>NW_020837997.1:5841273-5855159 GCF_003676395.1 Aethalodelphis obliquidens | reverse complement strand
ATATATATATATATATATATATATATATATATATATATATATATATATATATATATACACACACTTTCTCAGATCCTTTTCCCTTATAGGTTATTACAAAATATTGAGTATAGTTCCCTGTGCTATATTATCAGTCCTTTCTGATTATTTTCTACATAGTAGCGCCTCACAGCTCTTACGAACCTATCTTGAGTATTAATTTCACTGCTTATTGTGTCTCCTCCTGTAGTAGAATGCAGAGTCTAGGGACTTGTCTGCTTTTTTCACTTTTACAGGCAGGGCCTTGCCTGAGGAAAGTGTAATGTTCGTTGAACTAGGAAACATAAACCCAGAGAGGTGGAGCCACTTTCTCATTTGTCACACAGCAAAATCTGAATTAGAACTTCAGGCTCTGAGCCTTTGCTTTCTTTTCCCTCCCTCTTTGGTGGGGATTAGGACACAAAACTTAAGGGTTGTCAAAAAAATTAGTCATCGAGATATTTTTAAAAGTCAAAGTTGGGAATTCCCTGGCGGTCCAGTGGTTAGGACTCTGCGCTTTCACAGCGGAGGGCCGGGGTTCAATCCCTGGTCTGGGAACTAAGATCCTGGCCAGCTGTGCCGCTGCCAGGAAAAAAACAAAAAGTATAAAGAAGCAAGCTGTGTGTCGCTGCCAGGAAAAAAAAAAAAATTAATGTCAACAAAAAGCAAAAGATAAGATTCGACCTTGCACTCGCATGACTCACCCCGCCCTAATCCCAGTCCTGGCAGATCCCGTCTTTATTTAAAATTTTTCTATTCTGTTCACCATAGATTTATTTTTTTCCCATTAATTTTGATATTTAAAAAATATTGCAATACTTCATTAGAATGTTATTCATCTTGATGATTGAGTTTTTCCACCCAAGACGCTCACCCTAGTACAAGTCCCGCTTCTGTCTCTTCTCCTCCCCTAGAGAAACTGAGGCACGGAGGACTCGGGGTGGGAGTGGGGGAAGGATGGGGGAGCTGTGTGGAGTCGGTTGAGCAACCCGAGCTGCCCCGGGAGGGGCTGGACGGTGACCTTTGCTTATCGCCCGCGGAATAAGCAGCTAATTAAGTCTCCCTCGCCTGCGGGAGACCTTTCCCAGGTCGGCCCGCACCTCCTGCAGGGCCGAGACAGCCGCGGTAGCCCCGGCAGCGGTGACCTTTACAGGTCCAATGGGGCGGGGAGGCGGGAGAGAGCGGGATGGATTTAGGCGGAAATGGTGGCGGTGGGTATCGCGGCCCTGGGATCGAACCCCGCCCGCCTCGACTCCCCACGTTCATCCTACCACCGTAGGGTAATAGGGGGAGGGAAAGCGCGCCCGGTGACGTCATCGAACCCCGAGCCCGGCCTCCGCCGCCAACGTCACAGACAAGCAGCGCAGCGTCACCGCATTCCTCCCGTGACGTCAGCGCGCAAGGCCAAGAACTGGCCCATACGGGAAGGGAGAAGTCTGAAGGAAGATCTTTACTTTCTCGCACTTCATATTTGGTAAGGCGTTTAAAGTACGCAGAAACGGACTACCACTCCCATCTGGCCTTGCGTGCTGCGCATGCTCACAGCTTCCAGCGAGAGAGCGCGGCAAACCTTTAGGCTAGATTGACGTCCCTTTAGTCGAACCAAAAGGCAAGTTTTACGGCCGCAAACCAGTCCCGACCTTACAGGCCCCACCCCTTTATTCTTAGCCCGCAGCTTCCTTGAGGGAGTGACGGGCTCCTCTGCCTTTGAAGGCTTAGTTTCCCTCGATGGACATTCACACCGATGAATCAGAGCGTCGGGAAGTCGAGAGGATGTTGAAAGACGTGCCTTGGAGCCAATAGCTTAGCGGCAGGGCCTGGCGCCATCCAATCACTTTTCCCAGTGCCGCCAATCACCCTGGACCCCGCCCCCGGCGCGTGACGTAAGTAGGGTGGGTAGCAACAGTTGCCCCGGTGAGGGAAACGGAGGCGCCATAGCCACGGTAGTCGTGGCGACCAAGCAACCCGGCAACGCGAGTCAACAACAACAACCGACCGGCCGACCCCCACCCCCACCCCCCCGGCCTGGCCCGGGGACCCCGGCACGTTCTGTCCCCCTCCCAACATCGCCTCCGAGACCTGTGGAAAGCCCTTCCGCGGACAGAAGTAGGGAGAAGCCGAGGTAACCCGTGCGGCCCCAGGGTGGCGGTCCGGGCCGGGGAGGACAGCGAGGCCCGGGCGGCGGGTGTCTCTGTAATCATAATCTTGGGGGAAGGGGCGGGCGGTCAAAATGGCGGCGGCGACTGTCGGGGCCGTGGGGGAGGGGGCTGGGGCCCGGCTGGGGCTACACCACCCGCCCCCGGGCCCCGCAGCCCGGCCCCCGCGAGGGGCGGGCGCTCGCAGGCAGACGGCGAGTGGAGGTAGGCCGGCCAGCCGGGGCGGGGGGCTTTTATATGTCGGGAGGCACAAGGGGGCGGGACTGGGAGGGCTGGGCCAATGGGAACGAGGGAGGGGCGAGGCGGGACCGAAGTGAGTGGGCGGGGCCAGGTCATAAGGTGTGGGCGGGACCGGCCGGTGCCCCGGGAACCGGGTGGGGCAGCTCTCCCCTAGGCATTCCTGCTCGCGTAAGCGACGGAAGCCACCTGTGCCTTGTCACTTTAGAACCTGCCAGGACTCAAGTGTGTACCACATGTGAGGCCTCAGTTTTCTATCCTGTAAAGTGGGGAGAATCACTGCCATCGCCTCTTTTTTGCATTTCAGGGACTCCTAATTCCTTTCAGGAATTTCTCTAGGGCTCATTCTTGAACTTTTTACTCCTATCTACTTTTTCTGAATGTTTTTTATAGATTAACTGTTAGTCTTGATTTCAACATTGCTGTTCGCTCCTAAATCTGCCTTCTCTCTGAAAAGAGATGAAGGTAGACAATTTCATGAAGCTGTGGGATAGGGGTATGGCTTTAGTCCGGACGATTTGGTTCGCAGAAAGCGAAGCCCATGGCAGAGAGGAGTGATCTTGGGTGACTGAGTTAGAAGAACAGAAACTTGATTGCTTCTATGTGGGCAGCTCTAAGATCTAAGATCTCGTCTTGTCCCTGGGCAGGGGGCTTGTTCCTGGAGATGGGACCATTCCTAGCTGTTCTGCCCATCCTGGTCTTCCTTTGGGGAAGGAAGTAAATGATGGAGTAAAGGGCGCCTGAGGAAGTTTCTGACGCTGCTTCTCTTGGCTAGACACATGTTTTTGTGTCAGTCAAGTTGGTGTCAACTGGGTCACATGTCGCTGAGGAGGTACCAGCTTACAGAGCCACGTGGGCAGGGAGCTGGGACACCGAGATCAGAGGGAAGGGGAAGTGTTCCACATTTGTTAGAGGAGAATCTGAGTGACTGCTTTGCCGGGACAAGATCTGCCAGCTTGGGGAAGAATTTTTTTTTTTTTTTTTTTTAAACAGCAGCTGGGCCAAGTCCACTGTGCTTATTCTCCGTCTTGCTTTGGAGCTTGGCATCAGCAGAGCCGAGTGCATTCTGCAGCCGTTTTCTTTTAAAATCAATCAGTAAACTTAAGGGAGAAGGAACGTTTCAGGTTCTCCCAAAGCTTTCCCTCAAGAATTTGAGATAAGGCTTGGGAGTGTCACTTCTCCAGGGATTTTTCCCAGGTCAGGAAATAACCTGATCTGGGAAGTATTTCCAAAATCTAGAAATAACCAAGTTGCCAGGTCATCGGTACCTGTTAGAAAGGCGAGCTCTGAGCAGAAAGTGATCTAGTCTTGTTAACTGCCCCTCCCCCTTTTTATATCTTATGCATTTGAAAGGCCCAAGCCCAGAGGGGTTCCTGAAGGGAACACTGGCTTTGGTCACTTGTCCTTGAAACAATCAACTGCTTTCTAGCTGTATGCTCCTGGGCGAGTAACTTAACTTCTCTGGACCTTAGTTTCCTCCCATCTAAACTAGGGACAGTGATCATTGGTAATGATTTTAATCTCATATTGCTATGCTGTGGATCCCATAAAAGAATACATGTTGAGCATTAAATACATAGTAATCGCTCAAACTATGTTGGCTGCTACTGTTATTATGATGGTTGTTGCTTCCTGCTTAGCCTTTGGAATTATACCATTCGCATTTATTTTTATCATTTTGAATCGGGTGACAGCCTAGTGGCTTTAAGGCTTGACTCACTTGCTGTGTGGGCCGACGACTGGGATCCCGGGAAGCTGAGTGCTAGGACTCTAGTTTCTAATGGGAAAGTGTCACTCTCCTAAGGCCCTTCTCCAGCTTTAGGAGGGTAGCCAGAAAGAAAATTTTTCCCTGGGCCCAGGCTCAGACTCAACCTTCCGGGAGGCAGCTGCATGAGCTGGGGCTGTGGGTGTCATGGGAAAGGTGGGGACCTGGGAAGGGTGTCTCTGGAGCTAAGGGTCTCTCCCTCCCCTTCCTGCCACATGCCCCAGCATTTTGGGGCTGAAGACGGGATAGGCTAGGCAGGATCCACCCCCCCTCCCCATCACCACCTACTAGGGACACGGCCTCCAGATAGCAACCACACAGCGCATAGTCTTCCTGGCCTAAGGGGCCTGTTCTGGACCAGGAGACATCACCTGCCCCTGTAGCACAAGCTTGCTGCTGGCAGGAGGCAGTAACTTTTTCACAAGGTCTTACCAGTCGGCAGATTTGAACCGGCTTTTGACAGTCACTAGCAGTGTGTTCCCAGCATTGTGGACACTCATTTGACAGTAAAAGTTGAGCCCCAGCTGTGTGCTTGTCAGTGTTTTCGTAGCTGGGGATAGAGTCATGGGCAAGGCAGGTCACATCTCCACCCCTGGGGAAAGCTTACCTTCCTGGTCGTGGAGGGAAGAGGAAAATAAACAGGATACAGGGCCAGGAAAAAAATAAAACAGGAGTATGTACTCCAGAGGGCTTGGAAGGGGGTTACTTGAGACCTGAGAAGGTGGCATATGAACTAGGACATGAGTGATAAGCAGCCAGCAGCTGGAGGCGAGGAGAGCATGCCAGTAGATGGAAGAGCTGGTGCAAAGGTCCTGAGGCAGGAGGAGGCCTGGAGCATTTGGGAAGCCACATTGTGGCTAGAACATTCAGAATGAGAAAGGGGAAAGGGCCAGATCCCACACGGCCCTATGGGTCATGGGGAAGGCTCTGGATTTTATTCTCTGTGATGGGAGCCTTAGAGCCTTCTCAGTAGAGAAGTGACACGATAGGGTTTGTGTTTTCAAAGGATCTTATAGACTATACAGGCAGGAGTAAAGCCAGGAGCCAGTGATGAGAGGGTCCAGGCAAGAGATGATGGTAGCCCAGACTAGCATGGTATTGATAAAGATGGAGGGAAATGCCCAGCCCTAGGATCTATTTTGGAGGAATTATTGACAAGTCTTAAAAACTAAGTGGCTAGGGAATTCCCTGGCAGTCTAGTGGTGAGGACTCCATGCTTTCACTGCTGGGGCCCGGGTTTAACCCCTGGTTGGGGAACTAAGATCCTACAAGCGACATGGTGTAGCCAAAACAAAAAACAAAAAAACTGGATATAGAGGATGAAGGAAACACACATTATTATATTTAATTTCCCCATTCCCCCAAAAGTTCATTTTTGAAGCCAGTCTACAAGTGAGGGAAGTGAGGTTTTCTTTCCATTTCCTTGGGAGGGCCTTGTCCAAGATGTAAACCATTCAGTTAAGTATCTGGCATCTAAAACAGTTGGCAAACTACAGCCTTCACCTGTTTTATATGGCCTGTGAGCTAAGACTGATTTTTACATTTTTAAGACTGATATTTTGTGACATGATTAATATATCATGATATGTGAAAATTATGAAAATTCGAATCTAAGTATCTAGAAATAAACTTTTATTGGCACACAGCCACACTTGCTTGTTTACATATCGTCCATGGCTACTTTAATACTCCAGGGGCAAAGTTGAGTCATTGCAATAGGCTGTCTGCCTTCAAAGCCAAAAATGTTGACTGCACAGAAATTTGCCAGCCCCTGACCTAAAGAATTGATTCAAACTTTCTCCAAAAACAGGTGTTGGCTTTGAAGATAGGTGCAGCCATTGGTGCTTTTTTTTGGCAGTTTCGTTGCTAAGGAACAGATTTGCTGAGTCATGCTCAGATAGACCGGGAATGCCTCATCCTGTATAAATATTTGTGACTTATTCCTCTCTAGGGAACACCCTACAGAACTCTGCTTAACCTAGTCTTCCACAAATGGCAAAAAAATGGGGGTTCCCTGCTGAAATAGTTATGGGAAATATGTCATTCTGTATCATTCTTCCTAGAGACTAACAATGACAGTGCTGAGAAGGTCTCTCAACAGAGAAGTTGGTTTAACTGTTTTATCCATCTCCTCTTCCCCCCCTTTTTTTTTTTTTTTGTGGTACGTAGGCCTCTTACTGCTGTGGCCTCTCCCGTTGCGGAGCACAGGCTCCGGACGCACAGGCTCAGCGGCCATGGCTCACGGGCGCAGCCGCTCCGCGGCATGTGGGATCTTCCCGGACCGGGACATGAACCCGTGTCCCCTGCATCGGCAGGCGGACTCTCAACCACTGTGCCACCAGGGAAGCCCCTCTTCCCCTTTTTGAGCTCAGCCTTTCAGTTGTCTCATCGCCACCTCCCTCTGCCCCTGAGGGGAAGGGAGGAGGCCTGCAGGGTTGGCACCTCGAGGAGGAGAAAGCACCAGCAAGTGTGGAGCTTTTAAAGCCCTTTTTTGGTGGGAGGGGCCCCTAGGGGCCAGCTCTCTTAGGGCTGGGAAAGTCCAAGCCAGGGTTTCTCAGTGCCCCCAGAACCACCTGCCTCTGAATCATCCAGGGAACTAGCTCAAATGGCAGACTCCAGGGTCATCCCAGACTCTGGCAGTGGGGCCTAGGAACCTGCATTTAACTAACTCCCCAGGTGAGGCTGATGAACACCAGAGTCAGAGTCCCCCTTGGCACCTCTTTCCAAGAGCTTGAGGACTGTGTCTCTCTCCCCCTTCCAGCCCCAACTGGCATGGATGTTTGTTGAATGAATAATAATAATAGCAACTTCCATTTCTCAGTGCTTATTGGGTGCTGGGCTGATCACATTGGATCTTTACAACAGCCTTATGAATCAGGTGTTCTCATCATCCCCAGGTGACAGATGGGAAAACTGAGGCCCAGAGGAAAGTCAGTTACATGTTTATGAATTAAGAGACAGGCCAGGGTTCATGTGGAGGTGGGTCTGACACTGGGCAGACAGGTGCTGATTAGCTGCAGTGACTTGAGCACCTGATCTGGGCCAGAGTTTGGACCCAGTAGTATGAGACCTGAGGAGATGGGCCTCTCTAATGCTGGCAGAAGAGTTTGGGAAGGGCAGGGGCTGGGGGAAGATGTCTTCTCTGTGTGCATGGCAGGCAGTAGCCTCTTCCCTCTCCCGGTGGGCAAGCTCCCCCTGCTGCCTGAGTCCCTGGCAGGCCACCCTTCCGTCCTGCCCAGTGGGAAAGCCCAGAACAGCACCCCTGGACCTGAACCAGGGCCCATTCCCCCTTGGCAAGAGAGACCATGTGCCTCACCCAGCTCCTGGGAGAGGGACCACAACCTTTTAGCAGCCACAAAAGCTGCCTCTGCCTGGTCAGGTGGGCCCCATTCTGAGGTCAGCGGGGGCTGCTGGGCCTGCCCTGTGGCCAGGACCTGTTCCCAGCCCAGCTGCCCCTGGTCCTAGAAGGCCAGTTTCCTTGAGGCGCTCACATCTGGTGTCACCACCCATCACTGCCCTCACTTCTGTGGCAGCAAGCAGCTTGGGAGGCTTTTTGGACTCAAACAGCTTCTGTGTGTCTGGCACCCCACTGGGAATGGTACTCAGCCAAGAATCCAAGCCCAGATGGCAGGCGATTAGGGAGCTGGCACGGGCTGGCTGGGAGGTAGCTTCCCCATGACTTTCCTTTCTGGCAATTAGCCGACTAGTCAAGTGCTTAGAATGCCCAGGGTTCAGACTCGGTCCTGCCACTTCCCTGCTTTGTGGCCTGGGGCAATCTCAACCTCTCTGAGCCTCAGCTCCTCCTCTGGCAGAAGGAACCCAAATTCAGATGTGATTGTTGCAAAGTCTTAAATTAAGTAATGTAGGGGGACTTCCCTGGTGGCGCAGTGGTTAAGAATCTGCCTGCCAGTGCAGGGGACACAGGTTCGAGCCCTGGTCCAGGAAGATCCCATATGCCGCGGAGCAACTAAACCCATGCGCCACAAGTACTGAGCCCGTGTGCCGCAACTAATGAAACCAGCGTGCCTAGAGCCCATGCTCCACCACAATGAGAAGCCCAGGCACCGCTCGCCGCAACTAGAGAAAGCCCGTGCGCAGCAACGAAGACCCAATGCAGCCCAAAATAAATAAATTAATTAATTAAAAAAAAAAGAAAACCACAAGCTTAAAAAACAAAAAAAGTCATGTAGGGACTTCCCTGGCGTGGCGGTCCAGTGGTTAAGACTCCACGCTTCCAGTACAGGGGGCACGGGTTCAACCCCTGGTCAGGGTACTAAGATCCCACGTGCCACGTGGCGCGGCCAAAAAACAAAAATTAAAATTGAGTAATGTAAAGAAAGCACTCAGCACAGTGCCCAGCCTGCAGGAGCCCTCAGGAGAACTGTATTATTTGTTTTTGGGTGAGAGCCGGAGCTCTCCCAGCACAGGGGTCCCCCAGGCGCTGGGGCCTAGGAAGGAAGAAGGCAGGAATCCTGGGCAGGGATGAGTGGAAGAGGTGCAGACCAGCTCCAGTCCATACTTAGTTGCCCTGCAGTGATGGATTCGTTATATCTTGCCACCAGCCTCAGGATTTAATTAAGTTACTGATGAACTCAAACGTGTCTCTAGGGAGCCAGGAGCTGTCCCTGGTTTCCTCTGCCTGTAGATTAATTCTTGTTTTTCCTTCTTGTTTTTTCCTCCTCTTCTCCCCCGCCCCGCCCCACCTTTCTTCCCAAGCAAGCAAAAAAAAAAAAAGAAAAAAAAAAAAGAAAAGCCTTATTTATTATCATTTTCCCCACTGTTGGCATGGCAACACAGGCGTACGTTACTGAGCTACAGGCAGCCCCGCAACCATCCCAGCCGCCACAGGCCCCTCCACAAGCCCAGCCCCAGCCACCGCCACCACCAGCCTCAGCAGCACCCCAGCCTCCCCAGCCCCCCGCCACCACCGCCACCCCCCAGCCCCAGTATGTCACCGAGCTGCAGAGTCCGCAGCCTCAGGCACAGCCACCGGGCGGCCAGAAGCAGTACGTGACAGAGCTCCCGGCCACCCCCACGCCCTCGCAGCCGGCCGGCACACCCGCCCCGTCCCCGGCATCCCAGCAGTACATCGTGGTCACCGTCTCCGGTAAGTGGACACGTGCTCAGAGCGAGGGCACTCAGTGAACAACCCCAAAGGGAGTTCTGGGGAGCCTAGCATCCTGGATGTGGAGGCACCCTGGCGCCCTCCCATTGTCACTTATTATGCCTGTTACCAGGAGGGCAGCTTTTAAACTCTCTGGGGTTCCCAGGTGGGATCTGGGGGGCACCTCTGGGGAAGGAGTAGTCAGACCAAGCAGGGAGGCCTCTGTGCCCCCAAACTCCTCCCCACCGGGACAGCTCTTAGAGCTGTTTCTGTCTCTATCCTCAAGTAAGGTGTCACTTGAAGAAAGGATTGGGCAGTGGAGTTAATTTGCAAACGCCTGCTGGAGATGGAGGGTGGACACACAGCCATCATCCGTAAAGGGATCATAACAGCTTCGAGCGCTCAGGGGCTGTGTGTGAGGTGCTCCCTGTGGCAGTTCAGGGAGGTCCGCTGGGAGGCCTGAGGGACCACTTCCCCTCCCCTCCCATTTCATTTTTGGCAAGACTCAGGCCAAGCGGGGCTCTTGGCTGGGCGAGTTCGTGAGCATGTGATGTGGCCAAGGGCTCCTGTTTGTCACTGTGGCCGCCCCTTGAGGCTGTGGAGCAAATGACCAGGAAGCTTGGGTCATGGCACCCATGGTTCCTGCCTAGAGCATCTTCCCCATGCCCGCTTATTCTAGAATGGGGATGGGCTGAGCAGAGGGAAGTGGGAGCACAGGGTCACGACAGGCAGTCTCTCCCCTAAGGGAGAATGTGGAGCTCCGAACAGGGCTCGGCGTCATTAGTGGTTTCTGATGTGCTCTGTGTAGAGGGGAGGATGCAGCGAAACGTCGTGTTGAGGCTGGCCCTGGTCCTCCCAGAGTGGAAAAGGAAGTGGTGGGGATCTTAAGGGCATCCTGGGAGGCTGCGGAAGGAGCAGGTCAAGACTGCGTTTAGGACCATAGGACAATAAAGGGTCAAAATTTGTGGCAGTTGACATGGCCCCATAGGACCAGGACGGAAGCAGCTGGGCCCCGGCAGCATCCTGGAGGCTCCTGGCTGTGTCGGGGTCCCCAGGGAGGGCCAGGGGGTGGGGCACATAGGGGCTCAGGACAGTGACTCTTTAACACACAGACTGTATGCAAGGTATGCAAGAGTCAGCTGAGTGCAGAGTGAGGCCAGGCCAAGGACGTGGCCAGGTCACCGGGCCACAGATCTCCAGGGGCTCTCGGTGCTGCACAGGGATCCTGCTACACTTCCTAGCCAGCATACCCCTCTCTGTCCGAGAAACCCACTCCCGCATCGCTCACCTCTGTCACCTCCCTCTCACTCTGTGCTTTTGACCCCGACCCTGCTGCTGACCTCTCTGGGGACAAGGCATCATCACATGACAAGAAGGACCCCTTCTCCCACCCAGCCAGCCTCCCGCACCCGGGGTCCATCTGCACCCACCAGCTCTGCTTTCTGGCTTCTGGAAGGGTGAATTGGCCCCCTGCCTGTTCCAGGCTGCCCCCTCCAAGACTTGCTTCTGCCATCCTGGCCTCCTCACTGGGTCCCTCTCTTGCTGATCTTCTCCACCTGCTTGAAAAGATGTAACAGCTCCCATTTTAACCGGGCCTCCCAGGCCCTACACCCGCTTCAGCTGCCGCCCGATTCTCTTCCCTTTAAGTTAGAATTCCTCAAAGGATTCACGCTCCCTTCCTTAGTCTCTTCTCCCTCACCTCAGCCACTTGCACCTTCCCTCGCCACAGTCCTCGTCAGGGTCACCCATGGCCCCTGTCTTGTCGATCCACTGGTCACTCTCTGTTCTTCTCTTCCTTAGCCTCTGGGCAGCGCCTGACACACTGGTCCCCCTCCTCCCAGAGCTGCCCTCCTGCCCTGGTCTCTGGCCACCTCCCTCCTTCCTCCTCATCTCCCTGACTTTGTCAGCAGTGACCTCATCAGGTCTGAGGTCTCCTCTCTGCTCCAGAGATTCTCCCTTCACGGTGGTCTTGTCCAGTGTCTCAGCTTGCGGTGCCACCTCTTACGCTGACAGTGCCACGTTGAGGTCTGCATCCTGGGCTTCAGCCCTGAGCCCTAGCTACCTGGGAGCCATCAAAGGGGCCTCTCACACCAGCGTGGCCAAATAGAAGTCTGGATTTGTTTCCTTCTTCAAATCTGGCCTCCATTGAGACTTCCTTGTCCTAGTAAATATCACCCCCAGGTCTGGGTCAGCCTTCATTCCTGTCTTACCCATCCCTTTTTATTTTTTTTTCTGGCTGTACCGTGCGGCACGTGGGATCTTAGTTCCCTGACCGGGGATCGAAACCTTGCCCCTGAAGTGGGAGCGCAGGGTCTTAACCACTGGACCGCCAAGGAAGTTCCCTGTCTCACCCACCCTTGAGCAAGCAAGATCTCTTGGCTCCACCTCCTGAATGCAGCCAGAACCCACCCCCTCTCCCACCTCCACGGCCCCCTACCCTGGTCCAGCCTCTGCTCATACCCTTCACAGCCCTCCCCCCACAGCAACCAGAGGGAGCCTCTTGCCAGCTCTTGATTAGGTTCCATCATGTCCCAGCTCAACCCAGATTATTCCAAGGCAGGTGGCCCTGGGAGCACTCTCTGAGAAACCTTGGCCTGGCCTTCCTTGGCCGTAGGAGATCTGGCCCCCTGTGGCTCACGGGAAGGGGCTTAAAGAGCTCCACTCTCCCTGCGCCCCTGCTGACAAGCGTCCAGCCTCCTGACTCTGGCCTTCAAGGCCTGCTGGCCACCCAGCCCTACCTGGTACTAACCTGCCCCCTAGCATAACTGCTTCAGCCCCACTGGTCTTCCTGTGGCTCCTCAAACCTTTCAGGCTTAGTTCGTCTCTGGGCCTTTGCACTCACGTTGCCCTCTGCCAGGAGCACTCCCATCCCAGACCTTCTGGTGGTTCATCCCTCGTGAGCGCTGGCCTGACCCAGCTCGGTCCTCATACCCCATCAGCCCCTGGGCAGCCAAGAGCAGGTAGGAGGGCTTGTCTGTCACTGCTGGAGGACTTTTCTTAGCCTACAGGGCATCTTATTGGCCCTGAAGCTCCTGAGTGCTGGCTTTTGCTGCTTCAGGTGTCCAGGCTCCCCAGAACAAGGGTCTGGAATGGATGCACATCTCCAGACCCCAGAACACCCCAAGGCCCAGCCTACCTCCTCTCTTCCCCTTGTCTTCTCCCCCAGGGAGTCCCTGGTGCTTACAGGTCAAAGCCTTTCTTTCCCTCCTCCCCTGTCCCCCCATCTTGCTGTGGGGCACTCAGTGTGGACGGGTTGCAGTGTTGGCGCGAATGGCTGTTGGCGTGAATCTTAACCTCCCTTCTTTGGTCAGGCAGTGGCTTAATTGTCTTCCACAGCGGTCCTGGGGAATTTCATTTCCCTTCTGCTGCAGTTCTGCCGGGAGCAAGCCTGTCCCCGGAAGGCTTACTGGGCAATGCTTCCTCGATTTGTTCTCAGAGGAGGCTGGGTTGCGCCCTGTCACTGAACTTGTGCTGCTCCGTTCACCCCTCCCCCATCCCCTTGCCGTGATTTCCTAGGGTTCCTCCATAACCCTCTCCCAGTTTTAGTGTCCCTTTTATCTAAGGGTGGCCCTTGGGCCATGTGAGCCAGTCCTAGGGGTGGAGGTGGGGGTGTAACTGACACCAGCAAAGGCTGCAGCAAGGTGCCTGGGGTTCCTCCAGAGCCAGAAGCAATCTGAGCTGAGCAGAGGCCCAGGGAGTGGCAGGGAGGAGGCAGGGAGGGGCCCTGGAGCCAGACCTGGAGCCTAGGCTGGGAGCCAGCCAGGAGCAGCACCAGAAGCAGCTCAACTAACCCGATCCTTGCAGGCTCTGCCCTAAGGTGACTTTGGAGGTGATGGGAAGGAAGCTCAAATTTCCCGGCTTAGGAGCAGTCCTCTAGATCCATAAAGCCCTGTCCTCAGAGGTAACCGGACTCTCACCCAAAACCCGGGTGGAAGGGTCCCGCCAGCTGTCCCTAGGAAAGCGAAAGTGAGCCTGTGGAAGGGGGATAGGGCTGGGCTGAAGGAGGGACCATGTCCAGCCTCTCTTCCCTGCTTCTGACCTGGAGTCCTTGGGAGTCCAACAAGACTTGTGTCCAGGAGAGGGACATGGAGGGTGTTTGTCAGTGTCCCCAAGCATAGATGGGGAAACCGAGGTCAGGGCAGACAAGGGACTCAGGACGCTGGGGGCAGCAGGAGTCCACAGGCCCCGCAAAGAACCTTTGACTGAAATCATCGGCAGGATGGGAGCAAAGGATCAGGAGGGAGAGGGCCATGACTGCCCCATCTGTTGTCCGTGGTGAACTGGGTCCCAGCTTGGAGTCGAGCCTCAGGTTTCCCTCTGTCTTCCCCTAAGTAGCTCGTGACATTTGAGACCTGAGTAGGTCTCAGTGAGGAAGTGCAAGGCCCAGGGAGGAAGAGACACTCATCAGATTGAGGGACAGGAAATCAGCTGCCGCTTCCTGACTGGAGACTTGAGACAGCAGGGCCCTCTCTGGTCTGGTGCACATGCGCAGAAAGGAGTTTGCAGACAGATGCAGATGCTCGCAGACTCAGTGACCCCCTACGTGCGCGCGCGCGCAGACACACACACACACACACACACACACACACACACACACACACACACA
>NW_020837997.1:5766243-5841263 GCF_003676395.1 Aethalodelphis obliquidens | reverse complement strand
CACACACACACACACACACACACACACACACACACACACACACACACTCAGAGCCAGGGCTAGACACAATGGTAGGGAGCCTGCCCTGGCTACAGGCAGACGGGGGCTCACGCATCGGAAGCCCCTCGTCCAAAGAGTAGACTCTGGAGCCTCACCTGCCCGGCATGCCCTCCTGCCTGGCAAAGATGGGGATTCTGGCCTTGAGGGCTACCCCAGAGGCAGGAGATGGGCAACAGCACTGGTTCCCGGGGCTTCCCTGTCCCAGGCAGATGCTTGATCTCAGCAAGTCCCCAGGCCTCCAGCTGCTCAGGGTCCCGCTTAAGGATCAGCCTTGGCACTTTCATCAGGGCACCGGGGCCTCAGAGGTGGCTGGGGCCAGCCCCCCATTCGCTGCCCACCCTGAGCCAGGCCAAACCTGCCACGGGCCTCCTCTGTCAGGCACTATCCCTTGGGCTGTGCCTGGCTTCCTGTGCCTCACGGACACCCAGGTGTGCCGGGCCCCTCACATGACTTGGGGCTTTCTCGGGTTCCTCCCAGCGGGCCAGCTCAGGGAGGACCTCCTCTTTTATCATTCAGGGAAGCCTAAGTACAATAGATGCGAGGGACAATTCCAGCAAAACATAGGAATCGGTGCCCCCTGGAACTGGTTGCAGAGGCAGCTGGCCAAGCAGGCCTGCGGTTACTGTCCGCCCCACATCTGGCTACCACTCCCCCACACCCAACATACATACATTCCTGTGCTCTGCCCCAGACTTGGCCCCTGAGGTCTTTGCTTCTACCTAGGGTGACCTTTCTGTCCCGGTCAGGCCCTTCTCCATGTCTCCCCACAGCAGCTGAGGCCCAGCTCCCCGCTTTGGAGGCTGAGCCCCAAAGGGATGCTCTGGACCTCGTGATGTCCCTGTAGGCCCCTGGCTCACTGTCCTCCGGTACCCACAGGCCTGAGTCTGCACACCACTGCCTTTGGACCCTCAGCCTGGGCCTGACCCTTGACTCTGGGTTCCACACATGGTGTGACATTCATGTGGGCACAGACACGAGCCTGTGTTCTGGTCTGCCAGTTCCCGGCTGGACGACCTCGGACAAGTTACTTGCCCTCTTCTGGTCTCTGTTGCCCTCTCTAAAAACAGAGGTAATAAAAGTTCTTTCCATTTCCAGCTGCCCAGGAAGATGCTACTGCAGTGCCTGGGGCACCGGAAGTGCTATAGTTACTTTTATTATTCCTTGCCCACTGCCCTCCAATCCCACCAGAGGGCTCCCAGGGGATGGGACTGGGACCTTGGCTCCTTCTGGCAGCACATTGGAGGAAGGGCAGGTGCATGTGTGCCCCCAGCCCTACCCCACAACTGAAACTGCTGGGAGCAACCAGGCGACACAGAGGGGGTGGGGTGGATTGTGTCCCAGCTGGGGTGAGGGTCTCCCAACCAGTGCCTCTCAGGGACACTCGTGCTCCACGCCCCTCCCTCCCCCCCAGCTCCCCTGTTAATCACTTAGCGAGATGTGCGTGAAACTCGACCCGTGCCTTCCTGATAGCATCTCTGGGTACCAGCCTCCCTCCTGACCCCACAGAGTGGCCCCAGCCCCACAAAGGCCCCACTCAGGCTCTGCCCGCTGGGAGGGAAGTGTGTTTATCCTAAGAGGACAGCCAGGAACTCTGCATCCACTGGGGGGATTAGCTTCCCAAGGTTGCAGGTATAAAGCCGCCCGCACAGCCTGCTGTTCGCGAAGAGGTGGGCGAGGAGTGCTGGGCAGGCTCCCCTGGGGCGGTGGGGCAGGTGGGCACCATGTTCTATGATTGCCTCTTCTTGGCTGCCTGTCAGCGTGAGTACCCGCCCGCCCAGCTCCAAGCCCTCTGCCCCCCTACACCCCAGTGAGGACCGGGAAGCAGGGACGGTGGAGAGGGAGGGGGTGTTTGGCCGCAGCCCTGTGAGACCTTCTGGGGCGACTTCTCTGACCAGCTTCCATCCCTGGGAAGCCAGGGGTCATTTCAAGGAAGGTGGCCCCGACGCCTTGCAAGGCTGCGGGACCTCCGGGGGGGGGGCGGGGTCAGTCACGGTCCACAGTCCTGCCTGTTGGGCAGAGGCATCCATCCCTCCAAGCCTCCGCTGCATCATGGCTTCTCAGTCACTGCTTCTGGTCTGACTTCGGGACAGTGAGGGTGGGGGCGAGGAGGGAGGCTGCTTCTGGGTGTTAAGGATTATAGGCCCTTGGGGCCCCCAGCCCACCCCAATGGGCAGTGTTGGGGCTGACCAGGGGCCAGGCAGGATTCTTGGAGAGCCTAGCCCCATCCAGAGCTAGCTTCAGGCTGCATTGTCGCATCCCAGCGGGCTCAGGCTCAGGGTGGGGGCAGTGGCAGCAGGCAGAGCTGACCTGGTGACCTTTCCCTACAGAAGGTGCCATGCGGGCCAGCGAGACTGTGTCAGAGGCCAGCCCGGGCTCCACGGCCAGCCAGACTGGAGTCCCCACTCAGGTGGTGCAGCAGGTGCAGGGCACCCAGCAGGTAGGACACACACCCCTCCCCCAGGGGTGTGTAGAGAGGGCACCTGAGGGGGGCAGCGAGGCTGTGGCCGTGGGTACCTTGCTTCCCCCCTGGTCCTGCTGCCCGAACCATCTGCTCACCTGTTCTTATCAAGATGTTCACTGCTGCCGCCCCAGCAAATCCCCCCCCCCCGCCCCTGCCCCGGGCCGGGCCTCCCTGGGGAAGCCAGCGCTGCTCAGGTCCCTCCTCCTTCCCCCGCAGCGGCTGCTGGTCCAGACGAGTGTGCAGACCAAGCCGGGCCACGTGTCACCCCTCCAGCTCACCAACATCCCGGTGCCCCAACAGGTAAGCGCCCTGCATCCAGCCCCCACCCTCAGAGCCTCCCCAGGGTGCAGAACCCACCCCTGTGGCCTGCTCTTATCTACCCTTACCAGCATCAAGGCTATGGGGCCTATCCAGGGGCTGCCCTACCTGCTGCCTCCAGCCGGTGAGGCCGTGTCAGTCAGGGCCCATTGGGGAAGGAAGAGCTGCAGGAGTCATCTTAACAGAGACCTGAGGACTGACAGTAAGGAACGTGGCTGGTGGGTCCAGCCCCAGTGTCCCAAAGCAGAGAAGCCAAAGCCGGTTAGGAACCAGGAACCCATAGCCAGCACGGGCGTGAGTGCGTGGTGGTCTGTCGCCTGGAAGGCTGCACACCGGGTGCTGGCGTCCAGCGTGGACCGGGACAAAGCCCTGTCAGCTTTCAAGGGTGAGAGCACATTTCATGTGCCCCGTGGAGCCAGGCTCCCTGGACACGAACTCCAGCTCTGCTGCACGTGGGCTCCAGGACCTCGGGCGGCACTTTCACTGTCCTAACCTCTGTGAGGGGGGGGGCGGCCACAGCATCAGGGCTGCCAGGGCGGTTCTGTGAGCTAGCAGGCATGCAGCACTAGAACGGCGCCTGGCGCGGCACAGGTGCTCATTAAAAACACACAGGCCGGCCTTCCCTGGTGGCAGCGGGTGAGAGTCCGCCTGCCGATGCAGGGGACGTGGGTTCGTGCCCGGGTCCGGGAAGATCCCACATGCCGCCGAGCGGCTGGGCCCGTGAGCCGTGGCCGCTGAGCCTGCGCGTCCGGAGCCTGTGCTCCGCGGTGGGAGAGGCCACGGCAGTGAGAGGCCCGCGTACCGCAAAAAAAAAAAAAACAACAGAAAAAACAAAAAAAACCACAGGCCGTTGTCAGTGAACTGTGGTCCTTCTGGCTCCAGGCTCTCCCCACACAGCGTCTGGTGGTGCAGAGCACAGTCCCGGGCGGCAAGAGTGGCCAGGTCTCCCTGACGGTGCATGGCACGCAGCAGGTGCACTCACCTCCTGAGGTAGGTGGCGGCCCCTTTGGCCACCCTCCCCACCCCTCTCCCCAGAGGAGTCAGGACTCACTCCTCCCAAGTCCTTGTTGACCCTGGCTGGGGTGGCTCGGCCGCCAGATCCTACCCCTGCTGGCTCTGAGCTGAGCCCGGCTCCAGGAGGAGGAGGCAGCTTCTCCCCTGGGTCGAGATGGGCCTTGAAGCTCCAGCTCAGGGCACTGCATCCCAGGAGGCAAAGTGGGCCCCTCTTCCCTTGACAGGGTGGGTAGAGGTTCCTCCTCCGACCACAGGATGGAATCCAGGGACCCCTGAACACCAGTGAGGGTGTGGAGGCAGGCAAGCCGTGGGTGGCCGGGAGCATGGGTGTCAGCAATCACAGCTCCAGGGCAGATCCCTGGCTCAGCCATTCAGTCCTGGGGACTCTGGGCAGGCCCTCAGAGCCTACTGAGCCCCGAGTTAGAAATGTGTGAAACAGTTAATGATACCCACTGTGACACAGCACGGCCCACAGCTGGCGGGCTCTGCAGCCAGCCCACCTGGGGTCAGCACCTGGTGCCACCACTCACAACTCTGTGGCCCTTCCCATCTGTGCGTCAGCAAATCATCTGGAAAGTAGGGGTGCCCACACCTATCCTTCCTCACTTCAGGGCTGCAGCCCATCTGATGATGGAGGCAGCAGGTGGCCCATGAGCTGAGGCTCGAGTCCCAGCCCTCTTCGCTGGGGAAGATGGGTCTGAACTCTGAGCCTTGCATCTGGGATGACTGGGGCTGTGGTGCGGACCAGGCATTTGGATGCAAAGGATGGTTACCAGCTTAGGTGGTTGGCTACGTCCCCTCTGGCTGCTGCCCTCCCCTAAAAGCTCTCTGGACAGCCCTTCCGAGCAGGGTTTTGTCAGGCCCCGGCTGCTCCACACACACACCGTGTCTCCTTCCATTGCAGCGGTCGCCAGTGCAGGCCAATAGCTCCTCCAGCAAGACGGCTGGGGCCCCCACGGGCACGGTGCCTCAGCAGCTGCAAGTCCACGGCGTCCAGCAGAGTGTCCCCGTCACCCAAGAGGTGCCAGGCAAAGGCGGGCAGTGGCAGGGGCGAGGGTGCTGGCCAGGCGGCCTCTGCATCCTCCTTCAGTTGTCAGTGGGAGTTGCAGTGGCGAAGGCCTGTGAGAGACCAGCAGATGGGGGTCCAGCCCCAGCCTGCCACCTAGGCCTTTGGCAAGCACCTCTGCTTCTCTCCAGACTCCGCGTTCTCACCTAAATAACGGCTCCTCCCCGAGGGCCTGGGAGCAGGGCGGTTGGGGCCGCCGTGAGGATGAAGTGCGTCCTCGTGGAAAGCACCTAACACCAAGCAGGCACTGGAAACAGCTTCGAGAAACAGCCTTGGCCTCTCTGGGCCCATTTGCCTGGAGGAAACCCCAAGGCCAAGTCCTGGCTCGCCCCTAGGGGGCTCAGCGAGAGGCCTCAGCCTCCAAAACCATGCCCAGTCTTCTGGAGGAGGCCTCACTCTGAGCTGCCCGCCACGGCAGCCAGAGCAGGTTAAGAGGCAAGGGCTGTCTGCCGTCTGGTCGTTACCACTCAGGTTAGGAGGTTCCCAATCCCCTGGAGAACCAGGTGAAACCATAGACCCTTTCCCTGGAGGAAAGCAGAAACCCCACCCTGAAGGATTCATAGATACTCTCCTGCCTGGCACCAGAGCCCCTCTGAACCTCTAGGCCTGGGTTCAAGTCCTGGCCCCATCCCTCAGCAGCTTCCCGCCTCCCAGCCTCTGTCCCTCACTGTGCCCTGAGGATAATGCCGCATGCCCTCCATGGCATGGCAGTGAGGACAGCCAGGTTCATGGGCATGCGGGTAACCCATGGAGGGAGTGGGGTAGAGAGCAGGGAACCCCTCAGTCAGCCCCAAGTTCAACTCGGTGCTACTTCCCATCAGCCTCGCCTTGTTGAGCCTGGGTTCCACACCTGTAACATGGCGCCCAGAGGCAACCTGATAATGAACCTGGAAGGCACTAGGTGCAGGGCCAGCAGTGAAAAGCTGGAGGAAGGTGGCGTCTTTCCTTATGGGGCTGCTGTGAGGCTTACATGAGTTCACGTGGGCGGGGGGTGGTGCTTAGGGGCAGGTGGGCAGCCATCATCGCCATGGTTACCATAGTCTGACTTGCCTTTCCTTCCCCAGAGGTCCGTGGTCCAGGCCACTCCGCAAGTCCCCAAAGCTGGCCCCATGCAGCAGCTCACAGTGCAAGGGCTCCAGCCGGTCCACGCGGCCCAAGAGGTGTGTGTGCCCACCTACCTCTGGGCAAACTGGGGCTAGGCCTGGGTTGCGCTGGGGAGGGGTGCAGGCCCCTCAGGCCGCAGGGAGGGAGTGGAGCTCCCCTGGGGGGATGTGGGTGGGGAGGTGGGGAGGCAGCTGGAGCCTTCAGAACCCCAGCCCCATCCTGGGCTCCACCTCTGGCCCTGGGCTGCGGACGCGATCCTGGAGCCTTACTCTTTCCGGGCACCTGGCAGTTTAAGGCCCAGGTTTTGCTGAGAGAGATCTTGGTTCTCCCTTCCCTCACACGGGGTGGGGATCTTCTGGTCGGGTTGCTGAGTGAGCTCAGCAGCCTCGTGGGCGGTGGAGGCCTGGAGCCCCACCCGCGGCTGCCCCCGGTGACCCCCCAGTGTCTCTGTTTGTCCTCCAGAGCTCAGGCAGTCAGTTTCCCGCTAGGAAGGCAGAGCAGCAAGAGCCCCGGCACACGCCGCCACCGGAGCCGCCGCCCCGGCCGCCCACGCCTGGGCCCGGGCCGGGCGTGCTGGTCCCGGAACCGCCAGCGTGCAGCGGGGAGGCCCCGCAGCTAGGCAGCCCCGAGCCGCCGACGCCCCATTACGAGCCGGGCGCCGAGCAGTGGGTGGAGCTGGTGGGCGTGCTGCCCCCGCACCTGCTCCTGCCGCAGCAGAGAGTGGTCCTCGAGCCACGGCCCGGGCTCCTGGCCCGAGCCAGCCCCGACCAGAGGGTCAGGATCCAGAGAGTCCCCCAAGTGCTAGTGTTCGGCACGGCCGCCACGGCCCTCAAAGTAGGTGGCGGACGCATGGGCGGGGTGCAAAGAGCGGGCGGGGGCGGGATCCGCCGGCCCCGGCCCGCGCCCGGCCCCGCAGGCCCTGTAGACCCCACCTCCACACAGCCAGTCTGGGGACCCACCTCTGATTCCCCCTAAATCGGGCTCCAGGTCCCAGGCTCTGCCACTACAGACTGGGGTGGGGGATGGGGTGGGGAACTCAGGCCCCACCCCTAAGACTTTGTCAGTAGTTTCAGATTTTGGCCCACAAACGGGGCCCCACCCCTGGCCCCGGCTCCGCCCCTAGCATCCGGTTCAAGGTTTCTAGGCCCCGTCCCTGTAGACAGGGGTCCGTCCCTGATGCAGGCTCCAACCCTGAAGACATGTCTGTAGTTCCAGGCTCCGGCTTTAGTGACAGCCTTGTACCAGGACTTGGCTCTGCCGCTGGGTTTCAACTTTCACGCCCACGGTAGGACCCTGTCTGGGGTCCCCTCTGTGCACCTCAGGCCCTACCTTTACTGTCCCCAGCCCAAGCAGAGAGTCCTGGCTTCTCCTGACCCAGCTGATTCCCAGCCCTGGCCCCGTCCAGGGTATTCAGAGAGCCCAGAAGTGCAGCCTTCCAGCTGGGGAGCTGCCAGACTTTTAGAAGCAGAGGCGAGGAGCTGGCTCACCCCTGACCCTCTGTGTACCCTTCCTCCTGTGCCAGGTGCAGCAGCTCCAGCAGGTGCCAGTCCCACATGTGTACTCCAGCCAAGTGCAGTATGTGGAGGGCAGTGATGCCAGCTACACGGCCAGCGCCATGTGAGTGGGGAGGAGACTGGGGGAAGGGACAGGAGGAGGGGCATGGGTCTGCCCAGGACCCCCTGGGACTTGAGGCCCCAGCCCCCAGCGGACCAGCCAGCCTTCAAGGCCTCAAGTGGCGGTAAAGCAGAGGGGACCCTGGCAAGTTGGGAAGGGCATCCCAGCAAGGCATAAGAGCTTTGGAATCAGGTTGGTCTGGTTCTATGCAAAAAAACAGAAAACAAAAATGGGAAAATTTTTTTTTAATTTTATAAGATAAAAATTTCTAAGGAATAGGGAATGTTAAACTGTGAAAAAAAAGTTTCCTTCCTCCTGCCCCAGAGGGGAGGCTGTGGCCCATTTCTTTGTTTCCTCCCAGAGATACTCTGAGAATAGAAATTACCCCCTTTCTTTGTTCAGAAATAGAGGCAGCGTGTTCTGTCCCCTATCTCTTCTCCTGCCTTGTAGCTCGAAGCTCTTCGACCATGTGGGTCCCAGTCACCCTCTTTAACTGCTGTGTGATACTCCACCACACAGCCACAGCATGAATGACATAGCCAGTCCCCACCCAGCCAACACGTAGGTGACTTCCACTCACTGGTGCTGCGCACAGCTCAGCGTCAGCATGTGCCACATCAGGCAGATGTCAGCCCCAGGCCTGCCTTAACCCCGGCTCTGGCTCCTTGCTGGGGATGCTCCATATATATTCCCATGGAGAAGGATCTCCCCTTCTCCATGGGAATAATTCCAGGGCTTATAGTCTCTAGTTGTTGTTTCAGTTTTTGGAAGCTTCATTTGGCTTTCTTTGCATTTGCCTGATTTTCTTCTTATGTCCCTGCCATCTGTTCTTGTGGGCATGACACTGGGGGTGGATTAGCTCATGGAATGACTTGATCTCTCGGCCCTGATGCTGTGGCTGACCCCAAAGGGTGTGACCCTGGCACCTGAGTCGTGGTCTACAGCATGCAGCTACCTCATAGTTCTGTTGATTTATTTCCAGTGCTGCCAGTCTCTCTTATCTGTGCAGTTGACCAGAGCTGGCAGGGACCACAGAGGACATTCCAAAGAGGAGCTGGGCTCCCGAGGGCCCCCAGGGGCTCCTCTGCCTCTCCTGGTCTGTCTTTTGCTTCTTTTTCTTTTTTAATAAAATTATTTATTTATTTATTTTTGGCTGCATTGGGTCTTCGTTGCTGCGTACGGGCTTTCTCTAGTTGCGGTGAGCGGGGCCTATTCCTCGTTGTGGTGCACGGGCTTATTGTGGTGGCTTCTCTTGTTGCAGAGCATGGACTCTAGGCACACGGGCTTCAGTAGTTGTGGCACACAGGCTCAGTAGTTGTGGCTCACGGGCTCTAAAGCGCAGGCTCAGTAGCTGTGGTGCAAGGGCTTAGTTGCTCCGTGGCATGTGGGATCTTCCCGGACCAGGGCTCCAACCCATGTCCCCTTCATTGGCAGGCGGATTCTTAACCACTGCGCCACCAGGGAAGTCCTGGTCTGTCTTTTGCTTCCGGTTCAGTTCTTCCTTCTGTGTTTATGTGTTTGATCACACGGAGTCCATTGTTGCCATCAGATTCTCCTGCTATGTGAAGTTTTTGAGGACACTGTATCTTATCTCTCCCTCATAGTGGGTCATTACCATGTTCCCAGCCCTTTGCTGGTCCAGATCCCCACGCTGACCAAAGCCACAGCCCTTGGGCCTCTGTCCCTGGCCCTGTCCAGCTTCTGTCCAGAGATATACACATTCATTTATTCAGTCATTCAGCAAACAGTTACCAAAGCAGTGTTTTCTGGGAGCACGTGTCGCGTGTAGGGTGCTGGGCTGGTTTTGGCTCCTGCCGAGGTGGGCATGGGCACTTACCAGTCCCTGCTCAGGTCACGCACTCTGGGTGTCACTCGTGCAGTAGATGTGAACCGATGCGAACCAGGGCACAGTGATCAAGAGCTGCATCCTGGTGTCTGATGGGCAATGCTGCGCACCTCAAGTGATCACATCCCCCAGCCCAGTCCCTCTCCTTGCTGCCCGCAGAGGCCCCCAAGACTCCCTCCGCTGCATCCTTCAGCACCTTCTGAGCCAGGCCGCTCCTGACGGGCCTCCCTCCCTTTCTGGATTCTAAAAATTTAACTTATGTTTTTAAATCACTAATACATTGAGAGGGCTCAAAATTCAAAACTGTGTCCAGCCACGTGTGGTGAAGCGCCTGCCCCCAGTCCGCGGGCCCTCCACCCTCACAGACGGCAGACATAGATACGAAATGCCATGTAATCTCCCCCTTCTTCCCACTCTCTGCACCCTTCCCTGCCTCTTTTGTTCACCTAACCGAATGTTCTGGAGCTTGTTCTTTGGCAGGACCCCAAGACCTTCTTCCTCCTCCCTCACCCCTGTGTAAGATTCCATCACCTTTTAACTTGACATCCCGCTAAAGATGGACCACCACCCCCCCCCCCCCCGCCAGTCATTTTTACTCTCTTGCTATGATTTGCAGCCTTGAGCTCATGTGACCTGATGCAGATCCTGGGATAGCTGGAGAACTCTCCGGGGTGGGGTGGGTTTCTGGGTCAAAGGGAAACACATCTGTACCCCGATAGTCATTGTTGACCAGCCCCTCAGGGTGACGGCTGCTGGATTTAGAAGTAGAGCCCCCGCTTCTCCAGCACCGTCTTCCTGCCTCATGTGCCTTGGTGTGTACCACCTTCTGAAGTGCCCTCAATTTACCTTTGCACTTGGCCTCTCCTCTGGCTCCCTCGCTAAGGCATTAACTCCCCTGTGGGGGACCTTGTCTCTCTCATCCACTGTTGGGCCCAGCGTACCTAGAACAGTGCCCAGCATACAGCAGGCACTCAATAGTTCTTTTTTTTTTTTTTATCGGCTGCAGTGCGTGGTTTGTGGGATTTTAGTTCCCTGACCAGGGATTGAGCCCGGGCCCCTGGCAGTGAGAGCGTGAGTCCTAACCGCTGGACCACCAGGGAATTCCCTCAGTAGTTCTTTTTATGATTTACTGAAGTGTGTAGCCTATTGCAAGTTACTTAGCTCTTCCAGTTCCACTTCCTCCCATCTGAAGTAGGGACTCCCAAGTCAGGGGGCCACTTTGAGGATTAAGTGAAAATTTGCCCATCATGCACCTGGGGTGATGCACGGGGCTGTTGCTTCCTGCTCTCCTCCCCCCTCAGTCATGCCCCTGTGCCACCCAGCTCTTGTCCCCTGACTCCCTCCCTCTACTTCTTTTGCAGCCGCTCCAGCACCTACCCCTACCCCGAGACACCGCTGTACACGCAGACGGCAGGCACCAGCTACTATGAGGCCGCGGGCACGGCTGCCCAGGTCAGCACACCTGCCACCTCCCAGGCGGTGGCCAGCAGTGGCTCTGTGCCCATGTACGTGTCCGGCAGCCAGGTCGTCGCCAGCTCCACCAGCAGTGGGAGTGGGGCCAGCAACAGCAGCAGCGGCGGCAGTGGCGGCGGGGGAGGCGGTGGCGGGGGCGGTGGCAGTGGCAGCAGCAGTGGCAGCGGAGCAGGCACCTACGTGATCCAAGGCGGCTACATGCTGGGCAGTGCCAGCCAGTCCTACTCCCACACCACCCGTGCCTCACCAGCCACTGTAAGTGCCAACCCAGGCCCCAGGGGAGGCGGGGGTGGGAGGGGGACCCTGGGTGGGAGTGGTGGGTGGTGGATGGTGGTTGCTGGCCACCGTCAGCAGGAGCCTGGTTAGCCTGGTGTCAGGATGCTCAGGTGAAGATGGCCTTGGATTGAATCCTCGCTGTGTGGCCTCAGACAAGTTACTCAGCCTCTCTGGGCCTCAGCTAATATGCATGACGCTCTTGGAGCTATTGTCCAAGAAGTGCCATCTACTCTGATAGTAACTGGTGATGGCGGGTAGATAGCAAGGGGAGGGAGATGCAGGCACCACCATGCAGGAAGCTGCCCCGAGCAAGGTTCTGTGTCCATCCCGAAGGCAGCGAGATAACTTTCCTCTGCCTAGAGTGGCTCTGTGGAGCAGCCCTAGATCCTAATCCTGACTGGGCCCCTCACCAGCTCTGTGACTGTAGGTGGGTTGTCCTGGGGTGGTCCCCGTCCTCTTGGAGCTTGACGTCTGGTGCGATGGCTTCCCCTCGTTTTTTTTTTTATTCATTCATTTATTTTTGGCTGTGTTGGGTCTTCATTGCTGTGCGTGGGCTTTCTCTAGGTGCAGTGAGCGGGGGCTACTCTTCGTTGCGGTGCGTGGGCTTCTCATTGCGGTGGCTTCTCTCATTGCGGAGCACGGGCTCTAGGCGTGCGGGCTTCAGTAGTTGTGGCTCACGGGCTCTAGAGCGCAGGCTCAGTAGTTGTGGCGCATGGGCTTAGCTGCTCCATGGCATGTGGGATCTTCCCGGACCAGGGATAGAACCCGTGTCGCCTCCACTGGCAGGCAGATTCTTAACCACTGCACCACCAGGGAAGTCCCTTCCCCTCATTTTTAACTATCGCCCTCTCCCATGGCGACCCATTGTGGACCCCATAACCAAGACAGAAGGTTTCTCAGAAGACAGGACCTCCCTTATGCACCCATGCAGCCTGGCTTCTAAGTCTAATATTTTAATGCTGGTCATAACCCACATAACTGATTTCATGACTCCCTAATGGGTCCTGAAAACATGCTTCGCTAGACCAGTGCCGTCCGATAGAACATCCTCCAGTGATAAATATTTTCTCTCTGTGCTGCCTAGTGCAGGGGCCTCTGGCCATATGAGGATATTGAGCATTTGAAATGTGAGTTTCAAGGTCCCAGGAACTGAGTTGTTTTTTTAAAAAACTATTTTGAAAGAATTATAGTCACAGAAGCTGCACAATAGTACAGAGATCCCTGTGGACCCTTCACCCAGGTTACCCCACTAATTGCATTTTACGTAACTGTAGTACAGTATCTAGCTAGGAAACTGACATTGGTACAACGTGAGGGTGTCTACTTCTGTGTCTTTTTATCGCATGGGTAGGTTTGGGAAACCACTATCACAGTCAAAATGCAGAACTGTTCCGTCACCACACACCCCTCCTGCTAACCCTTTGTAGTCACCCTTGCCTTCCTCCCTCCCAGCATCCCTAACCCCCGGCACTCATGAATCTGTTCCCCATTTCTCTAACGCTGTCATTTCGAGGATATTCTATGAATGGACTCATACTTTACGTGACCTTTTGACATTGGCTTTTTCCATTCGGTGTAAATTAATTTAACAGCTCTGTGTGGCTGGTGGTGACGGATTTGGACAGTGCAGTTCTAGAGAGTTCCACTGGATTTAGTTCCCATGGGTGATTGTGATATGACACCCTCTCCAGTGCGGTTGTCAAGATCACAATCAGAAATAAATATAGAGAGCACTTAGCAACGAGCACTTGAGAAATGGAAGCAATTCTTAGCATTCTTCCATCCCTCCTCGGGCCCCAGGTCCAGTGGCTCCTGGACAACTATGAGACAGCCGAGGGTGTGAGCCTGCCTCGGAGCACCCTCTACTGCCACTACCTGTTGCACTGCCAGGAGCAGAAGCTGGAGCCCGTCAACGCCGCCTCCTTCGGCAAGCTCATCCGCTCTGTCTTCATGGGCCTGCGCACCCGACGTCTTGGCACCAGGTGGGGCCACCTGCCCCTGACAGTCCCTAGCAGCCACAAGGCCCAACCTCACCCTAAGTTATCGAGGTCCTCAGCTCCCCTTGTCCCCTCGCTCACTCCACTCCAGCCCCACTGACCTCTTCACAGCTCCTCTGACACTTGCATGCTCCTACCTCAGGGCCTTTGCACTGCCTGTGCCTTCTGCCTCACGTACCCTTTCCCCACCTCCTGACTCAAACGTCCCCTGACCCCCTTAACTAAAACTCCAGCCTTCCCTCATCTCCTTGGCATCCACCCCCCTTACTTTATTCTCCTTAGCACTGAGCACCATCCAGCATGCCTCTTACGTTACTTCTCCTTTCTGATCTGTCTTCCAGTGCTGAAATGCACGTCCCTTGAGAGTGCAGGGGCTACACACAGTCAGTGCTTTATCAGGGCCTATGAGTCAGTGAATTCACGTAGGAAGGAGCAAGGAGCCCTCCCATGAACCCGCTCTTCCCTGCCTCTCCTTTGCAATCCCCCACACCTCTCCAGGCTGAGCCCCGCTCTTCTCTTGGTTCCAGCTCCCAGCTTAGGCCTTAGACATCACCTCATTCATGCATTCATGCGTGTGTACGTGCGGAACCTTGGGCAAAGTACTCAGTTTCCTCAGCTGTCAATCTAGGATGCTAGGAGTACCCTTCATGGGGTAGGGATGAGGAGCACGTGGATTCGAATATGCTAAGTGCTCAGAACAGTGCCTGGCAGATTGTTATGACTAGCAGGCAGCAAATACCTGCTAAGTGCCTGCCCCTGACTCTGGCCCTGTCTTCACAGAGCTCAGTCTGCAGTTGGGGGCCTCTCCTTGGCACCCATAGTACCTGTGGCTTCCCCAGCCTAGCACCCCCAGCTCTGTGGAAATATGGGTCTCGCCCCCTGGGCTCTGTTCGGCCCCCTAGCAGAGAGGAGAGGCAGGTGTGATGTGAAGCTCCCAGTGGACGATCGGTGACCACCCCCAGCCCAGCCCTCATCCTCTGCCTCCCTCCCAGGGGCAACTCCAAGTACCACTACTATGGCCTGCGCATCAAGGCCAGCTCACCCCTGCTGCGGCTGATGGAGGACCAGCAGCACATGGCCATGCGGGGCCAACCCTTCTCGCAAAAACAGAGGTAGGAGGGCAGGGCTGGCCCGGTGCTGGCGGGCAGGGAAAGGCATGGCAGCCCATCTCCACTCCAGTCCCTTGCCTATCCCTTCTCCAGGCTCAAACCCATCCAGAAGATGGAGGGCATGACCAACGGTGTGGCCGTGGGGCCACAGCAGGCCACTGGGCTGTCCGACATCAGCGCCCAGGTCCAGCAGTACCAGCAGTTTCTGGGTGAGGGCTCCCTGGACTCTGGGGTGGGCCCAGGGCAGGGTCTGTGGCCCCCGGAGAGTGTGCAGATGGTTCACTTGTCCTCCCGGAACCTCTTCGCCCCCAGTGCACACGGGGGAACTTCTGCTTGGTAGCAAAGTGGTGCCAACTTAGCAGGGTCCCAGGATGGGGCTCAAGGGGGCAGGCAGCTGGGGGATGAAGGGCTCACGGTGTCTCCTCTGCCCCCAGATGCCTCGAGGAGCCTTCCTGCCTTCTCAGAGCTCGACCTCCAGGGCAAAGTGCTGCCCGAAGGCATCGGGCCTGGGGACATCAAGGCCTTCCAGGCCCTGTACCGGGAACACTGTGAGGTAGGGCATCTGGGCAGTGGGCAGGGGCGAGGGAGGGCCACGCTGCCGCTCAGCCCCCTTGAGCATCCAGCCTCCCCAACAGGCCATCGTCGATGTCATGGTGAACCTGCAGTTCACCCTGGTGGAGACGCTGTGGAAAACCTTCTGGAGGTACAACCTGAGCCAGCCCAGCGAGGCACCGCCGCTGGCTGTGTGAGTGCCTTTGGGGGAGGGGGGAGGAAGGGAGGAGGCTGGGTACCATGTGAGTCAGCCCCCAAGGCTGGGGCGGCCAGACCTCAGACTTCATGCAGGAGTGGGGGCTCCTCGCTACCCCTGCAGTTTGTGGGGTGCACATGGCCTTCTGAGCCCGCCTCCAGAGTGTGCATTGGTACCGGTCTGATGCTCGGTGTTTGGGATGGCGTGCCCCAACAAGCCATTTCCTCCCTGCGGTGGGTAGATGCCTGTGCCCCAGTGTGCAGGGTGTTAAGATCCCTGTCTGACCCTGGGGGCAGTGGGGTCTGTGTCAGCCTGACCCCGGGAGTCTTCCAGAGACAGAGAGTACCTGCCTGACCCCAGGGTGGGGTGAGGGTGCTGTGCCCTTCTGACCCTGGGTACAGGACCATGGAATGTCCTTGTGACCCCCGGGTGGGGTGGGTGCCCACAGGCACGATGAGGCCGAGAAGCGGCTGCCCAAGGCCAGCCTGGTGCTCCTCTCCAAGTTCGAGCCCGTGCTCCAGTGGACCAAGCACTGTGACAACGTGCTGTACCAGGGCCTGGTGGAGATCCTCATCCCCGATGTGCTGCGGCCCATCCCCAGTAAGTGCACGGCCCCCCGGTCCCCGCACCCCACCCCACCCCTAAGTCCTGACCAGCCCCCCTACCGCCCACAGGTGCCTTGACCCAAGCGATCCGGAACTTTGCCAAGAGCCTGGAGAGCTGGCTCACCCACGCCATGGTGAACATACCTGAGGAGATGCTGCGGGTGAAGGTGAGGGCGTGACGGGGGCTGAGGGGCCAGCTTGGCCCACAGCCCGGGGCCTCCCTCCCGGCTGTGGGGGGGGCTGGGGGCCTCGGTCTCCTCTGCCTGACAGAGGCGGTAAGATTTGTCCCCGTGTCTGTCCCATCAGAGTGAGCTTTGGGCGTTGTCTTTACAAACCAGCTTCCTCAGGAGCCCACTTCTGAAACACAACCTGTTTGTGGTGTTTTGTATGCAACACGGCATCTTAAAAAAATTAAAACCAAATGCACACTTGAAGTAGTTCTCTTCAGAGAGCTTCAACAGAAAGTGCTTTAGGTGTTCAGAAAGAGATAAAATCTTAAAAAAACCCAAAAAACCAAAACCAAAAACATCTATAAGGAAACAGAATAGCCCTCTTTGTCAATGCTGCACATTCACTAACTACCAAGATGTGAGGAATTAGATGGGGTGTGCTTGCTCTTAAGCAAAAAGAAAAAAAAAGAAAAGAGAGAGAAAAAAAAAAAGTTTGTTTTCAAAGTCCCGAAAATGCCAACAAGACAGCTAAACAGAAAGGGATGTCTGAAGAATGACCCCTGGGTACGCTGGACACAGGGCTGGGGTTGGGGGCCTGTGGAGAGAGTAGAAGCTGGATCCCGGGGAGCCCTTCAGAACGGGTAAGACTTATGTATTCATTCATTTATTCCACACGCATTTATTGAGCACCTGCTGTGTGCTCGGCATGGCTCTGAGTGCAGGGAGCACAGCAATGACCAAGATGCACAAAACTCTGGCCCTCCCGGAGCTGACATTCAAGGGAATAATAATACAAACAAAATGAAACCAAAGGTTATGGAAGTAGTGCCCTTTGTGGGCAATGCCCTCCGAGATTTACTTGTGTCCTTTGATGAAAAATAATAATGCTGTTCAGATACAATACATTGATTTTTTTTGGAGGCATTCTTTGGGTGGGTGGTCGCCCAAAGTTTGAAAACCCCGACCCTTTGATCTCCCAACGAAAGCAACAAGGTACATTCCTCCCTTTTAGGAGAAAGAAACAGGCTCAGAGAGGTCGCATTGGGTGGGGCAGGGGGCTGTGCGGGGTGGGTTCCGCGGAAGCCACAAGCCCTGGGCCCCACAGGTGGCAGCGGCCGGCGCCTTCGCGCAGACCCTGCGGCGCTACACGTCGCTCAACCACCTGGCGCAGGCGGCGCGTGCTGTGCTGCAGAACACCGCGCAGATCAACCAGATGCTGAGCGATCTCAATCGCGTGGACTTCGCCAACGTGCAGGTGAGCGTGGACGGGGCAGGCGAGCGCGGGGCGGCCCGGCGGTTCGGGCCCGGGGCGGCGGTTGAGCCCCGGGCACCCGCCCGCTGTGTCCCAGGAGCAGGCCTCGTGGGTATGCCGCTGCGAGGACCGCGTGGTGCAGCGGCTGGAGCAGGACTTCAAAGTGACTCTGCAGCAGCAGAACTCGCTGGAGCAGTGGGCGGCCTGGCTGGACGGCGTCGTGAGCCAAGTGCTTAAGCCCTACCAGGGCAGCGCCGGCTTTCCCAAGGCCGCTAAGCTCTTCCTCCTCAAGTGGTCCTTCTACAGGTGCGCGCTGGCTGGGCGGGATGCGGGCGGGGAAGGGGCTGGGTGGGAGGACGATCCTCCCACCAGGGCCGGACCCAGAGAAGGCTCCTTTGCTTTGGGATCAGGCGAAAATGGGACCAGTGAAGGCTCCGCCTCTTCGAGGAGGGTGGGGCTGGATGAGCGCCCCAGCCCCACCCTCTCTGGCTGGACCAGAGAAAGCCCCACCCCCTGGGGGGACTCGGGTGCCTTTTAGAAAGTCGAGGGTCCTGCTGGTGGTGGGCGGGGCTCGGGCCCTCCTCCCTCTCTGAGGGACGCCTTCCCTCTCTGACCGGGAAGCCTGTGCGGGGCCGGGCGGTGGTAGCTGGGCTTGCTCCGGCCTGAGGTCCTTACGGCAGGGAAGAGGGGCGCGGGGCGGGTCCCGGCCTGAGGATTTCCTCTCTGTCGCCTCCCACAGCTCCATGGTGATCCGGGACCTGACTCTGCGCAGCGCCGCCAGCTTCGGCTCCTTCCATCTCATACGGCTGCTCTACGATGAGTACATGTACTACCTGATCGAGCATCGCGTGGCCCAGGCCAAGGGCGAGACCCCCATTGCCGTCATGGGCGAGGTGCGCACGACGGGTCCGCTGAGGGCACGGGAGGGGTGCCCCTAGGCAGGACCCTCATTCCTTCTCCTCTCCCCTCCTTCCAGTTCGCCAACCTGGCCACCACGCTGAACCCCCTGGACCCGGACAAAGGTAGGTAAAGCGTGCCCCTACCGAGGGCCAGAGTCCAGGGGGTGGCGTACAGCGAGGCTGGGGTGGAGGAGGCGGCGGTTGCGGAGCCATGTGGCGGCCTGGTGGCGCCGCCGCCCCGCGCTGAGCCAGGCCTGGTCCGTGTACCCCAGACGAGGAGGAGGAAGAGGAGGAGGAAAGCGAGGACGAGCTGCCGCAGGACATCTCGCTCGCGGCCGGTGGCGAGTCACCCGCGCTGGGCCCCGAGGCTCTGGAGCCACCGGCCAAGCTGGCGCGGACAGACGCACGTGGCCTCTTCGTGCAGGCGCTGCCCTCCAGCTAAGCCTGTGGCCTCCCCCGCCGCACCCCGCCGCCCCGCCCGCCCTACCCTGCTGCCCCTCCTCGCCAGGGTCCCTCACAGCTTCTGTGGCTTCGCTGTCACCGCTCCAGCCTCGGCCGGGGCCGGGAGGGGGCCTCCGAGACAGGGAAGGTAAGGGGGTCCCTGCCCCGGATGGAGCGGGCACAATCACAGGGCCGGGCGGAGCCGCAGCTGCAAACTCTGACACAAAAGACGTGCCTTAAGGAACCCGCCGACGTGCCCAGGTGCCCCCTGGGGCAGCCAGCTTGGCCCTTGGCCCCAAAGGCCGCAGCATCTCCCTCCCCCACCCCCCCCCCAGGGGGCAGGCAGGCAGGCCCCCTCCCTTGCAGAACTGTTAACTTATTCAGCTCGCTGGCTTTGCACAGCCTGTCCTAGGCCCAGCCCTGAGCCCCGGGTGGGCGCAGGTGGGCATCACCTGGGGACCCGCCACTGTCAGCAGCAGCCCCGGGATCCCTCCCCCAGCAGCCCCACCGCTTCCCACTCCTTGGTATAAGTGCAATTAAAGCTGTGGGTGTCGCATCTTCTCCAGAGCTGGGCCCTCCCTTGCTCCGCAGCCCTAGAGGGGGGCACTGCCCGGCCTGGATAGGGGGAGGGCAGAAGGGGCACCACCTCCAGCTTCCAAAGAGCAGCAGGCTGGACAGGGCGCCAAGCCCAGAGGGACCTGCTGCAGGCAGCGGGCCCGGAAGTGCCCACGCCTGCCCCAGCCAGGGCTGGGTGCTCCACTCGCTCAGATCCTGGACCCCGAGTCCTGGGCCCTCCTCGCCGCTGGTCTGTAATGGAATCTCTACGCTCCTACTCCCCCTGGAGACCGTGCTTCTCCTCCATGCGTGCGATCCCCGCCCTCCACATGACTATTGTGCGATTTGTGAGCGCCGCCTGAGCGGAGTCGGTAACTTGTTGGGTTTTTTTCCAACCATCATGGCCTTATCTGTTCCGGTTTTCTCAGTGTTTTCAACCTGTGAGATAGATGTTTATGGCAAAAAGCGAAAAAAAGAAAAAACAAACCTGATCTATTGTATAAAAATCACTATTTTGTGTGCTCCGTGTGCTCCAGCTTTTGGGGTGGCTTGCCGACTCCCCCTCCTTACCCCTCGGGGCCTCCCTTCTCCTGGTGGTGGAAGTGTCCACGCGTGTGGTAGTCTAGTGTGCCGAGCTGTTTTCTACCTTTTTGTAGTCTTTCTTAAAACACAATAAATTCCGCTGTGATATTTGCCTACTGCTGACTTGCCGGCCTTGGTGGGAACCTTGGGGCTGGGGGCTCCAGCTGGGCCCCGAGCACCTGAGTGGCAGGCAGTAAAGGGAACTCAGTGAGGTTCAGAAATAAAACATTTATTATGTGAAGAGGAACAACAGGGCCGGGAAGGGGAGGTGTGATGGCCACGAGGTTCACCACCTCAGGGCGGGGGAGAGGCTGGGGGTGGACAGGGCAGGGGTATGGGATCCATCTGGCCTCCCTGGGGTGTGGGTAGGGGGGCAACGTCCACACCTGTAGCCGAGAAAAGGGGCAAACTCGTGAGGAACGAGGCCCACGGCCAGCTTAGGGTGAAGGCGGGCGCTCAAGGCTGGTGGGGCAGGGGGCTCCCTCCCTCTGCCCCTTTCCAACTTAAATAGGCATAAATAAGAAGCGTCCAGACTCTCAGGCCACCAGGGGCTGCCCCGCCCAGCCCCCTTCCCGCAGCCTAACACTAGTGCCGGTCATCGGTCGGTCGGCAGAGGCTGCCGGGAAGGCGGCCAGCTCCCAGGCCGCGGAGGTAGTTGGAGTCAGTGTCCAGGGCGGCCGGGCCCTCACAGCACAATCCACGTGTATCGCTCACTGTCTGCCAGAACCTTCAGTGAGCACCCTGCAGGGAAGGGTGGGGACAAAGCCTTGGAACCTTGGCCTGCCCAGGCTGTAGGAGAGGCCTCTTTCCCTGACTTGATATGGGCCCAAAAGGTTCTGGAAAGCAGGCACCCTGCAAAGTTATGTCTGCCTCCTGCCTGCAGCCTTTCAATAAAATGTCTGTTGAATGACTGAATGACTGGCCGGGGGCCCCCAGGTGCCACACCTGAGCTGGCCCCCTGGCCTTGGCCTGGGCTGCCCTCCCCTCACCCAATGCCACGGTGTCCACTAGCTCAGCCAATGTGCTCCTCCATTCAGCAACACTTAGGGATTAGTGCGTGCTCTGGGCCTGGCCTGGCCCCAGGATAAGGACCTCAGTCCTGGACTGTCGTCAGGTCACGGGGCCCACCTTTGTGCAGCGCCTCGTTGGTCATCCTGTTGACATAACGGCCGCTGCTCTCGGGCACCAGCCACTTCATGACCATGTCCACGCAGCTCTTGCGGTATGAGCTCCAGACGCTGCCGCTGAGGGAGAGGGGGTGAGCAGTTCTCCTCACCCTGGCCCAACCCACCCCCAGCCCTGGCCCCCGGCCCTGGCTCACCTGGTCTGCCCTTTGACCTCAGTGAGGTCGCCCACGCTGACTGTCACAAAGATGCCCGTGTTGAGGTCCCACGCCACCTTGAGGCTGGTGTGATAGGTCTTTGGTCTACAGCGGGGAGGGATGGTGAGCAGAGGAGAAAGGGAGTGGGACCACAGGGTCCCTGAGCTTGAACCCAGGCTACCCAAAGGGGCCTTTATCTTTGAAGCAGTAATGGAGCGGCCAGTCCAAGTTTTGGTGGGCAGGGGGAGTCTTCTCACATCCCCCCTTCCCCCCACTGAGAGGTCTTGAGTGCAGGACCCCGCTGGGCAAGGGTGAGGGTGGGGTCCCTGCCCACTCACCGGAGCTGGCCCTCCTCGGTGGGGGATGGGAACGCCAGGAGCAGCAGGCCAATGTTAATGAGGACCTGGTTGGTTTCTGGGCAGACCTGGGGGGCGGGGTGTGGATGGTGACACACACTGAGAGTGCTGCCCAGAGCTGGGAGGCCCTGGGCCTGCCCTGCCCGACACCTGGGCCCACCTCCAGGATGACAATATCGTAGTCGCTGAAGGAACAGAACTGGTGACCCCAAGTGGCATCATGGCGGATGACCTCGTTGATGACATACTCGAAGTCCAGTGTGAGCTGCTCCACTGTCAGGTACTGACCCTGTGGACAGTGGGCAGAGGGGGAGGGGGAGGATTGCGCCAACTGCCATCCCAGCAGGTCCCCCGGGAGCTGCCCCTGGGCCTGCCCGCTGCCAGCACCAACCTGGACGGCAGCCTGCTCCCGCATGGGCCGTAGGTTGCGGCCGCGGAGATCAGTCACCACGAAGGGCAGGGAGATCTTGTCATCCTCCAACTCTGAGGGGGCAGGACGTGGGGGTAGGGATGGCGGTAGGAGGCCTAGAGGCCCCTCCAGGCCAGCCTCCCACACCTGGGACCCCACCAGGTGGGCTCCCCGCTCACCATCCTCTGGCTCCGTCCCCTCACCGGACCCCAACACATAATACAGCTTGGTGTAGTTGACGTATCCAGGCTCGGAGGCGGGCACCTCTGCTGCAAGGGGGCTGTCCCGGGGCACCGCCTCCCCACCTGGGGCCAGGGGCTCAGAGGGCAGGCGGCAGCGGCTGCTAGAGGGCCCCGGGCAGGGGGGTGGCCGGACTTCCTCCGAGGCCCCACCCTTGGCCTCTTTGGCCCTGCGGAAGATGTCAGCCACAAACTCCTTGGCTTTGGCGATGGCAGGCGAGTGCTCAGGGGCCCCAGAAGGCCGGGCTGGGGCCGCTTCGGGGCAGAGGGTGGGGAGGACAGGGGGCATCTCTGGGCTCTGGGGCCCAGGGGGGCTGGGAGGGGCCGGGGGGTAGGTGGTGTGGTCGTACAGGATTTGGCAGAAGCTGCTATCACCTGGAACATAAAAATAAAGTGATGGATGTGGGAAAGGGGTCAATAGATGAGTTCAAGTCCAGAATGCTCTTCCGATCTCCCTCATTATGCTGGGGGGTTCTTAGAAATCCACCATGAGGAGACCCCTCTAGAAGATGTACATATTCTGAGATCAGTCTGAAACACCCAAAAGGGAAAAAGGACTTTTACTTACACACACACACCCCCCCCCATCATGTTCATTCAAACCTTCCTCTTGAGCATCTGCTGTATGCCACACACTGAGGACTAAGGAGTGAACAAGACAGACAAAAATCCCTGCGCTTGGTAAGCTGACATGTCATCATCATACCAGATAAAAGCCACTTAAGTTTGACAGTTTACTACACAGCCCTCTGTCCTTCCCAACGCGAGCCAGACCAGCACAGGCACAGACTGCCCGAATCCCAGGCCTCTATGACCCCATCTGACTGGGAGGCAGATCCCCCTCTGGGGAATGTCAGTGTGGAGAGCCCAGCGCATTCACGAGCAGCAGCATGGCCAGGCCCTGGGCTCTGCCTGCCCTGCTTCATTTGGGCCCCCCTCAAGCAACCCTTGGAGAGGGGAACTGTCCTCCCAGTTCAGACTCGGGACTGAGGCTCAGAGAAACTCGTCCAAGGTCGCACTGAGAGATAATACAACTCTGCCAATGAACTCCTGTCTGCCAGAGTGACGGCGCTTCTTCCGGAGGGGAGGGGGAGTGAGTGGAAAATGTTCAAGTCAAACCCCCCCCTGCGTGAGCGCCCTCCTGGGGCGAGATGAGTGTTACCACTGATGACAATGCCCCTCACCTGGGCTGTGTGCACACGGGCTGAACCCGGTCCCACGTGGTCCTTCCTAACGGGGCAGGGGGTGGCAGCCCCATCCAGGCCTGGCCTGTTGGGGGCTCACGGCTTGGCGAGAAGCAGGGCCTCGCCCATGCCGGCACAGGTGGCCAGGGCAGGGGTGGGAGCCCCCTGGACAGGCCTGAGGACAAGCACCCTGCCCCTTGCTGGTCCGTGGGCTTAGTTATATACGTAGAATCCTCTTTTCATGTCCATTACCCTCCCACACCCCTAGGGACAACCATTTTAAATGTAGTTAGTGGGTAACTTTTCTTTTTCTTTTTTTTGGGCTGCACCGCGCAGCTTGCAGGATCTCAGTTCCCCGACCAGGGACTGAACCCAGGCCCTAAGTGAAAGCACAGAGTCCTAACCACTGGACTACCAGGGAATTCGCAGTGGGCATCTTTATTTGACTGCATTCTGGCAAAATTGGAACACGTCTTAAATTTAAATATAAGTGGTATCAGTATCAGGTGACAGATCTTCTTGTGTTTCTTCTGCACTTGAACATGTCTTTAAGGTACACTCTCCACAGATGTGCACGTTGGGGTTCTCCCTGCTGATCCAAGGGAAGCGCCCACCCTGTCCTACCTCCCCAAACCCCAGCGATGGACACCAGGCAGCCCCTGGCTCCTGCCACCAAACACTCAAGACAGGTCTGGGTGCAGCGCTGCTGGGCCACAGGCACGTCTGTTGCCATAAGGCCCTGGGAGAGCGGGAGAGCCCCCAGGGCCCCACGCTGCCACCAGCCAGTGGCATTATCCAGCCTTTTAACATCTGCCACTCTGCTGGGGGACATCACCTGATTTTCACTGGCATTTCTGCGATCATCAAAGATGTAAGAAGGCCATCTGTCCACTAACCACTCCCTGAAATTTTTAATCAACATTTCTCTTTTTGCGGAGAAAAACGCACTGTACTGTCCAGCATGGTAGCCACTGACCGCACGTGACTACTTGAACTTAACATGACTAAAACTAAATTGAACAACTCGGTTCCCTGGTCACATGAGCCACGGTCAAGTGGCTACTGGTGGCAGCTAGAGCAGATACAGCAGATCTGGAACATCCCAGCCCTGTGGAAAGTTCTAGTGGACGGCGCGGGGGTGGGGCGTGGCTGGGTTTGGATGCCACATTCCCACTTCCCGGCTGCGTGACCTTGGATGAGGGACTTCACCTCCCCAGGGCCCTGGTCTCCTCATCTGTGATGCGGGGTAGTGACAGCACTGAGCTCGCAGGGCCGCTTGGCCAAGTCATTAGGTCACAGGGCCCCGAGGCTGACAGCGCACGCGCAAAGGGCCTGTCCTCAGACCTGGGGGCCTACCTGCCGAGTGGACCGAGACGGCGCAGGCCACCAGGGAGTAGCTGGTGTTGAGCAGCACCACCTGGTCCTTCTTGAGCTGGAAGGCGGGCTGGAAAGTGGGGAAGGGGTAGACCACCTGGTACTTGGTGTGCAGCATGAAGCCATGCCGCAGGCACTGCGCGCTCGGGTCACCTGCAGCGACACAGGCCACGCAGGCTCAGCTGTGGCCCCAGGGCGGGGAAGCAGGCAGCCTGCGCCCCAGGCCCCGGCCCCTCACCTGGGTGGGCGCGGCTGGCGTCCCGGCAGGCAGCACAGCGTCCTGGCGGCGGCACGGCCACGGTGCTGATGTAGATGTCCCGGTGGTTCTCGTCGCTCATCATCATCATGTTCATGAGCATGCCGTTGGCTGAGCGAGTGCTGGGGGCCAGCACAGCCTCAGAGCCTGGCCCAGGCGCCCGCCCCACCCACCCCTGACCACCCTATCCCTAAGTCTCACTTGAAGCCGAAGACAATGACCTTCGAGGCGTCACTGGGCCACTCGCACACAGTCAGGTACAGGTCACTGTAGATCTCCTCATCCTGGAAGAGCCGTACCTGCCGGACCTGAGAGGCATGTTTGGGTCGGGGGTCCGAGCGGGCCCAAGGCCCACCCGAGGCCGCACCAGCCAGCAGTACCGGGCCAGGGAGCCCCAAACAGCCCCCACCAGCACCCCTCTGCCTTCCTGAGGACAGGCTGAGGAGACTCACAAGCATTTCCCCTCACAAGTGGGGGACACAGGGAGGCCAGGCCCAGGAAAGGACACGGCCAAGGAGAGCCCTGCCCCAGCAGAGGGGGCTCAGCCAGACACATCGGTTCCAAGCCCAACCCACCCTGAAACCTGTTCTCCTCTCTGAGCTCGTGTGTAAACTGGGGTTAACGGCACTCACCTCCTGGGCTGGGGCATTTGAGGAGTCGAGGTCGGGGCCTAAATTGGGTGTGGCAGCCTGCTGGGTCCTAACAAAGCTAATGGGTCCCTCCTGGCTTGAGCCCTCAAACCATATGAAATGGCTGCCGTTTACCCATTTTCAACTCTAAAAATGGCGATTTCCTACACTTCGACCTAACACTTGGAGTCTCAGCAATGGCCCCATGAGTACGCTGTTCTCATTTGCGGACGTGAAACCCGAGGCTCAGAGGGGTGCCGTGACCGGTGGGAGCCGTGCTGTTGGAAGGGACGCCCAGCGCCAGGCCTGGCCCTACCAGCCTGAGCTTGCTGTGGACGTTGAACTCCCACCAGTACAGGTGGTAGATGTAGAAAGAGAAGTCGTCGTCCCCGCTGCTGCTGGTGTAGGAGAGAACATAACGGCCGCACTTGGAAAAGCCCAGGAAGATGTGTCTGTGTGGATGGGGGGAGGGGCAGAGTAACCAGGTCAGGGCCAGCCTGACGCCCCACCCAGCCACCCCCCTGCCTGGCCCCAGCCTCACCCTGCATAGAGAAAGTCTTCGTCCACAATGTTCTTGAGAGAGACGCAGACCCTGGGTGGCAGCTTCCGGAAGAGGCGAGGAGAGAGCTGCCCACTGATCTGAGGAAGGGGCAGCCAGGGCTCTTGAGGCGCCACGTGGCGGAAACAGCCTGCAGCCCCCCAGTCCCCTCGCCCAAGGCCGAGCAGCACCTTCGGGGTCCAGCCCAGCCATGCAGGCCTACTCCCTGACAACCATAGCGGTCCAGGGAGGTCCAAGCTCTGGAAGGTGCAAACGGCGTGAGCCTGACTCTCCACCAGGGACCCGAGCCATCCTCCCACCTCCATAGCCTCAGGGTTCCTCTTGCCTAAGCCCCCAACCTTTGAGGACTAGGACTGGCATCACCGCCCCCAGTCACCCCTGGCCCACACTGGGCCACGGAGCTGCCTTCCTGAAGGCTGCCTCACTGCACAGTGAGCTGTGGGCCTCGAGAACCGCTAAGGAGCCTGGCATGGGGGCTTGACCAACTACACTCACCTGTTCCCGACCCACTAGCCCATACACGGGGCGCACAGGCCCCTCGGGGGCCAGCTGAGGCAGACAGAAGGGTAAACCTGACCAGTGACCTTCCAACTCCTGCCCAATTCCCCCTTCCAACAGACTCCCTCATCCCAAAAACTTCACCAAGGACGGATTTGGGGGGCCAGGCAGGCACAAGTTGGGCACTGGGGGATCAGAGCACCTTGGACCCTGCTATCCAGTCTAATGGGGGAGATACAACCCAGCCCTCAAGGAGATCCCAGGGTGGAACAGCCCTGTCAGCGAGGCCCAGGCTGCTGGGGAGACACAATCCCTGTCCAGGGAGCTTCCAAGCTAAGGGCGGAGCCACAGCCCAACCCAGGAGCAGTCAAGCTGAGGGTGGAGACTGTCCCTGCCCAAGGAACTCCAGTCAAAAGGAGAAGCCACAGCCCTGCGCTCACAGAGTTCCCAGCCTAATGGACAAGGCACACTACTCCCAATCCATGGAGACACAGACCTGCCCCAGTTGCTGCTGACCTGACAGCAGACTGTCCGCCCTCCCGGAGCTCCCAAACTGATGGGGGAAAGATCCCAGCACACTGAGAGTTTACAGTATCATGGGGAGACAGAGCCCTGCTCAGGTAGCTGAAGATCAGGCCTTCTCCAGGGAGCTCCCTCCCATTCAATGCGGGAGGCAGACGCAGCTACAGGAACTCCCAGCTCCCCTGTGGTCAGAGCTGGACAGAGAGAGGAACCCCAGGCGGAGGAATCCCAAAGCCGGTAGCAAGCGCTCTGCCAAGGGGGCGGTAAGGCTCCATAACGGAAGGGCCGTGGGAGCAGGGTTTTGAAAAATGAGTCTGACCCTGGATCGCCCCCTTCCTCCTTACTCCCCCAGCGGCCTCTAAGGCCCCCTCCATCCAAGCCCCCTTCACGGGGCCCCGCCCCCAGCCCCTCCATCCAAGCCCCATCCCCGGGACCCCGCCCCCAACCCCCTTCATCCAAGCTCCCGCAGCAGCCCCCCCAATCCAAGCCGTCTCCCCGGGGCCCCGCCCAACCCCTTTCCTCCGAGCCCCCCTCCCCCGGGGCTCCGCCCCCAACCCCTCACCCCGCGAACGCCCTCCCTCCCTCCGCCTCCCTCGTCCCTCCTCCCCACCCTTCGACGCGCTCCTCCCAGACTCCAGGCCTCACCTTGACCCGCTCCAGCTGCTTGAGGACGTGCTCCCGCCGCCGCCCCGTTGCCCGCTTCCCCCCGGCGCCCCCGGGGCCGCCGCCGCCGCTCCCGGCCCCGCTGTTCCGCTCCGATTTCGAGCTGGGCGCCATTTTCACCCCCTCCCTCCACTTCCGGAGCAACCGGCCTCTTAGCCCCACCCCCTCCGCCTCTTCATTGGCCCTTTCTCGGCACTGCCGCCCGCGGGTTGGGTGAAAGCTCTCACTCAGGGCCTTTGCCCGCTACGCCTGTCCATCACAGCCACCTCGGCCCTTGATTGGTAGAGACGGTACAGTCCCCGCGGCCTGTCGCCGTATTCCCGCCTTCCCGCAAGGACGCCCCCGTCAGAGGCCCCATTTGCGCCCCTCGCCGAGATGACTGTGACTCAATAGGCAGAGGCGCCCATCAGTCCCCACGGCGTCACGCCCCCTTGTGGCTGGTGGGTTTCCATGGAGACCCAGGTGGTCCAGGCCTGTGGGCGGGGCGATGGGAGCCTGTGGTCCAGAAGGACCAGAATTCCCAGCCCAGGGATCTCCGCGCCCCGTCCGGGTGCGCGGAGGCCTGGCGAGCATCCCGGGGCCACCGGGCCGGGCCGAAGGAAGGGATTTGCAAAATAAAAGGAAGAAATTCGATTAAAACATCTTTCAGATGGTCTGGGGGGCGGCCTGACTGGATGATGATGATGGTAATAATGACAACATTAATCACTTGTATATCACTTTACACTTGCCAGAAACAGTTCTGAGCTTACGGTTCTATGTAGTAGGTCGCTGTTATGCCCCTTTTATAGATGATAGTAATAACAATTGTTTAATGTCTGTTATGAGTATCATCTTCCTGTGCTTTTAGCTCATTTAACTTTCAAAACCGTTTTGGAGATGGGTCCTTTTATTATCTTCATTTTACACATGATAAAACTGAGCCTTACAGTGTAGCGTTCCTGAATGGTACATATATACCCCAGATGCAAACTGTTACTATAATCAGAGAAGAATCAAATGGATCTGGCTCTCATATTCTTCCAAGCCTCTCACATTCATTTATTCAACAAATACTTATTGAGCACCTACTATGTTCTAAGCGCTGGGGATACAGCAGTAAAAAAGACAGATAATAAACAAGAAAATTAATTTATGTTATCTAATTCCAGCTAGGATTAGAGAGGAAGGAAGAAGGCTGCTTAAACAGGGCAGTTAGTGAGGGGCCCTGTGAAGGTGAGGAGGAGGAATATTCCAGCAAAAACAAAGGTTTCAGGGTGGCAAGATTGAGAGACCATAAAAAGACCAGTTGGGCCAGAGCAGGAATGAGCAAGGAAGAAAGTAAGAAAGGAAAACAGACAAGGACCAGGAAGCAGGTAGGGAGTGTATGAGGCTTGTAGGTAAGAAAGACACCTGGATTTCACTCTTAAGGAAGAGGGAAGGCATAAAAGGAAGTCTCTGGAAGGTTTTTAATAGAAGATGATGGAATCTGAGATGAACTTTAAAAGATCATTGTGATCCAAAGAATTAAATACCCATGAGTCCATACTGGTATAAATAAATGATTGAATAAATAATTGGGGGGGGGGAAGGCACCAATCTTCCTTATAGAAGCTGAGGGAATAATAATAAAAGTAGGGGACATCCCTGGTGGTCCAGTGGTTAAGAATCTGCCTTCCAATGCAGTGGACACAGGTTCGACCCCTCTTGGGGGAACTAAGATCCCACATGCCATGGGGCAACTAAGCCTGCCTGCTCTAGAGCCCATGCGCCACAACTAGAGAGCCCTGGCACTCTGCAACTACTGAGCCCTCGCGCTCTGCAACTATTGAACCTGCATGCTCTAGAGCCTGTGCACCACAACTAGAGAGAAGCCTGCGCACCACAACGAAGAGCCTGCGTTCCACAATGAAAGATCCTGCGTGCTGCAACGAAGACCCCGCAACTAAGACCTGACGCAGAGAAATAAATAAACAAGCAAATAAATAAAAATAATAAAGGTAGAAGGAATGAGGGAGGGAAATAGAAAATCATCATCACACAATTACCACAGTAATCATTGCAGCAAGCAAGATCTACCAATGGATGCTAAAATTCATGGATGAAACTTGAAGGAGAAATAGGACTTTTGCCTACCCTAAAGGTATCTCTCCTAAAATATTTATTCAGTACTGGCAGTTTTTAAATATATGTCCACAAATTATTTGATGTGCCTCCCTCCAGGAGGTGGAGCTTAATTCCCCTCGTTGGGTGTAGGCTGGATTTAGTGACTCACTTATGAGGAAGAAAGAATGGAAAGGGGACAAGTAAACTGGCACTGAAGAAACCTGGCAGATACCACCTCAATCAAGTGATCAAGTTTACCATCAATAGTGATAAGTCATGTGCATGTCACGGGCTCTTGATGTGATGTGATGACACTCGCACCTCTCTGGCATCGTCTCCAAAACCCATAACCTCCATCTAATGAGGAAACATCAAGTGATTGTCCCAAATGGAGGGACAGGACATTCTACAAAAGTCCTGACCAGTATACTTCAAAAGTGTTAAGGTCATGAGAAAGCATGACCAAGAAACTGGCACAGTTTAGAGGAGTCTAAGAAGACATGATAACCAAATGAAATTTGATGTCCTAGATGGGATCCTGAACCAAAAAAGGACATCAGGGCTTCCCTGGTGGTGCAGTGGTTGAGAGTCCGCCTGCCGATGCAGGGGACACGGGTTCGTGCCCTGGTCCGGGAGGATCCCACATGCCGTGGAGTGGCTGGGCCCGTGAGCCATGGCCGCTGAGCCTGTGCGTCTGGAGCCTGTGCTCCACAACGGGAGAGGCCACAACAGTGAGTGGCCCGCAAAAAAAAAAAAAAAAAAAAGGACATCAGAGTGTTCTTTTTTGGGGAAATTCATATTAAGCCTGCAGTTTAGTGAATAGTATTATACCAACAATGGTTAATCTCTTAGTTGTGACAAATGTGCCATGGCTAGGCAAGATGTTAACATTTGGGGCACTTGGGTGAAGGGTAGACAAGAATTCTTTGTACAAATTATCTGCAATTATCTTAGTCTGTTCGAGCTGCTATAACAAAAATACTATAGACTGGGTAGACTTACAACAAACATTTATTTCTCACAGTTCTGGAGGCTGAAAAGTCCAAGATCAAGGCACTGGCAAATCTGGTGTCTGGTGAGAGTCCACTTCCTGGATTGTAGACAGTGCCTCCTTGCTGTACCCTCATATGGCAGAGAGAGAGACATAGAGAGAGAGAGAGAGAGAGAGAGGCAGACAGAGAGCTCGAAAGCTCCCTTATACGGGCACTGATTCCATTCATAAAGGCTCCACCTGCTTAACCTAATTATCTCGCAAAGGCCCCAACTCCTAATACCATCAAATTGTGGGGGGTTAGGGCTTCAACATTTGAATTTCAGGGGGACACAAGCACAGTCCATAGCACAGACCTGTAAATCAAAAAATTCTTCAAAATAAAATGTTTTTAAGGAGTTTAAAAGTTTTTAAAGGGGGAAAGGTCATTATGGCTGTGATGGTGTCTTGAATTCAGATGGTAGTAGCAGAAAGAGAAAAGTGGTCATATGCAGAGATGAGGGGCGATGCTCATGGATTGGATATTGGGGTGGAGGCGAGAAGGGAGTTAAGTCAGTGACTTCCTTAAGCAAGATGAAGGAAACCAGACAGGGAGTCTCCCTCATCCCCTTTCCAGAGCCCCACCTGCCCCAATGGAAGAGACCTTGTATCCGTTACCCATTGTTGTATAATAAACGACACCAAAAACAGTGGTATAAAATTACAATGATCATTTAGTATTATTATCTCTCAGTCCTAAGTGTCGGTTGGGCTCAGCTGGGCAGTTCTCACTTGAGGTCGCTCATGCAGTCAGATGGTACCTGGGGCCGGAGTCACCTTGAAGGCTTTCTCATGCCTCATGCTGTCTGTCAGCAAATGCTGTCTGTCAGCCAGGACAGAGCAGAGTGGTCTGTCCAAGTGTCTTGGGCTTCCTCACAGCATGGTGGAGGGGTTCCAAGGGCAAGTCCTATGAGAGAGAACTAGAAGCAATCTGTATCACCTTTCATGATCTAGGCTCAGAAGTGGCATTGTATAACATCTACCAAACTCTATTGATTGCATTAGTCACGAAGGTTCACCCAGATTCAAGGGGATGGGACATAGAATCCACCTCTTAATGGGGGAATGGAAGGACATATTGTAAGAAAATCATGTGGTCCCAAAATTTAAATAACTATGCAGTAAAGGTTTTTTTTGTGTGTGTTTTTTTTTTTGCGGTACACAGGCCTCTCACTGTTGTGGCCTCTCCCGTTGCGGAGCACAGGCTCCGGATGCGCAGGCTCAGCGGCCATGGCTCACGGGCCCAGCCGCTCCGCGGCATGTGGGATCTTCCCGGACCGGGGCACGAACCCGTGTCCCCTGCATCGGCAGGCGGACTCCCAACCACTGCGCCACCAGGGAAGCCCTAAAGTATTAATATATTTTTTAAAAGCACATGGCATTTGAGTTATTGTTACGGCCACCTTTGGAAATTACAATCTGCCATAGTCATCTTATCAAATGTTGATAAATGTGAATTATCAGATATTGAATATACAAAATAATAATTTTAAATACATGTATATGCCTTGTATAAGAATAAAAATTTTACCAATATCCTTGAAGATTCCATTATCTTTATTCCTCCTCAAGGTAACAATATTCTGGAATTTTGTTCTATCACTCTCATATGTTTATATCCCTAAATAATATATTATTTGTTTTGCCTGTTTTGTACTTTTATATAAATGGATTCATAATGGTGGGGGTCTCCTATGACTTGCTCTTTTCACTCGACAATATGCTCTTATGATTCATCCATATTGTGAGTAGTTGGGGATGCATTTATTTTCACTACCATATAGTAAATGCCCCATGATTGATTTACTCATAGTCCTGCTGGTGGAAAGTGCAGCTATTTCCAGTTTGAGGGCTATCATGATCAGTGCTTCTATGAGCCTTTTTGTACACAGGGTTCCCAGGGAACCTGTGCAAGACTTTATCTGAGGCGCATACATTGGAGTGGAGTTACTAGTATGTGTCAAATTGTTTCTCCAAAGTGGTTGTGCCAATCTACACCTGTAGCAACAATGTATGAGCATTCCAGTTGCTCTACATCTGCAGCAACACTTGACATAGTCAGACTTCTTCAGACGTGTCCTTTACCAGGTCAGAAACACAGCACTGATGTGTCATTCATCCCTGCTGGGAGTATCCCAATCAAGAAAGGTATCCGTATTCTAGTTATAAAAAGGTGTGACCTCCCTTAGGAAGCCTCCTCCCCCAAGCTTGGTGCCCTCTCTGTGTTTCCTTCTCCCACAATGGCATTGTTACTGCTTCCGTGGACTTGTGGTTGACACACATTTAAGATATGTAGATTCTACTGAATGTGTAGAACCTACAGAAAAACATGGTAGCTTCCGAGGAGGGGTCCACCTGCTGGGGTGGTGGCAAGCATGGGATCAGAAGAAGGATACAAGATGCCCTCATGAAGCCACTATTAATTACTGTGGCCAAACCTGTATGCAAACTAATACAATATGTACAAAACATTTCTTTTTAATAAATATACGCAATTTGTATACATATTGTATATAGTATATACACATTTCATATACATTTTGTATTCCAGTGTACTTAAGTTTTTTATATATACATATATAAATACATTCGTTTCATTGTATTTAAGTTGTTTTTTTTTTTTTAACTTTTTGGCCACACCACGCAGTATGTGGGATCTTAGTTCCCCAATCAGGGATCAAACCCGTACCCCCTGCACTGGAAGTGCAGAGTCTTAACCACCGGACTGTCAGGGAGGTCTGTACTTAAATTGTATGTGTATGTGTATGCATATATATTACACACATATTTGTAACAAGTACAATTTATTAAAGAAACCACCACTTAAGCTTGCCTATTTGTAGTAAAAAAAAATTTTATCACATTTAAAAATTGTGGTAAAATGTATATAACATAAAATCTACCATCTTACGGCTTCCCTGGTGGCGCAGTGGTTGAGAGTCTGCCTGCCGATGCAGGGGACACGGGTTCGTGCCCCGGTCCAGGAAGATCCCACATGCCGCAGAGCGGCTAGGCCCGTGAGCCATGGCCACTGAGCCTGCGCGTCCGGAGCCTGTGCTCCGCAACGGGAGAGGCCACAACAGTGAGAGGCCCGCGTACCGCAAAAAAAAAATTTACCATCTTAGCCATTTTTAGGTGTACAATTCAGTGGCATTAAGTAAATTCATATCATTGTGCAACCATCACTACCTCCATCTCGAGAACTTTTTCATCCCTCCAAACAGTACCTCTGTCCTTACTAAACATCTCTTCCCATTCCCCCTTCCCCAGCCCCTGGCCACCACTGTTCTACTTTCTGTCTCTATGAATTTGAAACTCTAAGGACCTCAAATGAATGGAATCATAAAGTATTTGTTCTTTTGTCACTGGCCTATTTCACTTAACATAATGTCCTCTAGTTCATCCATGTTGTAGCATGTGTCAGAATTTCCTTCCTTTCTAGGGCTGAGTAATATTTCATTGTGTGAATATATCACATTTTGTTTATCCATTCAGCCACCGATGGACACTTGACTATTGTGAATAGTGGTGTTATGAACATGGTGTGCAAATATCTGTTCGATTCCCTGTTTTGGTTTTTTTTGTTTTGTTTGTTTTTTGTTTTGGTGTATAGCCAAAAGTGGAATTGCTGGAACATAATTTTATGTTTAATTTTTTGAGGAACTGCCATACTGTTTTCCACAGCAGCTGTACCATTTTACATTCCTCCCAGTGCTCAAGTGTTGCAATTTCTCTACAACCTCGTCAACACTTGCTATCTTCTGGTTTGTTTGTTTGATCCAAGCCAACTTAATGGGTGCAATCATTTGATTTTTAATAAGTATTATATTCACACGATTGAAAATTCAGCAGGAGGAAGACATAGAATGGGCAGTAAGCACATAAAAAGTTACTCAACATTATTAGTCATTAAGGGAAAGCAAATAAAGTCACAATGATGTACCACTACACATTCACTAAAATGGCTAAAATGAAACAGACTGACTACACTAAGTGTTGGCAAGGATGTGGAGGAACTAGGACTCTCTTAGACTGCTGGTGGGAGTGGAAAATGACACAACCACTTTGGAAGACAGTTTGGCAGTTTCTTAAAAAGTTAAATGTACACTTACCATACAATCCAGCCACTTCACTCCTACATATTTACCAAAGTTTCTAAAAGACATATGTTTGGGACTTCCCTGGTAGTCCAGTGGCTAAGACTCTGTGCTCCCAATGCAGGGGGCCCAGGTTCCATCCCTGGTCAGGGAACTAGATTCCACATGCTGCAACTAAAGATCCTGCATGCTGCAACGAAGATCTCGCGTGCTGCAACTAAGGCCTGGCACAGCCAAATAAATAAATATTTTTAAAGACATATGTTTATTCAAAGATTCATATATGACTGTCCACAGCAGCCTTATTTGTATCATCCAAAAATGGGAAACAAGCCAAAAGTCCATCAACATGTGATTAAAAAAAGTTGGTCTATCCATTCACTGGATACTATCAAGTAATAGAAAAGAACGAATGATGGTACACGTAAAACTATGTTTTACGTCAATTATATCTTAATTTAAAAAATAAAGATAATTTTAAAAAAACCACTATGGTTACATTTGACAACATGGATAAACCTTGCTACCAAATGGAAGAAGTCAGACAACAAAAAGTACACACTCTATGATTCCATTTATATTAATTTCTAGAAATTGCAGCCTAATCTATGGTGACAGCAGACCAGTGGTTGCCTGGGGTGGGGAGTAAAGGGAGGGAGGGAGAGAAGGCTGACAAAGGGGCATGAAGATACTTTTGGGGGTGATGGAAACGTTCACTAAACCATGGTGATGGTTTCATCACAGGTGCATCCATGTTGAGTTTTGAAATGATGAGTTTTTTTTGAATTGAAGTATATTTGATTTACAATGTTGTGTTAATTACTGCTGTACAGCAAAGTGATTTAGTTATACATATATACACATTCTTTTTTAAAATATTCTTTTTTATTATAGTTTATCACAGGATATTGAATATAGTTCTCTGTGCTCTACAGGAGGACCTTGTTGCTTATCCATTCTATATAAAAGCTTCCATCTGCTAACCCCAGCCTCCATTCCATCCCTCCTCCAACCCCCTCCCCTTTGGCAACCACCAGTCTGTTCTCTATGTCTGTGAGTCTGTTTGTGTTTCATAGATAGGTTCATTTGTGTCGTATTTTAGATTCCACACATAAGTGATATCATATGGCATCTGTCTTTCTCTTTCTGACTTACTTCACTTAGTATGATAGTCTCCAGTGGCAGAAATGAGTTTTGACTCATGTATGCTTTAAATATTTTCATTTTTATTGTATGTCATCTATATCTCAATCAAATTTTTTATTCAACAGATATACAAGGATATTTGGTGGCAAGCCCCCTCTCCTCTCAGCACTGCCACCCAGTTCTCCCCTCAGAGACAGCCAACTTATGAAAATGTTTAGTTTATGAAAATGATCGCTATTGTTAGCCTGGCTCTGCAACTTTTTTTTTTCTTCACGAGATTAGCTCAACTCACACTAATCCATATAGTGGTTTGAATGGTGATCCACAAAAAGATGTGCTGACGTCCTAACCCCCAGAACATGTGAGTATGACCTTATTGGGAAAAAAAGATATACTTAAATGAAGGATTGTGAGATTATCCTGGATTAACCAGGTGTGCCCTAAATCCAATGACCGGCGTCCTTAAAAGAGACAGAAGAGGAGAAACACAGACACACACACAGAGAGAAGAAAAGGCCACGTGGAAACTGAGGCAGAGATTTGCGTGATGCAGCTACAAACTCAGGAACAGCAAGGATTGCCAGCAACCACTAGAAACTGGAAGAGAGACAAAGTAGTCTCCGAACGGAACCAACCCTGCCAACACCTCGACTTTGGACTTCTAGCCTCCACAAGTCCAAATAAATAATTTGGACTTCTGAAACGAATCTGTTGATGTTGTTTAAAGCCATCCAGTTTGTGGTCATGGGTTACAATGGCCACAGGAAATGAATACAATATGTGTAGAGTCCCTTGTGCGTCCTAGATCTTGCTGTCTATTATTTTAATAGGACATTTTTTTTTTTGTCTGTTTATCTATTCCCCTCCTACGGGATTTTTCTCACTCGCTCACACAACACATGTTCATGGATCACCTGGCACTCAAGACGCACTGTTCTAGGTTTGGGGAGACATTGGTGCCCACCTCCATGCAGCTAATATTCAGGTGGGGACCAGTGGGCAGAAATATAAATTAGGATGTGAGAAATGCCAGGAAGAAAAATAAGGCAGGGAAGAGGAAACAGAGTCAAAAAAATTGCTTCTGATCAGGGGATTTGGTTGGGGGGGGGGGGTTCTCTGCGGAAATGAAGTTGCCAGCCTTGTGAGATGGAGAGCAAGAGAGAATTCTTATTCCAGTTAACGCGCCTGCAGGGAACGTCCCTGTGCCTACGTGTTGGGGCTGTGTAAGAAGAGATGGCTGGTCCTTGGGTGTCGCAGAGAGGGTAATATTCCTAATATTCCACTTGCTTCTCTTCGCCAGCCCGGTGCCCCGTCCAGCCCCTCGTCGATTTCTCCCTTCCTTGCGGTCACGCAGGACCACGTGACTAATCCTTGCCAATGAGACGTGAGCAGGAGGGTAGAGGGGCCCTTCAGAGTGGAAGCCCTGAAAAAGTGTTGGGGAGTCTCTCTCTTCAACTGCGCCAGCCACGCAGTGCGGTCTCTGTTGGACTGGATCGCAGAGTGACTGTGACTCCGAGGCCCCTGCTGCTGATCTATCGAGATCGCGGTGTGGGGATGACCGACTCTGATGTTAGTCACTAACTGTTGGGGTTGTTTGCTGTGTGGAATGATCTTGCCTGCCCAGTATACACGTATATACATTTGACCGTTGAACAGTGTGAGGGTTTGGACGCTGACCCTCTGCATAGTCAAGAATCCGTGTATAAGTTTACAGTTGGCCCTTCAAATCCAAGTTTCCAGATCTACAGATTCAGCCCACCATGGTGTGGTACTGTAGCACAAATTTAGTGAAAAAAAATCCATGTATAAGTGGACGCATGCAGTTCAAGGAAATATATATATATACACACACACACACATATATAAAATGTGCGTGCGTATATATATAAAATACGTGTATATATAGTATATATGGACATATATAATACAGTTGCTATATATATCCTTTTACATATATATGTATGTGTATCCTTTTATGTATTTATATAAAATCTATATAAATGAAAGGAGATTTATCACGAGGAATTGACTTAAGTGATTATGGAGGATGAGAAGCCCCACAAGCTGCTGTCTGGAAGCAGGGGACCCGGGAAGGCTGGTGGCATAATTCCAGTCTGAGGCCTGAGAACCAGGGGAGCCGATGGCGCACATCCCAGTCCTGGGGCAAGAGAAGACCGATGTCCCAGCTCAAGCAGGCAGGCAGGACAAGAGAAAAGGGGTGAGTTCCTCCTTCCTCCGTCTTTCATTCTGTTCAGAGCTGCTGTAGATTGGATGATGCCCAGGCACAATGGGGAGGGTCACTGAGTTTACTGAGTCCACTGATACCCATGCTAAGCTCCTCTGGAAACATCCTCACAGATGTGCCCAGAAAGAATGTTTAATCTGGGGGGTCCCATGACCCAATGCAATGTTATCATATGATTTTATATTTCACACATTGAACCATCACCAGCGAGTATGTGGCAGGTACATCTGTAGTTTTACCAGATACTTTCAGGTTCCTTTCTGACCCTCCTTCTCCATGGCCATCGCGGGCTTCTCTTCTGCCCACCCCTCAAGCATAAGCATCCCTCGGGGGTCTCCCTTGGACTCCCTTCTGTTTTCCTTCTAGACTTTCTCCTTGGTGAATATAATCCATGCCGTGTCTCTACAGTGAGGTGAGAGGAGGGGAGGGAATTCCCTGGTGGGCCAGTGGTTAGGACTCTGCGCTTCCACTGCAGGTAGTGTGGGTTCAATCCCTAGTCAGGCACAGCCAAAAAAAAAAAAAAAAAGAGAAAAAAGAAAAGAAAAGAAAAGGGTGGTGGGGGAGAGAAGAAATAAAAGAGACAGAAATGGTGGCTTAAACAAGAGAGATACCTCTTTTTCACGCCTGGTCAAAATGACTGGCGCTGGTTGTTTGGAAAAGCCTGAAATTCCAGGGGCTGCTTTGATATCTTTGAGTCTCGTAGGGCCTCAAAGGTCTAACTGTGTTTCCCTGCTTTTGTCAGATATGCGTCCCCACCCCCAACCACCTGACTTGTTTCTCTATCAGCCAGACCAGCCACACCCCATGTGGTCCTCGACCTAATGGGTTTCATCTCTCTGCCAGACTGAGAAATTATTCAAACAAGACAATCACATCCTCTGATGGGAACCAGAGGTCACCCCTCCCTTTTGTCACCACCAAGCCCATCTCCCACAGCCCCTGCTTCTTGGTTCAGCTGCTGAGTGTACCCCCAACCATGTGGCTCAGTGCCCTCCTCCAATTCTGGCCTGTGAATGTGACTAACTAATCATCAGATGATGTCATCTATCCATATTAGGTGTCATGTGTTTGGCCATCTTGTACTATTTAGAGCATGTGATTCCTCTTTCACCAACGGGGTCAATAGGAGGTGATCAAAACACCGGTCAGTCCATGGGTAGCACAGCCTTCCATGGTATGTGAGACCCAGGTTCCTGCTATCTTGTTGCTCCACCGTTCAAGGCCTCTAGTCCCAAGGCAATGTCATGGCCCAAAATGGCTGATGGAGTTCCAGCCATCACATCTACATTCCATCAGTAGGAAACAGAAAAGCACCCCCCTTTCCTCAAAGTTGTACATACCACTTCTGCTTACATATGGCCACATCCACCTGCAAGGGAGCCTAGGAAATGTAGTTCTTTATTCTAGACAGCCATATGCCTGTCTAAGTATCAGTAATTTTATGGACTGGGTCCAGATCCTGAGGGGCTTATCAGCCCGATGAAGGCTGACTGAGGAATTTGACCTTAGCCTGTGTCTCAAGGCTGGATGCCATCATAGGATGAGGAGGGGCAGGCCCAAGGTGTGCCTTGGGATCATTAACTGCTACTGACTTAAGACCCCTCCTTTCCTCTTCTAATTGGGAAAAAACTACATTTTCCATCAGCTTCTTGCTCCCTCCTACATCAACCCTGCCTCTTCTTCCCACCAACCAAAATAAGACCAGATTGCTGCACTAGCTTCCCACGGTGTTACTGCAACCCGCTGACTCCACAGTCATCCCTACTCTGAGATCAGAGCCTCAGGGAAACCAAGAGACACCAACAGCCCTTCCCCATGCAAACTTCCCCACACATACAGACACAATTCTGCATGTATTTCATAAAGGTGTACTAAATGCTGATTCTGCCAGGCTCTACATTGGTGGACCATACTCCTTTGCTGTCCCTGCAGAACTCCCTCCTGGGCAGGGCAGGGCAGTGGAGGACTGAGCTGGGCTGGGCAGAGCTGGGCTGGGCTGGACTGGGCTGGGCACTGCAGAGTGTAGAGAAGGGAGTTTGTTGCAGGAAGATAAGGCCAGTGGGTCATTTACAAGAGTGGTGATTACGTTCCTAGCCAATCAGCACATTCCATCTCTCTGTGGCCACAGGGACTGATTCCAGATGGACATGTGGCCAGAGCTAAGCCAATGACATATAACCTTGGGGCTTTCAGCAGGACTAAAGCTGGAGCTATCTTGGCACTGCACAGAGAATCCTGCCAGTAGAGCTGAGAGGTAGACAGAGACTCCATCCTTAAGGTGTCATCCAGTCCCTGGATCCAGCTATGCCTGAAGGACAGCCCCTCAACCTTTCCATTCATGAGTTAATAAGTACCCTTGTTTGTATTAGTTAGTTTGGCTTCGATTCTCTACCCTTCGCAACTTTAAGAGGCCTGCCAGAAACTCACACAGCTTGTTTCTCATTGCCACTTCCCTGGGGCTAGGATCAGTGCAGTAGTTCAGTAACTCTGTGGGGCTGGCCGCATTACGCGGCTAGGGAGACTAAGGGGTCTTCTACACAATGTCCAAGCTAGCAGTGGTCAGTCCCACAGGGAGAGCCTGGAGTGGGCCCATTGTTCTCTTCTGGTCAAAGCTAACACACGTCTTCTGTCCTAGCCCTGAGGGACCCCTCTCCTGAGGCCACACAGTCCTGGGAAACGTGGTCAAATGAGTACATTTTTGGGTCCAAGTTTCCTCCTCTGTGGAAGAGGGATTAATAATACAGACACCCTCTGTCTCCATCATTCTTCCACATCTTAGTCCCTTCTTCCTTCCCACCTGATATACTTCACTTCCATCACCCCATGGCTTGACCCCCCCCACAAGCCCCCTGTAGTTGGTGCTGTCTGGGGCCTACCATGCCCCCCTCTGGCCTCACCAGCAGGCATGTAATATCTTTTAGGGATGGAGTCTACTCTACCCAAACTGCCAGGGAATTCAGATACCTTTGGGGCAGCTCTCAACCAGTGACTGATGGAGGGAGTTGGAGGATCAATACCCCAGCTCTCTCACCCCTCGGGTGAGATGACTCTGATCCCCCAGGGTTCCCCAGCGAGACTGAGCCCCAGATGCCTATAGTGGGAATTTGCTTAATTACAAGAGTGACCAAACTATCCCAATGTGACCAGGACTGAGGGTTCCCCAGATGCAGGATTTTGAGAGCTAAAGTTGGCAAGTTCCAGGCAAGTTGATTACCCCAGTGATAACGCATCGATTCATGACTGTTCCCTTCCTTCTCTCTGCCACATCCCTGCTCCCCTACAGCTGCTGTCTCCCAGACAAATACACTCAGTCCTCATCTCAATCTGTTTCTGAGAGACCCCAATCTCCTTCATGCCCTCTGAGCAGCCCATCAGCCACTCCAACCCAAGCTGAGCACTTGTGGGGCAGATGCTGTGCTGGGAACTTTCGGCCCACTACCTGCCTTTGCCTTGTGACCGCCTTTTGAGGAGAGGGTCTTCTGTCAGCTGCATTTTATGCATTGGAAAGCTGAGGGTTGACAGGAAAATGACTTCTCTGAAGTCTCACGGGTAAGTGGCGTGTCTCGGGGGATCGGACCTGGGGCAGAGACGGGCTTCCTCACCCCTCAGCACACACTTCCGCTCTGCGGTTGAGGGCCTGGCATGTGCTGGGCACCGTCTCACCCCCTTCTTTTTTTTTTTGCAGTACGCGGGCCTCTCACTGCTGTGGCCTCTCCCGTCGCGGAGCACAGGCTCCAGACGCACAGGCTCAGCGGCCGTGGCTCACGGGCCCAGCCGCTCCGCGGCATGTGGGACCTTCCCGGACCGGGGCACGAACCCGCGTCCCCTGCATCGGCAGGCGGACTCTCAACCACTGCGCCACCAGGGAAGCCCTCACCCCCTTCTTATGCATGATTTCATTTAATCCTTACACCACTCCCGGGAGGCGAGGCAACTATTCCCCCACTTTGCAGAGCGGGAAACCAAGGCCTGGAGAGGTGGCGGAGCCCAGGTTCAAGCCCAGGCAGGCTGCCACTGAGCGCACATCCTTAACCACCAGGCTGGTGCCTCAATACGTGTAATTTCCTTTTGGGCGGCGGCTGTGGCTATTTGGGGATGGGGGAGCCTGGCTGCCAGTGAGGCCAGCTGGCGGGGGGGTGGGGGGAGGAGGGGCCCAGATGGCAGACCTGGCTGGGAGCCCACAGACCGGTGTCTGGACTGGCAGGCTGAGCCCAGGCCTGCCCTGACCCATCATTGCCAGCGCCGGTTCCTTGGGGACCCTCCTGTGCCCTGAAGCATCCTCCACTCCTCTGCCCCCACCTCTACTCCTGCGGTTGGCCCAAATACCAGACAGGGCAAATCTCAGCTTTCCCCCAAACATTCCTCGCTCCTGTGGCCCGGCCCAGGCTGGCCGAGGTTACGCAAGCAGAGCTGGGGAGGCGGCGGGGGCGGGGGGGGGGGGGGGGGGGGGGGGCGCGGAGGATGGGGGGGAGGTGGGTGGGACAGAGGGGACAGGCTGGCCTGTCCTCATCACCCCATCCGGTGCCTGCCTGCCCTCCGCAGGGCGGGGAAAGGGTGGGCCAGCTCCCCTGAGCCCCTGGGAGAACAGGCTGGCGGGGGGGAGAGTGGCCAGCGCCAAGAGATGGGGGGCGGTGGCGGCCACAGCAGAACCTCCAGGAGGTGACCGCCTGCTTTCCATTAGGGAACCCTGGTCAGCAGTTCCGGCAAGACGGCAGACCTGGGGCTGGCTATGGTAAGTTGGGGCAGGGGAGGGTCTGAGGGTGGGGCCTGCCTGCCCGCCCCCCTCCATGCGGGGATGCTCCTGTCGCCATGGTGACCCGGTGCCCAGCCTGGGGACACCCTGAGCCGTCCCTCAACTCCCAGTGGCTGAGCCTACTGCTGTTGCCCCTGCTGCTGCCTGGGCCCCCGCCCGCCCTCGGCATGGAGGACGCCTCGTTCCCCCACCTGGGGGAGAGCTCGCAGCCCCCGCCCCGGGCCTGCCCCCCACGCTGCTCCTGCCCCCGGGCTGACACAGTGGACTGTGCCGGCCTGGACCTTCGGGTGTTCCCGGACAACATCACCAGGGCAGCTCAACACCTCTCCCTGCAGGTGGGGCCTGGGGTGGGGGTGCAGGGTAGCTCCCAGGGGAAGCGGGGAGCCTGGGGAGTGGTTGGGTTGAGAGTGATGGGGTGTGGGGTCCACGTGCAGCGGTGAGGCATTGGGCGTGAGGGTCTTGGCACTGATGCGAGTCGGCCTTGAAGAGGGTGCAGGGCCCTGTGTGTCCGGTGAGAGGAGGTGGGGGCACAGATATTGGAAGTGGGAGGGGCTGAGGGTTTAGGGGTGTCGGGGAAGTCAACGTCTGGTGATTACGGGGTTGCTTGGGGTCAGCGTGGCGGGGCATTTGAGATCAACTGTAGGGGTGCATGGGGCGCTGGGGGCCACTCTCTTTTTGGTTACAGGGTTGTTCCGAGGTAATAAGGCATTTGGGATCGAGTAGAGGGTGATGGGGTGTCAGAGCTCACTGCTGAGGCTGACGGGAAGCTGAGAAGCAGGGCCCAGGGTCACGGGGGTCAGGGTGTGAGTGCCCCGCTCCCTGCCCCACAGAACAACCAGCTCCAGGAGCTCCCCTACAACGAGCTGTCACGCCTTAGCGGCTTGCGGACCCTCAATCTCCACAACAACCTCATCTCCTCCGAGGGTGAGGGGGACGATGGGAGGCGGCCCCTCCCCACCACGGTCCCCGCCACCCTCTCCCTCCCCAGCTCGGTCTGTGGGCAGGTCTGCGGCTGTTCCCAGCACTGCCCTTTGCTGAGCAGGATGGAAGCTCAGGGGATGGGGGGCAGGGGCTGTGGCTTTTGAGGATGTGGGGGGCGGGGCCTGGAGGAGCCTCTGCCAGTCCCTGGCTGGGTGGGAGCACAGACTCCGCCCTGCCCCCACCCCACACCAGCGGTCCCCTCACTGCCCGCCTCATTCACAGGCCTGCCTGACGAGGCCTTTGAGTCCCTCACGCAGCTGCAGCACATCTACGTGGCCCACAACAAGGTGAGCCCCCCTCACACAGACACACACACACACACACACACACACACACACACGGGGTGCAGCCGGGCTGGGGTCCCATAGCGCAGAGGGTAGATGGGACAGCGGGCGGCGGGGTGCAGGAGCGGGGCCACAGGACCAGTGCAACTCTACTCCCACAGCTCTCTGTGGCCCCCCAGTTTCTGCCCCGCTCCCTCCGTGTCGCTGATCTGGCTGCTAACGAAGTGACGGAGATCTTCCCGCTCACCTTTGGGGAGAAGCCTGCGCTCAGGTAGCCCCTGGCCCAGCCCAGGCCCCAGGGGTCTCAGATATGCCTGGGGTCACTCCCCACCTTGGGGGGGGGTCTGGTGGGGAGACAGGGCCCTGGATGCTCTGTTTGGAGAACTCAAGACTGAAGCAGAGACCACGTACGCTCACACACACACACACACACACACTCTCACACTGAAGGTGGCTGGGGTGCGGGGCGGTGGGGAGGCCAGGGCGGGGCTGGTGGCCGGAGCCTGGCTCCCCTCAGGTCCGTGTACCTCCACAACAACCAGCTGAGCAATGCGGGCCTGCCGCCCGACGCCTTCCACGGCTCCCAGGCAGTCGTCACCCTCAGTCTCTCCAGCAACCGGCTCAGCTATGTGCCGCCCAGCCTGCCGTCCTCGCTGGAGCGGCTCCACCTGCAGGTGCCCCTCCTTCCCCTCACCATCCCCGGGTCCCCACCTCCCTGGGCTCCCTGCACCTCTCTCCTGCGACACCCCGACACCTCCTTGTTATTCCAGTAGTCAGAAATGTCTCTGAGTCCCTTCCACTGGCACTGGTCGCTCACAAGCTCTCTGTGGGCAGCCTTGCTCAAGCGAGCTCCTGGTCCCTTACTCAAGAGCCCTCTGTGGCTCCCCACTGCCCTCTGTCCCGGACCCTCTGTCTCATGCTCTGCTCCCTTCCCAGAACAACCTCATCTCCAAGGTGCCCCGAGGAGCCCTGAGTCGCCAGACCCACCTCCGGGAGCTCTACCTTCAGCACAACCAGCTGACGGACAGCGGCCTGCACGCCACCACGTTCAGGTGGGGCCTGGGGACAGGGGGTTCGGGGGTGCGGCCTCGTGCCGGCAGTAGGGGCTGAGGACTCAGCATCTGGGGGCCCCAGGCCTCCATCCCCCACCTCTGTATGACTCTTAACTCAAGGCCTCACTTGGTGAGCGCCTACAATGGGCCAGGCTCAGCCAGGCACCTGGCAGCATCCTTGTCTCCAACCACACCCTGGGCCTCAGTCCTACTACCCAACGACACGGCTGCCACATGAACATCTCAGACCCAGAACTCTGTCCTGGTCACCCCTACATTTAACCCTCAGGCTGGAATCTGCCCTGATCACCCCCAGGTTTACCTCCTACCCAGATCTCTCAAATCATCACCCCCAAGTTGGAATCTCCAGCTTACGTCTCTCGGGACCAGCCCTCAACACCCCCCACTCTGGGCGCCCAGCCCGACGCCAACCCTCTCTCTCCTGCCAGCAAGCTGCACGGCCTCGAGTACCTGGACCTGTCCCACAACCAGCTGGCCACGGTGCCCGCCGGCCTGCCGCACACCCTGGCCGTGCTGCACCTGGGCCGCAACCGCATCCGCTGGGTGGAGGCTGCCCGGCTGCGCGGCCTGCGAGGGCTGCGCTACCTGCTGCTGCAGCACAACCAGCTGGGGGCGGCGGGGCTGCCGGCCGGGGCACTGCGGCCGCTGCGGGGCCTGCACACGCTGCATCTCTACGGCAACGGGTTGGACCGCGTGCCCCAGGCGCTGCCCCGCCGCCTGCGGGCCCTGGTGCTGCCCCACAACCGCGTGACCACGCTGGGTGCCCGCGATCTGGCCGCCACGCCCAGCCTGGCTGAGCTCAACCTGGCCTATAACCGCCTGGCCAGCGCCTGTGTGCACCGCCGGGCCTTCCGCCGGCTGCGGGCCCTGCGCAGCCTCGATCTGGCCGGCAACCAGCTGACCCTGCTGCCCTCTGGCCTGCCCGCCAGCCTGCGCACCCTGCGGCTGCAGCGAAACCAGCTGCGGGCCCTCGAGCCTGAGCCGCTGGCCGGCCTGGACCAGCTTCAGGAGCTCTGCCTGGCGCATAACCGGCTGCGTGTGGGTGACATCGGGCCTGGCACCTGGCATGAGCTGCAGGCCCTCCAGGTCAGGGGTGGGCTGCTTGGCCACACTGAATGCCCGCAGGTGTCCCCACAGCCCCTCCACTCCCCGGCCGGCCTGCCCAGCAACTCCCCTGCAAGGCTCTGAGATGCCACAAAGAGAGCTCCCACTGCAGGCCAGCCCTGGGGTGGATAAGACAGATCCGGCCCCCAGGCCTTTGTCTGTGCTGCCCCTGCCACCTGGTCCTCCACGACCACCCCTCCACCTCCCCAGCCTCTAGCTCCTTCTGAGTGCTGTTGATGCCCCAGAATTCAGGCCATCTGTGGGTGCCGGGCGCTACTCTAGGCCCTGGAGATGCCACTGGGCACAGAGGACACAGCTCCTGGCCCCTGGCACAGACATCCTAGTTAGGGAGAGAGCAGTCAGCAAGAACCATAAGCAAACAGTCAGAAGGGCACGAGGAGGTAAAGGAAGGGCCATCTTTGCGAGGGATTAACTGAACCAACGGTTCCCACAGCAGGCAGGGACCCTGCCTGTCTGGGCCCCCACCGCCTAGAACAGGGCCTGCCCCAGAGGGGACTCAGTTTACCTCTGTTGAGGGCAGGATTTGGCAGTCACAAAGTAGCTGAGGGAGGGGGCAGAAGGACCGGGCTGGGAGGAGAGCAGTTTGGGGCTTGGCTAAACGGGTGGCCCGGGGCCTGGGGCCGCCACGGCGCCATCTCTGCCCGCCTGCCCAGGTGCTGGACCTCAGCCACAACGAGCTGTCCTTCGTGCCCCCCGACCTGCCTGAGGCCCTCGAGGAGCTGCACCTGCAGGGCAACCGCATCAGCCACGTGGGCCCCGAAGCCTTCCTCAGCACGCCCCGCCTACGTGCCCTCTTCCTCAGGTGCCCTGAGGGTGGCAGGGCCAGGGGGCTCCAGGTGGATAAGGGAGGGCTGTGGGGGACGTGAGCAGGCCTGGGGGGGCACCTCCCCTCAAAAACGCCCTCACGCCCACCTCTCGGTCCAGGGCCAACAGGCTTCACGTGACCAGCATAGCGCCCGAGGCCTTCCTGGGCCTCCCGCACCTTCGCGTGGTGGACACAACGGGTAACCCTGAGCCAGTCCTGGTCCAGCTGCCACCCACAGCCCCACGTCGGCCACGGGCAGAGGGCCCCTGAGCCTGGAGGGGCGCAGTAGAGCAGCCCAGACACCTGGGGCTCTGCTGGGCTGTGGACTAAGGAGACAGCGCCCAACCTGGGGCCTCGAGCTGGCTCTCTCAGGCCTGGAGAGCTGGGCCCGCCTAACCCACGCTGGCCAGGATGCTGGGACAGGGGTGCCACCTCGACACACAGGGAGCCCAGGGAGAGACTGAAGCGTGCAGCTCGCACACTGGGTGTGCAGGCAACTCCGACCCTGCTGGACACTCCCCCACTGCCCGTGCAGATGGACACAGCAACAATAAAGCCTAGCCCGGGACCTCCCTCGTCATCCAGTGGTTAAGACTCCGTGCTTCCACTGCAGGGGGCGCAGGTTCGATCCCTGGATGGGGAACTAAGATCCCACACGCCACACAGAAAGCCTAGCCCTTTCAAGTGTCCACCACCCGCCAGGTGCCCTTCAGCTTGTGGGAGGGGCTCTCGTCTTCCCTGCGTCCAGCAGAAGCAGCTGAAGCTCTGGGATGCTAAGTGGGTCAGGCAATTTGGCCCAGGTCCTGTGGCCAGTGAGCGGCAGGGCTGGCTGTCAAGGCCCTGAGACACACACGGGTCACCAGGCACCACCACGTATGACCTGACCACACGTGTAAACCCAGATACGCCCAAGGCCACCAGCTGAAGAGATACTCGCGGATGCCCCCAGGTGGGCCACAGACGCTCAGGACACGTGCACAGGCCTTCACACACGTCCTCGCAGCAAGTGTGCGCGGAGCACACATCCTTCACGGGCACACCCCCTGCCAGCCTGCTCCTCTCACAGACACCTCTCCATCAGCCCCCAGGGGAGCCGTGAAGGAGACCCAGCCCAGGCACTGAGGGCAGGAGCAAGAAACAAAGGCAGGACAGAGTGAGCCAGGTAGGGCCCTGGCTGTTTATTCCGTGTGTCAGCCCTGGGGGCCCAGCTGGGCCAGGGCAACCCTCTGGGGAGCCAGCTGGGCTCTGGCTGGCCTCAGTGGCTTCTTTGGGGTGTGGGTGGGCGTCAGGGTTAAGGCTGGGGACGGGCTGGAACTAAAGTGCTTGCAGGGGCCCTTGAGGTTTGGTCCTAGCCGCCCTCCCACCTCGGAGGCAGGCAAGGGGCCGCACACCCCTGGGCTGTGCAAACGGACTCTCTGGGGCCCACCCGGCCAGGCCTAGGTGAGGGGCACACACAGGCTGGCGCCCGCAACGTCCCCTGCCAGGGAGGCTCCAGTCGGGCCAGGTGGGCCCAGCCGGGGGAACGTGTCCATCCAGAGCCGATTGTCCTCTGATTGTCTGATTGTCTGGTCTGAGGCCGTGGCCGCGTTAGCTCCTCCCAGCGCCGGGGCCTTGGGCCCGCTCCCGGCTCTCCAGGGGCCGCCCGCCCCTTCGGCCCCTCACCTGCGGAGCCGCTGCAGCTGAGGGGAGAGGCCGCCGGGGTCAGGGCGGAGGGGACATGGCCACAGCTGCCCACCCCGTCCCCAATACCCAAGCCTCTTACCTCACTCTCGACCAGGTTCCGTCTATACAGTGCCTCCTTGGCAGCCTCCTGGGGGGCCAACAGGAGGTCAGTGGGCAGCCCCTGGCAGCCCCGGCCCCCCGATGCCCGCCCGCCCGGCCCGCCCGCAGCTCACCCTGCTGCCATCGTTGCCCAGGCGCCGGGCGGCCTCTGTGTAGAACTGCAGTTGCCGCTCCAGCTGGGCCATGTACTCTAAGGGAGGGAGGGGGTCACGATGGGGCCCCCGGCCTCGCCCCTCCCCCACATACTCATCCCTGAGATCCTACCCCGCCGGATGCCGGGGCCCCCCTGCTCCAGCTGTGCCCTCTGCCACTGGCTGCGCTGTATGATGTCCTGGTACTGCTGGGCCACCTCGGGGGGCACCGGCCGCCGTGCCTGCCTGAAGGCCAGGATCTGGGGCGGGGGGGGGTGCAGAGGGAGTTGTGAGGGCCCTGCCCGGGCCTGCAGACCCCCAATCCTGCCCCACTGAGCCCTGCAGGATGGGTACCCACCTTCCGATTCAGACGCTCTTGGTCGAAGGCCAGCACACTGAGACTATGCAGGGGCCGGGCTGATCTATGGGGTTGAGGAAGGGTGAGGGGCTGCAGGGATCTCCCACCCCCGACCCCATTAATTCAACAGACACACTGGGCACTGGGGAACAGCGGGAGACAAGCCAGGCCCACCCCTGTGTTGCCGAGTCCACAACCTAATAGGGACAATGGTTGTACACCCAGGCAACTGTGACGCCAGGCGTCAGGGAGGGCTTCCTGGAGGAGGTGAGAGCCAGGGTGGGACTCAAAGGAGTCAGAGTTGGGCAGAGAAGCAAGGAGATAGTGTGGGGATAGGGGTGCTCAGGACATTGTAACACAGCGAAGCCCAGAGGTCAGTGAAAACTAAGTGTATCCATGAACCAACAGGAGGAAGTGGGGAGAGAGAATGCTGGACATATTGACGGAGATCACAAAAGGTCTTAAAGACCAAGCTGAGGAGTTTAAACTAGACGCTCCAGGAGAAGGGAAGCCAGGACAGGTCTTGGAGCAGGGGAGAGACATGCTCCAATTTGTGCCTGATGGGAAGCTGTCCAGGACAGGCTGAGATAAGCAGAAGGGGGTTCTCTCCAGCACAGCCGGGCCCAGCCACCTACCTGTTCCCCGGCTCCCTCACAGGAGCAGGCGCGGGAGGGGCTTTCGCTTTGGGCCCAGCAACCTGCTTCAGAGGACAGAACCAGTCTTGTGAGTCTCGGCCCCCTTGAACCAAGCCTCCCTCCTTCCCTGGGGCTGCCGATGGGCAGGGGTCTCACTGTGGGCACAGCTGCTGGCACGGGGTCGATGACCAGCCACCTCTCAGTTGTCGTCTCCAACTGCTGGGCCGTCAGTGGCTCCCGGATCCGAACCATCACCTCCAGCCGCCCCCCTGTGGGCCTGCGACCATCCAGGACCTGGGTGGGAGTGAGGGGAGCCTGTTAGGAAGCAGGCAGCGGCGGGAGGCTCAGAGCTGGGCTCAGGGAGACCAAAGCAGTTTCCAAAACACGAGCCCGTGGGTACGGCTGACACATCAGCTGCTCATAAAGGAGCAGGGTGCTGAGGGTATTTGAGGCCGGGTAGCAGGGAAGTCTGGGACTCCCGGGGACGGGCTGGGTCAGCAGAGGGGACCCTTGGGGGCTCAGGGCAGGCAGCACCTGGGTGGTGTTCATGAGCGGCACGGCCATACCGGAGCGGTCAGACGAATGTCCACCTCTCACCTCGAGGATCTCCCGGACCTCGCATGCTGTCTCCAAGGCGTCCAGTTTCAGCTGGGCTGTGCCCAGGACCCGGTCGGTCTTGAACAGCCCCCTGTGTGTGTGAGAGGGGACAGGATGGTCGGCCCAGGGGAGCTCCCCCTCTTCTAGAGCCCATGCAGCGCCTGTGGCCCCAGCTTACCCCTTGTGGACCACTTCGAACTTGATGCCTTTGGTCTGGATGGCCCTTCGGAAGCCACGGTGGCTGCGGTTGATGCAGAGTTTGAACTGCTCCTTGAACTCTGCCCAGGGAAGGAGGGAGGGAGGAGGGAGGGATCAGGCTGTGGTCTCATGGGCTTTCTAAGGAGGGCTGCCTCCCGCCCAAGGCTCACCAGGCGAGTCTGTGTTCTTGATCACACTGGTCTTGTCCTTCTGAGCTTCTTCCTGTGACCAGACAGGAAGCGAAAAAGCTCAGGGGCGCCTGCCCTTGAACCCCGGCCAGACTCACTCCCGGGCCTGATGGGGCTTGAGCCCGTCCCTCCTCAGCTCCCCACATACCACATTGGGATAGGGGAAGTCGAACCGAACAAAGACATCCAGGTCACCGGGGGACAGCCCTGTGGGCAGATGAGGGTCAGAGCTGGGCAGAGGGGTGGACCCCACGGCCCCACCCCTGCCTGACGCCCCCTCACCTGGGGGTGTGGGCAAGTTGATGCCCTTCACAATGAACAGGAGCATGTCGTTGCTGCTGAGGTCAGGGAAGATCCTTCCAGGAGGGCGGGCAAGAGAAAGAGGCACCTCAGTGCCACTGCCTGCCCGCCTTCTCTGCCCTCCCCCCAGTCTCTTAGGGGTGTCTCAGCGCCTAGGCTTGAGTTTTAGGACCAGACAGACTAGAATTCTCTATCCAGGTCCACCACTGGCTACCTTTTGAGTCCTTTCTCCACTCTGCATATATTTATTTGGGACTTACTCTGCACCAGCCAGTGGCCCTAGCTGCTGTGGGACCTTCTCTTTCTTTGACAGTATTTCTTGAGCATCTACTATATGCCAGCCAGTGTCTTCACTGCCGGGGATACAGAAGTAAACGAGGCAGACCCCATGCCTTTGCTCATGGAACCAGGGCTGGCTGAGTGGACAGATGACCCATGAATATATAAATAAGCAAACAAAACAACAACAACTCTGCAGAGAATTAAAACAGGGGAGAGAGAGTGGAGTGTGCTCAGAAGGGGCTGCTTTAGACAGAGTGATCAGGGAGGGCCTCTCAGGGGAGGTAACATCACAGGTGACTCTGAATGTCAAGAAGAGGCCGCTACATGGTAACCTGCATGAGAGAGTCTGAGCAGAGGAAATATAGCTGGTGCAAAGGCCCTGAGTGGAAACACGGCTGGTGTGTCCGATTGACCAAAAAGAGGTCTATGTGGCAGAAAGTGAGTGAAGTGGGGACAGTGGGAGGAGATGAAGTGATAGGGAGCCAGGCTATGCAGATGTAGGGGAGCCGGGGTAAGGGGTGTGGGTTATCCTAGATGGTGATCTTAGGTTATCCCAGTGGCTGCACCTAATGTCATCTACAAGTGGGAAAAAACAATCCCAACTCCCTGGGGTGTAAGAAGACTTAACAGGAGCAGAACCAAGATCACCATCCCACGGGCTGGCCCAGGCCTTTGGGACCAGGCACATGTCTACAGTCACTAGATCATCCCCATTTCCAAATGTGTCACTGTCAACACCCTATCGCCGTCCTTCACTCGCGCGTCACGTCTGCCTCAGGACCCCTGCACACACCGTGCTCCCACCAGCTCCCCCAACTCTACTCCAGACGCAAATCCTCTGCTGGCTTCCGGGGCGCACAAACCCCTCTCCAAAGGTCTGGGGGGTCTCAGGGGCCTTACTTGATGACGCTGAAGGTTCTCTGCTCAGAGCGAGCAGTGGGTGTGGGGAGACCCCGGGCAAAGGCCTGCTTCAGAGTCTCCATGCTCCGCTTACAGTCCTCCGCCAGCTTCTCAAATCTGCCGGCAAGAGGGCCCTGCTCAGGTCCCGGGTCCCAGGGGCAGGCTGGGGGTGCAGATGTCTGGTGGGGATGGGGGCGGGGCCTCTTACTTGCTGGTTTCAGCGATGTTGCCCAGGTGGGTGAACTGGTTAGAGTGGTTCAGGCACATCTGGGGGAGCAGAAGAAAGTGAGGGGAGGGTTGGGGGCCATGCCCTTGTAGCGACTTGGGCAGGGAATCCCCCTTCACCTCGTGCTGCTGCCTTATGAGCTTGCTGAGTTCACCGTAGCGCCGGACAGACTCCTGAGACAGACCTGGGCCGGGCCGCTGGACCAGGGCGAAGTCGTCCTTGTTGACAGGGGCGGGTGGCACCTGGGGAGGACGAGGCTCATGAGGTAGGGTCCGCTGGTCAGCAAGGAGCAGGCCCACCTGGGGCTCTGCCGAAACGTCACCCCTCCTTAAAGAGGCCTTCCCTGACTATGGCTTCATCCCCTGTCCCTGTTCTTCCTTCTTTCCCAAGGAGAAAAGTAATGCTCAAAGAGAAGTGGATGGTCCTGCCCCAAATGGCAGAATCTGTTATCCATTTTCCTCCAAGTCTGATCCCCACCCCCTCTTCCCTAGTAATGGAGTCCTGCCTGGGCACACAGCAAGAGACTACATGTCCCAGTCTCCGCTGCAGCTAGGGGTGGCCATGTGACTGAGTTCTGGCCAATGGGAGGCAAGCAGAAGTGACGGCAACTCCATGTAACTTCTCATAGATGGGATGCAGACAAGGCATCAAACCACCTTGACCATGTGGACAAGACCTAGGGTGTGGCAGAGCAACAAGATAAAAGAACCTGGGCCCTGAAGGGCTTTGTCTTTTAGAGACCAGAATGCCCTGAATGTTACATGCAAGAAACATAAATGTCTGTCTTGTTTCAGCCAGTCTTGGGGAGGCCTATTTGTTTCAGCAGCTTAACCTGGATGCTGACTAATACACTCCAAGTCACATGGCTGCTAAGCGGCATGAGCTTGAAGGGTGAGTGCTTGGGAAGGTCCAGCAGGCCTAGAGGGCTCACCTTGGTGATGTCCACGGGCAGTCCGTTGCGTGAGGCCTCCAGCATGGGCTCCAGCCCCTTGGCCTGGCGCAGGTGCATCTTGGCGCCCTCCACGTCATTCTTCTGCTTGGCTCGCAGCGCCGCCTGCAGGAGCTGCTTCCTGCGGCCCTCCAGGAAGGCCAGCTGCTGCTGGGCTGTGGGCACAGGGGCATCTGCGGGTGCTGCCCAACCCATGGCCAGGCAACAGGCAGCCCAGGTGGGGCAGGTGTACCTACCTCTGGTGGATGTGCCTTTGGGGGCCGCTTTGGCTGCTGGGGCAGATCCTGACTGGGGTGCCTTTGAAGGTGGGGCTTTGGGCTGGGCTGTGGGGGCTGCAGGGCTGTTGAGCTGCTGAGGGATAGAGAGGAAGTCAGAGCTTTCCCAGCACCTGTGATGAGTCCGCTCCCCAAAGGGTCAGGGCCCGACACTGACAACACTGACCGTCTTAGTTTCTGTTTCCTCAGCACTGAACACAACATATGATCTTGTTCACACTGAATCTTTGCAACAGCCCTGGGAGGTAGGGACTATTACTGTGCTCAGTTTACAGAGGAGGAGCCCGAGGGTCAGAGAGCAAAACGACTTGCCCAATGGCCACACAGCCAGAAGGCAGCAGGGCCGGCTGTGTTGCCGGGTCTTTCTGGCTCAAGGCCAGGACTGCTGGGGCTTGGCTTTGCTGCCACTCCCTGGCCTCGCCCCAAGGCCCCGGCCCCTCACACCTTCTTAGGCTCCTCATCCTCTTCATCCTCTGGGCCTTCATCCTGGTTGGCCAGCTTCACGGCAGTCTCGAGGACCCCCACCAGGCTCTGTTGGGTAGGCTCGGTGGCCTCCAGGCCCTGGATCGGGGGAAAGCCTGGCGGCCAGTTGGGACCCAATCAGGAGGGGGGGCCAACACCATGATGGTGGAGACTCAGGTTCCTCCCCCATAAGGAGCCTCAGGCCATTGAATCTACTTTGCATCTAAGAAAGGAGATGCTGCTGGTTGGGTGGCGATTGCCAGACCATTCCAACCTCCCTCTTGCCTGCCCTTCCTCTTGCCTGACCCCGGCTGGGCCTCGACCGGACTCCAAAAAGCAAGCACTGTGTGAGGTAGTGTGCTGGGTATAAGAGGTAGTCTTGGGCCTGGAGGTTCTCCCACGGGACCAAGGTGCAGACACATAATTGCTCTCATGGGGGATACACAGGCAGCTCTGAGATCCCAGAGGATGCCTCCTACCCACTGGGGGGCTGATGGGAGGCTGAGCAGGTATCTGTAAAACTGAGAGCTGATGACTAGGAAGGAGTTGAGTCAAAAGCAAAGAAGAAAGGGAGGGAGCAGGCAGTGGTGGGCTGGTGAACAGGCTCTCCACATAAAACCTCCTGATTTTTATTGTTTCCCAATTTCCGTGGTATAAACTCTCCCATTGTGACTGATTTTAAGCTACCAATCATCTAACAAGCTTGCAGAATTTCTGAATGTGCAAGCCATCGGCTCCCTGAGACTGCAGAGTCAGAAGGAATAGCATCTGCAAAGGCTCAGAGGTTAGAGGGGTAGGGGCCGGGGGTGGGACCTACCTGGGGGCACAGGCAGCTCGGCCACATCCACGGCTCGGCCAGCCTTGTGGGCTCGGATGGCATCTTGGTATTGCTGCAGGGAACGTAGGTGTTAGGGCTTCCTGGGCAAGGTTTCGAGGGGCTGCCAACTCGCCCACCTTGTCTCCACACACCTTAACGATGCGCTCATGCATGCGAGCCTTCCGCTGGTCCCCCTTGGTCTTCGCCTGAGCCGCGGCCACACAGTACCGCTCCATCCGCTGCTCCAGCGCCTCCAGGAGAGTCCTTGGGGGTGCAGGAACCTCTGGGCCAGACCAGGGGATAGAGTTAAGAGTCTAGGGTCGAGGAGACTGTCTTGCTCTGGCTGGCCCACCCCACAGGGTCCCAGAAGCCTACCTGGGATGGAGGGCACGACGGCAGGAGTTGGAGGCTGTGGTGGCAGTGATGGTGGGTCTGGGGGCAGCTGGTCTGGGGGCAGAGAGGTCCAGTCCAATGGGGGGCTTGCTTGTGGCCGCCCTTTCCCCCACCAGGCTGGCCTGGCCTGAAGGTGGGGTCCCTGGGCCTGACCAACAGGGGCGGCAGTATTAGAAAGAACTTTGTGGAGGCCTCCAGCAGTCCTGGAGGGTGGGCAGGGTGGGGTCCTCACCAGGTGGAGGGGGCAGGCGTGACAGGTCCACAGGCTCCCCCCGGCTCAGGGCCTCCAAGACAGCGTCAAAGCTCTGGGAAAAGGAAGATCAGGGGAAGAGGCTGCAGCTGGAGGCCATGACCCTGAGGGGAGTCTCTATGCCCTGCCCACAACAGAGGACTCCCCGCTCTGTCCCTTCCTTTGCAGCACCTTGCTCAAGCCTCTTCCAGACACTTATGCCCATTTCACAGAGAGGGTAAACTGAGCCTTCAAGAGGTGCAGCAAACTACAGCTACGGAGTAACCAGGATTTAAATCTGACTCCAGAGCCCCTGTTCTTTGCCATCATGCAATGTCAGGAGCATCCTGTTCTCTCCCTCCGACCCTGTCCGTCAGTCTGGGCACACCTTGGCCACGCAGAAGTGTCTTGCGGCAGTGGCGGTATCTCCCTGCTGCTTGGCGCGGAGGGCGGCCAGCTTGTACTCACGCTGGCGGCTCTGCAACTGGGCCAGGGACCTGGGAGGTCCTGGGCTGCAGGGACCTGGGAGGGGGAACAGCACGCAAACCATTTCTACTTAATTCTCACAACAAAGACTGTTCTTAGGCCCACCTTATAGATTTGAGAATTAAGGCTCAGAGAGGGGATACTGCCTCCCCAAGGTCACACAGCCTGAAGATGACATGGTGGGGACTCAACCGCACGACTGTCAGTCTCTGGAGCCATTGCTGTTTTGCCCCCAAGAGAATTCTGGAAAACTTTATGTATCCTTACACATTTTTAAGTTGACATCGAAAACTTTTCATTTTAAGTTGAAAAAGTAGCAAGGGTTGTCATTTCCAGTGTCTCCAAATATTGACATTTGATAAAGAAAACCATCACACCACTCTTTTAAATCAAATGTATCCTAACTACTATGGGGATTTGAAACTCACCAATATTCCCTTTTTATTTTTTCAAACTGTGGTAAAATACACAACACATAAAATTTACCATCTTAACCCTTTTTGAGTGTACAGTTCAGTGGCATTAAGCACGTTCACATTGTTGGGCAACAGTCACCACCGTCCATCTCCAGAACTCTTTCATCTTCCCCAACTGAAACTCTGTCCCCATAAACACTAACTCCCTATCCCCTCTCCCCGAGCCCCTGGCACCCACCATTCTACTTTCTGTCTCTACGAATTTGACTCCTTTAGGGACCTCCTATAAGTGGAATCACACAGTATTTGTCCTTCTGTGACTGGCTTCTTTCACTCAGCATGATGTCCTCAAGGTTCATCCATGTTGTAGCACGTGTCAGAATTTCCTTCCTTTTTAAGGGTGAATATTATTCCATTGCATGAATGGACCACATCTGTTTATCTATTTACAAGCATACCTCTGAGATATTTCGGGTTTGGTTCCGGACCACCGCAATAAAGCAACCACCGTAATAAAGTGAGTCACTCAGTTTTTTGGTGTCCCAGTGCGTATAAAAGTTACTACACTATACCGTAGTCTATTAAGTGTGCAATGGAATTATGTCTAAAAAACCAACGTACATACTTTAGTATAAAAATATTTTATTGTTAAAAAATGCTAACTACCAACAGAGCCTTTAGCAAATTGTAGCAGTCACATCAGAGATCACTGATCACAGACCCCCATAACAAATATAATAATAATGAAAAAGTCTGAAATACTGTGAGAATTGCCAAAATGTGACAGAGGGACACAAAGTGAGTAAATGCTGTTGGAAAAATGGCGCCAATAGACTAGCTCAAAGCGCGGTTGCCACCACCCTTCAGTTTGTAAAACACCACAATATCTGAATCACAATAAAGCAAAAACTAGAAAAAACCAGGTGTGCCTGTATCCGTCAATAAACACCATGTTTCTTCTACCTTTTGGCTATTGTGGATAATGCTGCTAAGAACACAAGTGTACAAATACCTTTCCATGTCCCTGCTTTCAATTCTTTTGACTATATACCAACATTTACTATATATATATATATATTTTTTTTTGCTCCGTAAAAATTTTTAATTTCTTATATAAAAAATAGCGAAGTTAAAACTGACTGGGGAAAAATATATAGAAAAAGGTAAAAATTATTTTTTGCTATTTTATTAGTTTCCCGTTGCTGCTGTAACAAATTACTGCAAAGTCAGTGGGTTGAAACAACACAACCCAACATTTACTATTTAAATGTATGTCAGGGTTCACATTTAGCAATCAGGAATTTCAGATATTCTTTTGACTATATACCAACATTTACTATTTAAATATATGCCAGGGTTCACATTTAGCACTCGGGAATTTCAGATCTTCCCTTATTTACATCCACGTCTCCCGCAGAACTGCATCCTAACATGATATATGTGGGTACTTGAAAGGCTTTTTTTGACAGCCCCATCGTACATTTAAATGTACATCTATGCACTGTATCAGCAAAGTTGGGAGACAGGATTAAATGGCTTATTAAACAGTATGTTAGTTACAGTTTCAAACAATATGCTCAGTTTTTAGGGGAAGTATCCCTAAATTGAAAGCAATAGGTACAATTGTCAGTATATATAAAAAAATACAATAGATACACCACCCAGTGTCCAGAAATCCTAGAAACACCTGAAAAACAGCATGCATTGTACTTTTTCAGACTGACAACTGGACCCACTGCTTTAGTTTTGGAGGACTTGTCTGAAGAGGTGTCTAAAACACCTTAACGTTTTTTTTTTAATTGAGGTATTATGAATTTACTACGTTGTGTTAGTTTTAGGTGCACAGCAAACTGATTCAGTTATTTATATATATTTACTTATTCTTTTTCAGATTCTTTTCCATTATAGGTTATTACAAGATACTGAGTACAGTTCCCTGCGTTATACAGTAGGTCTTTGTTCTTTTCCTATTTTCTATTTTCTATATAGTAGTGTGTATCTGTTAATCCCGAACTCCTAATTTATCTACCCCTCTCCCCAACACCTTGACATCTGATTGGCTTTGTTTCCTGCCATCGCAAGTCTCTGTGTTAAAGAATTTCTCTTCCAGGATAGAATTACGGTTACAATTATTATCAGCACGAAATTGAGCAAAGCCTAAATATATTGAGCTTTTTTGACAAATAATTTTTATATACTAGGAGTAAAATTTTATTGGCAAGGCAGCTCTTGCTGACACGGCGGTGGCTGGGTCCACCTCCTAACATTTATCTCTGTTTCCTTGTTTATTCTTTTCCTACTTTCCTTTTTTGTTTTTAATGTGTAGAGAAACCTGCTTCACATCAACAAATAGAAGAGAGAGTCTTATTATTGTGACGGTCACGTGATTCTCAGAGCCCCTGCCCAGCTACATACCAAAAACTCCATTATGAAAAATTGTTGATGATTTCAGTTGAGAATCTCAGGTGATGATTTCTGATAGTCATCCTTGAACTTTGCCAAAAACAAAAGCTTAGAAACCAGCCTGGCTGCAGAAGGATTTAGAGACCAGGGGTTCACTTTCTGAACCCCAGGCCAGTGTTTCAAGTATCTCTTTGGTTCCCACCAGGGCAGCGTTTGCCCCTGGGGCAGATCCCCATGTTCCTTCCCTAAAGGGGGAGAAGGGAGGTTGGGGGAAAGAAACTTCTTGGGAGGTGCGTCCTCCAGCAGGTGAGTTTTATAGGAAAGACAGACAAGCTGAGGGCTTGGGAATTATTCACTCAAAACCCTATGTGTGGGAATCAAAAAATCTACAAACAGTAAATGCTGGAGAGGGTGTGGAGAAAAGGGAACCCTCCTACACTGCTGGTGGAAATGTAAACTGGTACAGCCACTATGGAGAACAGTATGGAGGTTCCTTAAAAAACTAAAAATAGAGCTGCCATATGACCCAGCAATCCCACTCCTGGGCATACAACCGGAGAAAACCATAATTTGAAAGGATACATGCTACAGGGTGAAGTAAGTCAGGAAGAGAAAAACAAATACCGTATGCTAACACATATATACAGAATCTAAAAAAATGGTTCTGAAGAACGTAGGGGCAGGACAAGAATAAAGACACAGATGTAGAGAATGGACTTGAGGACGTGCGGAGGGGAAGGGGAAGCTGGGACGAAGTGAAAGAGCGGCACGGACATATATACACTACCAAATGTAAAACAGATAGCTAGTGGGAAGCAGCCGCATGGCACAGGGAGATCAGCTCGGTGCTTTGTGATCACCTAGAGGGGTGGGATAGGGAGGGTGGGAGGGAGACGCAAGAGGGAGGGGATATGGGGATGTATGTATACATATAGCTGATTCACTTTATTATACAGTAGAAACTAACAAAACATTGTAAAGCAATTATACTCCAGTAAAGATATTAAAAAAAAAAAAGGATACATGCACCCCCAACATTCATTGCAGCACTATTTACCACAGCCAGGACATGGAAGCAACCTAAATGTCCATCAACAGAGGAATGGATAAAGAAGATGTGGTACAGGGACTTCCCTGGTGGCGCAGTGCTTAAGAATCCGCCTGCCAATGCAAGGGACATGGGTTCAAGCCCTGGTCTGGGAGGATCCCACATGCTGTGGAGCAACTAAGCCCGTGCACCACAACTACTGAGCCTGTGCTCTAGAGCCCACGAGTCACAACTACTGAGCCCACGTGCCACAACTACTGAAGCCCGGAGGCCTAGAGCCCATGCTCCACAATAGGAGAAGCCACCGCAATGAGAAGCCCACACACTGCAAAGAAGAGCAGCCCCCTGTCCACAATTGGAGAAAGCACGCAGGCAGCAACAAAGACCCAACGCAGCCAAAAATAAATAAATAAATAAATTAATTAATTAATTTAAAAAAAGAAAAAAGAAGATGTGGTACATATATACAATGGAATATTACTCAGCCATAAAAAAGGACAGAATACCGCCATTTGCAGCGACGTGGATGGACCTAGAGATTGTCATACTGAGTGAAGTAAGTCAGACAGAGAACAAATATCATATGATATCAGTTATATGTGGAATCTAAAAAAAGAGTACAAATGAATCTATTTATAAAACAGAAATTGAGTCACAGCTGTAGGAAACAAACTTACGGTTACCAGGGGTAAGGCGGGGGAGGGGGGAGGGATAAACTGGGAGATTGGGATTGACATATACACACTACTATATATAAAATAGATAACCAATAAGAACCTCCTATAAAGCACAGGGAACTCTACTCAATACTCTGTAATGACCTATATGGGAAAAGAATCTAAAAGAGAGTGGATATATTAACATGCAAAACTGACTCACTTTGCTGTACAGCAGAAACTAACACAACATTGTAAATCAACAATGCTCCAATACAAAAATTTTAAAAAAACCCTAAAAGGTCTTGAGATTTTGAACATTGTCAATGCGAAAAAAAATAAAGAGGTCATGATTAAAATTACAGTGACTAATAAAATAATGTTGTGTTTCTGTAAAAAACAAACAAAAAAAACCCCCCAAAACCCTATGTGTGGGAATGTTACCCTGTCATAGAAAGGAATGGAGTTCTGACACATACACTGCAACATTATGCTAAGTGAAGGAAGCCAGACACAGGAGGGCAAAGAGTGGACGGACGATCCCACTTAGGTGAAATGTCTACAGAGGCAAACCCACAGGGACAGAAAGTAGAATGGAGGTTACTAGGGGCTGGGAGAGAGAGAATGGGGAGTTAGCATTTAATGGAGACAGAGTTTCCGTTTGGGGTGAGGAAAAAGTTTTGGAAACAGAGGTGATGACTGGGCAACATTGTGAATACGCCAAATGCCTCTCAATCGCACATTGAAACATGGTTAAATAGCAAATGTGTTGTTAAATATATTTTACTGCCACCACACACACAAAACTTCTCTGTGAGCTCATGCCCCCCCGGAAGGTAGGCTCCGGGGAGGGAAGGGTATTAAAAATATCTAACAATCAGTGTCGGGCCTGCAACCCCGCAGAGGGCCCTACCGCTGAATAAATACCCGGCCCATCCCACGTCAGCCCAGCCCTGTCCTTGGCCTACCTGAGGGCAGCTGGGGCTTAGCGGAGACCAGGGATGAGGCTGGGGCAGTTGAAGGAGGACCCTCCACGATGACCCGGGGATCTGGGGCCGGTGGGTTCGTAGGGACCGGCTGGGTGGGTGCTGGGATGTGGCTGGGCGTAGCCACTGGGCCCTTCCCCACAGCCACAGGCGGCGGGATGTCCCCTTCATCAATGGCTTTCCCCTTCTGGACGGAGGCCAGCAGGTTTTCAAGCGTCTGGGAGAAGATGTGAATGTGGGTTTGGGAGGGGCCTGGAGCTGGGTGATGAGGTCCCAGCACCCTCCCGTCTGCCCGCTCACCTTAAGCCCCCGGTCGTAGCGCCGCATCTTGGCACCATCTCCGGCTTGCCTGGCGCTTTCGATCGCTGTCTGGTAGAGGGCCAGCCTCTCCTGCAAGGTGGCCTCCAATCCGGGGCTGGGCGTTGTGGCCTTTGGCTGCGGGAGGGGCCAAGCACACAGTCTGGGCGGTGACCCCACTCGGGCCCGCCCTGACATCTTCCTTGGTTGAGTACCTACTGGATACCAGGCATGTTGCTACCCTAACCCCAAAGGGGCAGAAATCATCATCCCATTTCCCAGGGCAGAGAACTGGGGCTCAGTGGTGTCCCGCCACCTGAGCGAGGTCCCATGGCTGAGAGGGGAAGAGGAAGGCCTTGAACCCTGGGCTTCAGGGACCAGTGTCTTCGGAGGTATACCTGGGCCACAGGAGGGTGGGACTCCAAAGCCTTCTGCTCCTCCCCAAGGACCTCATTCAGTTCCGCCTGCAGGGACACACAGCCAGGGGCCAGTCGTGAGGGCCTGCCAGATGGGGCAGCAACGGAAGGGAGGTCTCCTGCCCCATTCCGGGTGCTCACCAGCAGGTCATCATCAGCCTCCACATCCTCCTCGTCCGTCCCCTCCTCCTCGTCCTTGTCCGGGTCTCTCATGCACAAGCTGGCCATCTTCTCAATGGCCTCCATGGGCAGGGGACCTAGAGGCAGGGGGAGGCCCCAGCCGGACCGGGATCCTTCAAGAGCCCCCAGCCTCCCGTCCTGGTCACCCACGGCCCCGAAAAATAGGGTAGTAGGCGGTGGGGCAGCATGTCCCCCTCCTGGCCCTTCACGGCACCCCATTGCCCTCGGGCCAGCTAGGCATGATCCCCCTCCCCGCCCATCTCTCTGGTCTCATCTCTTCCTTATCCCGCCTGAGTTGGAACCCCAGATCTGCAACTTTCTCACTGCGGGACCTTGGGCAAGTCACTTCACCTCTCTGGGCCTTAGTCTTCACATCTGTTGGATGGGGACAACAATAGTCTCTCCCTCATAGGTAGCTTGTGGGGACTAAAGGTAAGTGAAGCTCTTAGAACAGCATACTGTCAGCATTTTGTTGTTCATGTTATTCTGGTTATCCGCAGTATCCATGCGCTATAAAGTTGCCGCAGACATGGAATGAGCAAATACTGAACCATTGTCCCTGGAGGAAATACAGCATGAGGTTCCCGTGAGCCTCTGGGCACATTTTTGTCCCCCAGCCAATACACAACCTTGTCTTATGTGTGCTTCTATTTAAAGACACCTTATTTAATATATACTGTTGATTCACTAACATTGAACTCGAGGCCAACAGCACCATAAGTCACGCCTGAATGAAGCTTATATAGAAGGTACATCCCAGCCTGCTCACGCTTAGGAACAGGAGACAGCACTTCAGCACTACGCTTGGGGGCCACGTGGATTCACAAAATCACCAACAAAAAGCACAAAAAAGAGAAAAATGTGGCACTGAACGCACCAAAGAAAGGATACTTATTTATGCGCTGAGACAAGAAGGCGGAGTGTCGCCTCAGCTGGGAACGTGCACATCGGGAGACAAGTTTTCTGCAGCTCTGTGCACGTCTGTGAAAGACTGCAAAAGTACTACAAGCACTGATTTGGGGGTTACAAATAAATTTAAGCTAGTAGGTGAAATCGCAAATTCAGAATCCATGAATAACGAGTATCAACCGCATTAGCTACAAAGTGTAAAGGCTCCTTCTGCCCCGAGCTCCAGCCCCACCTGACCACTGCAGAGTCCCCTGGCCCCTGCCATCTCCTCCAGGGCCTCTGCATGTGCTGTGACCCACCCCCCAGAAGCAGTCCCCCACTCTTCACCTGGCCCTCCCTACTGCAGGTGCCTCCTCCAGGAAGCCCTGTCCAGCTCACAGGTCTCCCCCATTGCTCTGTGCCTTCCCCATCCCAGCCCCGGTCACGGAACAGTGGGTTGGAGGGCACGCCACGTCCTATGTGAAGTGCCTGATGAACACTAGAAGATTAACTCCTGTGATGTAAGTGTGGTCATATTCCCATTTTACAAACAGGGAAACGGAGGCCCACACAGGTGCTGGAATTCATCAAGTCACACAGCCAGTAAGTTGCAAAGGTGGGATTCGAAACCTCATTCTGGCTCCAGAGTTGATTGCTTAACTCTTACCCAGACTGTGGATGCCAGAAGGGCAGGCACCTTCTCTGTCTCCATTTCACCATCGCCCCAGAGCCCAGCTCCAAGCCCCGCCCACAGAGGGAGCTCACAAAATGTTCAGGGTGTGTTGAGAGTCTTACCTTTGCCTTTAAGCTTCTCCAGGGCTTGGGGCTGGCCCCCCACCAAAGCCAAGAACTCAGCCTCCAGTTCCTGATCGTTAACTCCGTCGTCAGGGATCATCAGGCCGTCTGGGGAGAGGTCAACTAGTAGGCCCAGCTGTGGGAACAATGGGGGTTCAGTCAGACCTTGGGATGCACCCCAACTAGCTCGAGGCACCCATGATGGACCTGGAGTCCCCTTGGAAGGAAGGGAACCCAGAGCTGGGGAAAGCCATTTCCCTGGGGAGTGCCAGGAGGCCAGAACAGGCCCCAGAATACAACAGATGTCCCAAGGTGGGCAGGTCCTCTGGCACAGATCAACATGGGGCAAAGGGCAGCTAGAGAGACCCAACTGCCTGCTCTAAGCCCACACCCATGATGTGCTGCTAGCCAAGGTCAGTGGGGAAGGAAGGCCCCACACCCTGCCCCACAGCAAAGCCACTCTGCACACCTTGGTTTTTCCTTTCCAGCATCTTTGGCAGAGCGAGCCATGAAGGAAGGCTGGAGGTGTCAAGAGCAAATAGAAGCCTAGACAATGTAGAAGTTGGAATTGGGGGCTTTGCTGTGTAACATACCTGTCTTCCTATCCTATCCTGGTTAATGACCAACCATGATGTGATAATATCAGGTTGAAGTACACAAAATTAACCCCTTTTCTTTGGATCAAAAATGGCCAAATATTGGCAATCATATATGTCTCCATCTAATAGTAATAATGATGATGACAACACTTATTGAGTGCTATGTTCTAGCACTTTCCATAAGCTATCTCAATGAATTTTCGCAACTATCCCGTGACATAAGGACTCTTAGAGGCTCCATTTTACAGATGAGGAAACTGAGGCTTAGAGTGGTGGAGCCAAGTGTCCAACGTGTAGAATCCAGGAGGGAACTTCACGTCACTCAGACTGTAATACCTGGGCACTAAGTTATGGCCTGAGCTCCTTCCATCGAAGCTGAGAAAAATCAAACTCTCCCAGTGCCTGGGGTAAAGGCAATGAGGGAGGGAGAAGGAGCCCAACCACAGTTCTGTGGGCTCATGGCAGCAGCTCTGGATTTGTGCTTAGCTCTGGCCAAGCAGTTAATCCTTATGACCTTGGGCAGGTGTCTTCACTTCTCTGGGTTTCAGTGTCCTCATCTGTACAATGGGGATAAAAGAGTCTGACCTGGCCAGACTGATGCGAGGGTTCCACGGGTGCTCAGGCCAGGAGACCCGTAACTGTCTTTCTTACCCCAGGTCCGAGGCCTTCCCCTCCCGAACTGGAGCTGCTGCGGCAACAGGTGGCCCTGAGCCCTGGGAGGGGCGCCAGAAGCTGGGGAGCCGGGGCCAATAGGCCGCACTTTGGGAGTCGAACCTAACCAGGGGGGCGGGGACCGGGACTCACCTGGGGTGAATATCGGGCTCCCTTGGGGGTGGGGCCCTCCCTTGAATGTGTGACAAGGGTGGGAAGGGTCCCCTGGGCCGGGCCGTGGGGTACAGACTCACCTGGCGGGCGGTGGCGGCTCCTCGGCCCGGGGTTCCCGAGGGTCCCTTTCTCTTGTGCATCTTCCAGGCTGGATACTCGGACCACCGGACCCCTGGCCTGGCCTCCCCCGGGGCCTATGGCCGCGCACGAGCCCTTCCTGAATCCCACGCCCCTCGCTGGCGCCCCGCAACCGCCGACCTCCCGCCCTCGGCCTCCCGGGTGGCCGCCCCACTTCCGCCTCGGCCCTTGGGCTCCGCGGAACCCGAGCGCAGCCACCGGACTTGCAGGGCCCGCCGCACTGAAACTACAACTCCCGGCAAGCAGTGCGCGAGCGTGCAGGCGCGCTGCGGAGCGATGGGCGGTGCCGCGGGCTGCGCGGGAAAGAGGCGGAGCGTGCGCAAGTGCGAGGGGTGGTGTTGGCATCGCGCGTGCGCGCGACGACGCCTCGAAGTGTGAGGGAAAGAGGTGGAGTGTTTGCGGGTGTGAGGTGAGGTGGAGGCCGACGGTTGGCCACCTGCGAGATCCGGCCTCTCCTGGCGATGCTGGTCTGGGCATTCCTCGCTTTTCGGTGGCCGGGGTAGGGTTAGGGTGGGCCTGGTAACCAGAAGCCGGGTCCACAGTGGTCAGGCCTCGGACCCCCAGCTGCCCGGCCTCCGTGAGGGCCAACTTTACCTTTTCTTTTTTTTTTTTTTTAAATTAGTTAATTAATTAATTTATTTATGGCTGTGTTGGGTCTTCGTTTCTGTATGAGGGCTTTCCCCAGTTGCGGCGAGCCGGGGCCACACTTCATCGCGATGCGCGGGCGTCTCACTGTCGCGGCCTCTCTTGTTGCGGAGCACAGGCTCCAGACGCGCAGGCTCAGTAGTTGTGGCTCACGGGCCCAGCCGCTCCGCGGCATGTGGGATCTTCCCAGACCAGGGTTCGAACCCGTGTCCCCGGCATTGGCAGGCGGACTCCCAACCACTGCGCCACCAGGGAAGCCCTACCTTTTCTTACCTCAGAAAAATCTCACGCAGATTATTTAACCGAATTATCCCCCAACAGATGCAGGTAGATCTCAGTTCCTGTTAAGGACAGAGGGACCTCGACAACTTCTCTGGCCCAGACTGGGTTTGGCCTGTCTGGCCCCCTAGGCTGGAAGGAATTGACCTGTGGCGGCGACTCCTGCCTCCCCAAGACTCCAGGCGTCCCCCGAAGGGCGCCCCACCCCTTGAAGTGTTCCCCGGTGGCCGCTCTAAAGTCCTCCGATGACCCTGCAGGGCCCCACGTGTCACCTCGAAAATCCTGCATTGTCCCTAGAAGGGTCCTAGGTAGCCCAGCTTGGAGGGAGGGGGCTTCACACGGGCTGCCCCATCTTAGAGACTAGAGGGGGGCGGCCCAGGTGCTCTCAGGCCCCGGACAGAAGATAGGCAGTTCCCCCTCTGCTCTCTGCAATACGGAGGAGTTTAACTTCTTAACTCGGCCATAGCCCAAGGTAGCCATGACTCCCATCCTGTGTCCCCTTGGGGCCCACGTGACCCCTGGGGCAGCCAGATGGGCCCAGGTGGGGGTGGGGTGGCCTCAGGCAAGGCCACTGGGTCTGTACCCAGAGACAGGAACTGCTTGTAATGACGAGATTTGCTCTTGCTTTCAGATTCCTCTAGGGAGGGATAAAATGAGTAAGAGGAAGAAGCTTCGGACCTCAGGTATTTATTTGGCCATTCAAGTTGACACCTCTTTATTGCTGCTTCTGCTTACAGGAGGAAGGTGGGCTTATTGCAGAAATGCTAAGATGATCACACCAAGCTCCTTAAAATAACAACGGTGACTTCATACATGCAATGACTTCATACAAGTGTAACTCATGGAGAAGTGCTTACAGTAAAAAGGGAAAGCTTTGTGGAGCTTCCCCCAGCCTCGAGTGGGATCCCACAGCCTAGGGGAGGCCCCCAGGCTTCAGGGCAGGGGTCCAGCCTCTATGCAGGCCCACTCTCAGAGATGACCCGTGAATAGAGCTTGATGTCCTGGTGTGTGGCGAACTGCTTCGCTCTCGAGCCAGAAACCTGGGTTCATCTCTCTGTATGACGGCAGATGACCTACTGTGTGTCTCACTTTCCTCCTATTTGTAGGGGATAAGAGCACCTACGCTTTACTTTCGAACAGTGATTCTCAACCCGTTGTGGGGAGCAGTTTGACCTCCAGAGGACATTTGCCAATGTCTAGACACATTTTTAGTTTTCACAACTGGTGTGTGGGCGGTGGTGGGGGCGGGGGGGGCAGTGTTGGTCCTGGCATTTAGTGGATCTAGGCCAGAGATGCTGCTCGAAATCATAGAATGTGGTGGACAGTCCCCACAACACAGAATGACCTGGCCCCAAATGTCAATAGTATCCAAATGTCAATAGTGCCAAAGTAGAGAACTGTGCCCTAGAGCTCACATGTGGATTAGTGTTTGTAGAGCACGGAGAGTAGATGCATGGTAGGACACAAATACATGCTGCTGTTATCATTGCCCTTTCAGATTAAGAAGAAATTTTTCATTCTGAAACAACTTTAAGCTTATAGAAAAGTTGTAAAAATAGTTCATTTCTGTTTGAATAAAAAAAAAAAAAGAAATCAGGGACTGTGGCTACCTTTGAGGGCGTTGTGCCTGGAAAAGAAACATGAGAGGAACTTCTGTGTTCTTGGAAATGTTTTGTTTCTTGATCTAGATGTAAAATACACTGTTCATTTTATGAATTTGCAGTGCGTTGTACACCTATGCTAACTTTTCTGTTCTATATTATTTGTCATTAAAAAGCTAAAGAAAAAAAAAGTTCAGAGTTCTGTCTACCCTCCCCCAGCTTCCCCTAATGTTAACATCCCCCTCAACCATAGGATGACGATCAACCATATAGTGTAGCATAAAAAACAGGAAATGAACCTCAGTACACTACTTCTTCCAAACTTCTTCTTTGTATACACAAATACAGTGTTTTTATTGGAAAATAGAATCATCACACATACTGATCTGCAACCTCTGTTTTTCAACTTCATGGTATTTCGAGACTGTCTTTACTTCTCAATATATGTATAGAATTCCTTCATTCGAAAAGGAAAACACCCAGTGTTACATAGTATAGCTTCATTTTCCTGTCATTGGCTAAGGTAGTTTAAATTTCTTAAAAGTTTAGAAATGACCCCTTCACTTAGTGGTTAATGAACTTCGAGAGTAGCACTCCTTTTTTCCCAAGATGTGGGACAGGAAAGATACTATCAACAGATTAAAGGTGTTTTGTGCAGAGATGAGTAACAAGCTGTTTGGAGGCACAGGAATTTCTCTGACCTTCGAGGGGGAAGCTGGGGCCAGCCAGGCCCACCCACAGCAGGTCATATGGGGCCTCGCTTTGCAGTGGACTCCCCTGCTCAGTGGACCCTGGGCTGGCCCAGGACAGCTCTTTCTGTGTGTCCTGGATGGCGTGGAGAGAAAGGAAGAAGATTCTGGCAGGTGGTGAAAGGAGCCCTTTCCCTTGTGATGTCTTTGGCCTCTGGTGTTGAACACAAGGTTCTGCCTTAGTTCTTAAATTAATCCTGTGGGAACAGATCACAGGAAGGAAATGGGAGCCTCTTCACTTCTGATATTTTTGCTTTTTATTTGGTACAAATAAATGTCCATTGGATGAGCAAAGCAAGCTAGTGTTTGGACATCTTAAAGAAACTAAGTAAATGAAACTGCTATATTTTTGCATTTTATGGCAGACCACAAGGTGGGAATGTGTTTGTGTGAGAAACATTCATCGCAGCTTTGCTCTGGGTGCAGTGCTGGCGTAGGCACCTGAGGTGGGGGGTGGGAGGCAGGGTGAAGATGATATCAAGATGAGACTCAGTTCCTGCCCTTGACAGCTTCAAGATCTAGTCAGGGGAAAAAAAAAGATGTTTCTCCCTGAGAGAGCTAATCAGGTAACAGTGGGGTGAAGTTCTAAATGGGCACACACGAACCGTAACTGACAGACTTGGGAGAAATTACAGGAAAGCCACTGTGGTCTAGTGAAGCCCCCAAAGCTGAACGGATGCTGAGGAGGACCCTAGCATTCAATGTTGGAGAGAGGGGCCTTATTCAATGGTTTTACTTCAAGGTATGTAAGGAGCTGAGTTTGGAAAGGGTCTACGTGACTGACCTCCAAGAAAATCAGAGCCGGGTCTGGTTTGTCTTTTTGTTCTCACTGCCTAGTCAGAGATGCAGTACACAGTAGGTGCTCAATAAGTGCTCAAGTGTACTTAGGTGTGGAGGCTCTGGAACTGGACTGCCTGGATGCTGTTCCAGATTCCCCAGCCTCCCTGTACCTCAGCTTTCTCGTCCATAAGATGGGCCTAACATCAGGGCCCTGCCTGAAGTTTTGTCATAGCGCACCTGAGCTCTCAGGACAGTGTCTGGCATGGAACTCAGGAGAGTCAACCCTTATTATTTGTTCATTGAATAAATGGGTCAGTTGGGGCCAGAGTTTGGAGAGGTTTTACAAGCCAGCCACTATTGGCAGTTTCTGTATAAGGGAATTTCCTTCATTCAACAAATAGATGTTAATATGCACCTTTAGGCTCTAAATTGCTTTCAGTGCTGGGAAAGGTATCGTAGGGATACAACAGGGACCAAGAGGCAGCAGAGAAGTCACCTCCTTAGCACTCGATGAGTCTGGGTCCCAGTTTTCCCAGGATGGATATTCTGCAAGCATCATGGAAAACCAGAGTGGTACATAAGTTAGTGTTGTCTGCATTTCCTGGGAGGTGATCTGGGTTTTCTTGTGCGTTTATTCAGTCATCTGCCAAGTATTTATTGAGCACCAACAGTTTATTAGATGCTCTTCTAGGTACTTGAGACCCAGCAGAGAGTGAGATAGATGAGGCCCCTCCTTGCATGGAACAGGTTGTAGTGGAGGAGACAGAAAATGACCCAGTGCCTCGGATACTTGCAGAAGGTGTGAAGTGAGTAAAACAGAGCATGGGCCCGAGAGGAGTTGCTCTGTAGAAAAGGCAAGGATGCCACTGCAGGGACATTTGAGCTGAGACCCGAAGGAGCCAGCACACACCTCTCAGCACTTCCGCAGAGAGACAGTCAGCTGGGCCAGGTTGTCTCGTGTGGTTCCAAGCCAGGCCCAGTCACCTCAGGATTGAACGTCAGTCATGACCAGTCCGTAGATTAAAAGCCTTTGGATCCCATGGCCATGTAAGCTCCTGGGTCCCACCTGGATGAAATTCCATCTCATCTCTCACTCTCAAGGCAAGCGTCAGAGCAGGGATTTCCTGCCCTTTGCACAAGCCTGCTCATGTTGCATCAGTGGCCCAGATGTGTTTGGTGGTCAGCCATGGCGGTGCACGCTCCCGCCATCCCCCTCCCCTTCATCTTCTTTTGTCTCTAAACCAGGAGGGGAAGGAATCCGTCCTCCAAAACTTCCAAAGAACCCAAGGTTAGGAGACTCTGACGGGGACCCCCAGAGTTCCAAGTTGGGCCATTGGCATCACCCTGAAGAGACAGAAAGCAGATCAGGACCCGCTCCCTCTGCAGAGCAGAGCCCGGAGGCACCAGGACAGGCAGCTTCCAGGTAGGTGGCTCAGAACTTTCCAGCAAGCCTGTCTGCTGACAGTGGGCACAGGAAGCAAAGGGGAGGGGGCCAGTCAACATGACCCATCCAGTGCCATGCATCCCCCACAGGGGCTCGGGGCCCTTGGATTGAGCTTCTCGAAGTTTTGCTCTGGGGACTCTCCTCTTCAGCGAGAAAGGTCGATATTTTAACCACGGGCAAGGAAGACCTTGAATTTTTCAAGGTTACTTAGTTACAGAATGCAACTTGTCCTGCCTGTTGGTCAAATCCATATTTATCCCACATTCCCTCTTAATCAAGAGGGGACTGAAGGAGTGGTGGGTCTGTGAAACAATAACCCGTAAGAGAGAATAACGATCTTTATGTTCCAGGCAGCATTCTAATAATAAATACTTTACACACATCATTTAATCATTTAATCCTCACGGCACTGTGCCATGGGTTTATGTCCCCATTTGGCATGTGAGGACTCTGAGGCTTCGGGAGATCATAATGACTTTCCCAAGGCCACTGAGCTGGTGCAGGGCAGGCTGGGGTTCTGGCTGCATCTGGTTCCTTTGCTCTTTACCACAGTGGTTTCCCAGTTCCCTTATTTTTTCAGAAAATATGTAATTAAGCACAGTAGGGGAAAGGAAGAAAGATCTGGAGAACCATTCAGTCTCCACGGGGTTAAACCACATGTAACTATAGCAGAGTAGAAAGGGTTAGCAGGAGTTAGGAGAAGGAAGGTTCCTGCTACCTGAAGTCTTCAGAGAAAGCATCATGGATTGGACTAGCACGTTTTCTGAGTGAAAAATTGAGGCATGCAGTCTGGCTGACAGAACCATTTGCTGGGGTGTGTGTCTGTCTGATCTCAGGTCTTTGCAATCTTAGGGCTAAAGGCTGTGTGTGTGATAGGAAGAGAGGGGCCATGTATCACACCTAAGCTGTTTCCCCAGACAGACACAGTGATGTCACACTACGCCCCTCACCCCTCGAGAGGCCATATCAGGGCTGACGGGGTCATGGCTGCCGCCCACCCTACTGTCTGAGACCATAAGAATAATCAGAACCCACAGAAGTGGGTTCCCACTCTTTTGTTTCTGTTTTTTAAATGTTTTATTAAGAAATACCACACGTGCAGAAATATAACAGAAGAAGGCAACATAAAGCAATCAGTTTAACACATTTATGTTGAGAAATGAAACTTTGCCAGTACCCCAGAAGCCGCCCAAACAACCCATCCCAATTAAAAATTTTGAAACAGGCGGTTGCTATCAGTATCTAGAGTTACTCTGTCTCCATAACCTCCCTTGGCACGATTCAAGCCCATTAGTGTAGCTTCATGCGTTTTCCTGCTCCACTTCCAAAGTTGAAACCATGAAGTTTCAGTTCCAGATTTTGATCTTTTTTTTACAACGTGCATATCCACATTTATTTAGACATAACCATAGGTCTCACCAGTTTTTTTAAAAAGGGTTTATTTCTTTAGAGCAGTTTTAGGTTTACAGTAAAATTGAGAGGAAGGTACAGTGGTTTCCGATACACCTCCTGTCCCCACACATGCACAGCCTCCTTCATTATCACCATGACTCACCAGAACGGTACATTTTTTAACCAAGGATGAACCTACATTGACACAGTCCATGGTTTACTTTAGAGTTCATTCTGTGTGTTGTACATTCTGTGGGTTGGCACAACAGTATAACAACATATATCCCTCATTACAGTATCATACAGAGTCTTCTTATGGCCGTAAAAATCCTAACCTATTCATCTCTCCCCTCAACCCCAGGTAACCACTGATCTTTTCACTGTCTCCATAGTGTGCTCTTTCCAGAATATCATGTAGTTGGAGTCACACAGTACATAGCCTTTTCAGATTGGCTTCTTTCATTTGGTAATATGCACTTAAGGTATCTCCATGTGTCTTCATGGCTTGAGAGCTCAATCTTTTTTTTTTTATAAAGCAGATGGCATGATTTTATGTTTTAAAATTTTTATTGGAGTACAGTTGATTTACGATGTTGTGTTAGTTTCAGGTGTACAGCAAAGTGAGTCAGTTATACATATACATATATCCACTCTTTTTTAGATTCTTTTCTCACATAGGCCATTACAGAGTATTGATTAGAGGAGAGCTCTTTTCTTTTTAGCGCTGAATACCGTCCCATTGTCTGGATTACCACAGTTTATTTATCCACTCACCCACTGAAGGCCATCTCAGTTGCTTCCGAATTTTGGCAGATAAGAATACAGCCGTTTTTTTAGACACTGTGTTCTTTGTATCTACAACTTCTTTACTGTTTGCAGAGCTGGGGGCTGGAGTGTCAGTCAGTCCAAATGAGAATTCCTGTTCTTACTTCAGGAGCCAGTTCCTGGGATTATAAGAGTTTAAGTGCTGCCAGAGCAGGCAGCTTGGATTCTGGATGTGGGACTCCACACCCTTCTTGGCAGTCACATGTCCCCTTCTCCATCCCACCCTCTCTCAGCAGGTGCTCCAGGGCCTCCCTCTTAGGAGACCCTGGGCGCTACTTTGCATTTGGATTTCATTCGCTGCTGTTTGTCTTACTATGCAAGTTAACAGCGTAGGAGGACTTGAGAACCTCCTCTGTTTTGTCTTTCTCCTCCCAGCTCTCCTTATGAGGAAGTAGGAGCTCCCTCCAGGCTCCTCGGGCAGCCAGAAAAAGAGCCAGTTCGCCTTCCTCCTTCCCAGGTGAGTCTGTTTTGCAGCCTGACATATGTACAAAAGATGCCGCCTCCCTTCAGCTGGAGATCTTGTCTCTATTCCTCATCAATAACTGCTGGTGGGAGGGTGTGCTGGGGATGGAAGGCAAGGGCCTTGAGAGTTTGAGATTGCAAGAGAGAAACTTGTTCTGGTGTCTGCTTCCTTGATTTCCGAGACGTCATTCCTCCCTCATCTTTACTGCTGTTTTGTTCTTGTTGTATCTGGTTCACAGAACTCAGTCGGGAGGTTTGTCCCCCAGTTTACAAAACCCAGGAAGACAGTGACAGGACGAGCAGAGAGGAGGGAAGAGGACCCCAGGAGTGGGGCCTTCAGCTTGGTAAGGTCCTACCATCGACCTTCCTCTTGGCCCAACCTTGGCAGCCAAGTTCAGCCTTGATTTCCTTTGGCAATGGCTAGCCCTGCATCTCTCCACACACACACCCCGTTTTTAGCATTACAGATGTCTGTGGATGGCAGGTGCCATGCCAGCAACTCGCAGGCCTGTGAGAGGTACTCAGGACAGCCGTGCCTGCACTGAAGCTGTCGAGGCCAGAGCTCTCTTCCCCAAGTTGCATGAAAGTAGTGAAACTCAGAAAGGCAGCCCACATTCCATCCCTGAACCCCTATGCTTCTCAGAAGCTTTTGTGTGAGTTGGGGTGGGTGGGTCTTACAGCAGGCTCTCCTGTCCTTGCCACCATGAGCTCCAGGGGTCATGATGTCTCTGGAACACACACACCTAAAAAAAGTGAGTGGCGGC
>NW_020837997.1:5511251-5766143 GCF_003676395.1 Aethalodelphis obliquidens | reverse complement strand
AAAAAAAAAAAAAAAAAAGTGAGTGGTGGGCATTCCCAGCAGCTTTGTTTGTAATCGCCCCCAACCGGGAACACCCGAGATGTCCTTCAGCTGGTGAATGGTTGAACAAATCATGGTCCATCCACACCATGGAACACAACCCAGCCATAAAAAAGGAACAAACAGGTGTGATACACATAACCACCTAGATGGATCTCCAGGGCATTATGTGGACTCAGAGGAGGTTGCAGAAACAGTATGCTCAGCCATAAAAAGGAACGAAATTAGGTCATTTGTAGAGATGTGGATGAATCTAGAGACTGTCATACAGAGTGAAGTAAGTCAGAAAGAGAAAAACAAATACCGTATATTAACGCATATATGTGGAACCTAGAAAAATGGTACAGATGAACCGGTTTGCAGGGCAGAAACTGAGACACAGACGTAGAGAACAAACGTATGGACACCAAGGGGGGAAAGCAGCGGGGGGTGGTGGTGTGATGAATTGGGAGATTGGGATTGACATGTATATACTAATATATATAAAATGGATAACTAATAACCTGCTGTATAAAAAAAAATAAAATACAAAAAAAAAAGGAAACAATATGGCTCCAAGTGTCCATCGATGCATGAATGGATAAACAAAATGTGGTATATCCATATGACGGAACAGATATTTGTGCATCCATGGTCACTGCAGCATTATTCACAGTAGCCAAACGTGGGAGCACCCAAAGTAGCCATCAACAGATGAATGAACAAATAAAATACTGTATATTCACACAACGGAATGTTATTCAGCTTTAAAAAGAAATTCTTTTTTTATTTTTGGCCGCACCATGCAGCATGTGGGATCTTAGTTCCCCAACCATAGATCAAACCCGTGCCCCCTGCATTGGGAGCATGGAGTCTTAATAACTGGACCACCAAGGAAGTCCCAAGGAAGGGATTCTGACACATGCTACCACATGGATGAACCTGAAGGACATTACGCTAAGTGTAATAAGCCAGACACAAAGCAACAAATACTGTATGATCCCACTTATACAAGGTCCCTAGAGTAGGCAAATTCTACTGATTCCGCAGGAGGTAGAATGGGGGTTGCCAGGAGCCGGGGAAGTGGGGAGTTAGTGTTTCATAGGGACAGAGTTTCAGCTTGGGAAGATGAAAGAGTTCTGGAGATGGATGGTGGTGATGGTTGCCCGACCTTGTGAATGTACTTAATGCCACTGAACTATATACACTTTAAAATGATTAAAGTGGTGGGAACTTCCCTGGTGGTCCAGTGATTAAGAATCCGCCTTCCAATGCAGGGGACGCGGGTTCAATCCCTGGTCAGGGAACTAAGATCCCACATGCCATGGGGCAACTAAGCCCGCACGCTGCAACTACAGAGCCCGTGCCACACTGAAAGATCCCGCGTGCCGCAACTAAGACCCAGTGCAGACAAATAAATAAACATTTTTTTTAAAAAGATCATTTCCTTCAAAAAATAAATGATTAAAATAGTGAATTTTAGGTTATGTGTATTTTACCAAAATTAAAAACAAAACAGTGCAGAGAGGCCCCCGTGTGCCCTCCCCGAGCATCCCCCGGTGGTAGCATGTTACATAACTGTAGTCCATTGGCAGCACCAGGCAACGGACATTGACACTGGTGCGATCCACAGGACCTCCTTGATTTTTATATCCTTGATCTTCCCGAGAGCCTCCACGTGCCTGGTGCTGGTGGGGAGAAGGAGCTGGTAGAAAGGGGGGTTCCTGGGGCTTCCCTGGTGGTCCGGTCGTTAAGACTTCGCACTTCCACTGCAGGGGGTGGGGGTTCAATCCCTGGTTGGGGAAGTTCCACGTGATGTGTGGTGTGGCCACAAAAAAAAGGGATTCCTGTGCTTCCGGTTCCCCCTCTAGCCCCTGGCACGAAGCTCTGCCCAGCATGGGGACTGATCCCTATTTGGGCGCACTGTCATCCGTGCAGCTTCTGAGACTTCGTACAGGGGCAGTAATGAGTAGAAAAATCCTCAGAGCTGTCGATTACTGAAGGCCCAAGGCTGAGTCTTTTTCTCTCCTCAGGAAACGCTGCCAGAACCCAGTGCCCAGCAGGCCAGAAGCCAGCCTCGAGAGGAGTCCCCAGGGCTTGCCCTCCAGGAGACCAGGGACCCAGGAGACCAGACCCAGGCAGACAGCGCCTGCCCCGAGCCCAGCGGCCAAAACCCTGTGACGCCTGTGCCTGGCGATGGGGATCCTCAGCCCTTGGCCTCCAGCATTGCCTCTCTGGAGTGGGGGACAGTGCCCTCGGCCTCAGAGAGGGACAGCCAGGACCACCTGTCAAAGCATGGGACCAACGTGCCAGATGGTGGAAGCACGGAGGAGGGTTGGCTTCCAGGTGATCATGGCCAGAAAGGGCACCTGCCAGGCAGTGATGCTGAAGAGGAGCCAGACCAAGGAGCCCCTCAGGAGGGAGGTGCCCGAGGGGAAGCAGGAGCTGAGCTGCCTGAGGAGTGCCAGGAGGAAGAAGATGGCATCCTGGGCCCAGAGCCCAGATCTGCAGCCCAGGGCCCATCTGGGCCTCTGCAGACGCCCAGCTGGACTGGCGGGGGAGCAGAGGGGAGCTATAGCAGCCCAAGGTGCTCCCGCCTTGGGGCTGTTGTCATCGCAGGTGTGAGCACAGACACCACGGAGCCAGAACAGAGGGCTCTGGGGGTGGCTGGGCCAGACGGGACAGTCAACGCCAGGGTGACTGCCTCTCCCACTGGGAAGGCTCCTGATGGAGGCCACAGCAGGGCCCTGCTCGGGTGCATGCCTCTCAATGGGGAGACCACAGGAGGCAGAGAGGAGGCAAGGCGGGAAGACAAGCCCCCTGATGATGTCCCGGGGGGCCTTGCAGCCTCCCTGGCTCCGGCTCACGAGATCCAAGAGCCCACAATAGGTGCTGGGGATTCCAGCCCTTTAGCCTTGCAAATGGGTCCAGATGTGGGTCAGACACAGGTACCAGGCCCGGATCAAGAAGGGCTGGGAGGTATGTGCTTGCTGCCTTTGCTATCACAACCTGTGGCTAAAAAGGCAGCTGAGTTAGGGAACCAGAGCCACAAACAAGACCTCAAGGGGCGCGGTTTGTCCCTCGGAGCCTGTGCTCCACCAGCGTACAGAGAAGCAGTGGACGGCCCTCCGCAGGATGCTGGGGCACGTCAGGGCAGCCCAGATGCCCACACAAGCCCGGCAGGCCAGCCTGAGCACCCTGCTGACTCTTCAGAGCAGGCTGTCTGGGAGGGGTCCTCAGCCATGGAACTCTACTTCCTGCCGGACAGCCAGACACAGGATGCTCTGGAAGCCCCTGGTTTTGAAGCCCCACCTGAACAGGTAAGAGCTTCCTTGAGTTACAGCGAGATGTCCTAGCATAGGTGCCAAATGGCCACAAGCCCTCCCAAACCACCCGGTAGTGGGGGAAAGGTGGGCACGTGGCCATCTGTTTGTACAGCAGATGAGTCCAGGGGTCTGAGTCACAGCTTCAGCAGCTGTGGAGTCTGTGATATTCTGGAGAGGATAGACCTGCCTTTCTATGAGGGGCCCATCTGTGTGAGAGCTGAAGAGCCCCGGGATGTGACATACATGTGCTTTGTCAGCCCAGGGAGAGCCCCTGGTGCACCTGCCCCCTCCACCCTTCAGTGCCCTGCTCTGGCCGGAGGTTCCCGAGGGATGTATGGAGGGTCACAGACCAGATGGGGTGACCTAAAGAAGCCAGTGACCTCAAACCTGGGCCTGCGGGCGGGGACTTCATTCCCCCACTGGAAAGAACCTTTGCCCATCTTTAGGGTCATTTGGGGGCCCAGATACAATTCTTTTTCAGACACATACATGGAATTTCATTCGTCTGCTGGAATTTTAGGGGCTTTGCGTCCTTCAGGGATCTGCCTGCTGAGCCTGTGCTGGCCGTTGGCAGTCACCTGTCAGGGCAGGTGGCAGTCCCTGCTTTGGCCCCGCCCCCTCAGGAAGCGCTGCATCTCTGGCTGCTGGCGCACTTGAGCCTGAGCTAAGTGCTTTGCAGCCTCGCCCTGATAGGTAGGTGGTTCTCTTTTCACACACTGGGTGTGGCTGAGAGGCTGAAGAAGGTTGGGCACCTGCCCCAGATGAGGCAGCCAGGAGGGGAGGAGCCTGGGTCTGTGCCCAGGTTGGCCTGATTCTGCAGCTGTGCCTCAACTGTTCCGTCCTGGAACGAACGCAGAGCCCATGTCGCTTCACAAACATGGCCTCCGTTTCTTTGGCTGTCCCTGTTTTAAAACTTCATTTTATTGGTTGTTTGAAAATGTTTTTAAGATGTGAGAGTCCGCTCTATGCCAGGAGTGAACAGATCAGGCATGGTCCCTGCCCCCATGAGGTTTTCAGTAGCACCGTTCCCACCTGCCTCTCCCGGAGTGAGCATTTTGTACCCTGTCATTTCGGCACTTAAAAGAGTCTTATCATACGACACAGCCCCCAAACAAGCAAAGGATGTCATCTGGTGCCCAGCCGAAGAAAGCCAGCTGTTCCCACTGCAGAGGGGGATGTGACTGGGTTGAGCTAATGTGGGTCTCAGGCGCTGCCTTCCCAAGGGATGGCCAGGGGTCATTTGTGACACAGGCCTACCCGGTGACTTTGCAGACCCGGCCCTCCCTGCCCCGGCCCCAATTCCTTGTACCACCCATTGCACGTTGCTGTGATCACCAGATGAGCAAGAGCACAGAAATCGAGTCACACCGCGGTTTGGTCATAGTGTTTAAACACGATCGCCGGGAGAGGTGGGCACTCAGGTGCTGGGCAGAGCTGAAACTTTATAACTAAAGCTGCATCCCTTGAAAAATGCAAACCCCTCTCTTGGAAAGAAGAGCTAAGTCATCCCCAGTCTCTGGCTTCTTGGGCTGTGGCTGAGGGATAAGGCTGGGGAAGCAGTTGGGACCTTGGGTGGCGCCCAGAGGGCAAAGGAGCAAGCCCTCCCAGACCTGCCACCAGTGAGTGCACTCTGAAATCACCGAGGAGCTGGCAGCACCAGTGCGGGGGACCTAGCAGCAGCTGGGGTGGACAGCCCTGCTGGGAGAGGAGGCACTGCCCTGACAAGGCTGTGGGCGCCCAGGCACGTTTTGTTTTGACACTGGGCGTTCCTGAACAAGTCGGGGCAACCCAGGCACAGGTTCCCATGGAAGGTGCGGGCAAGCCCTGTGGGCAGGGACACATGGGAACGGCACGCAGGTGGACCGAGAGAGCAGCCCTCGACCTCACTGTGGCACAGCTGTGAGCACCGCTTCAGAGGAGGGGCCCTGGGGTCTCACAGCAGTGACAGACTGGCTTCAAACCCAGCTGCCATCACAGGAACACTTGGTGTTTTCTTCTCATTGCGGCTCCCTGGGGACGTGGTGCTCACCCCAGGGCCGGTGGAACCCTCCTCTGCCCACAAGCAGTGTCATTTAAAACACTGACTCCCAGGCCCCTCTCACAGCCCACAGGCGTGGTCCCCACACATTCAATACAAGCACCGCCTTTGTCATGACATTGACACAACCCTGGTGGGAGCCGTGGTACCTGTTGGGAAAGAGACTATCCCTCATGACCAAGAATGGTGCCGTGAGTTGGGTGAATCCGTGGCATCAAATTGTTTTTTTTTTTTTAATTTATTTTTGGCTGCTTTGGGTCTTCGTTGCAGTGCGCGGGCTTTCTCTAGTTGCGGCGAGGGTGGGCTACTCTTTGTTGCGGCGCACAGGCTTCTCATTGCAGTGGCTTCTCTTGTTGCGGAGCACGGGCTCTAGGCACGCAGGCTTCAGTAGTTGTGGCACGTGGGCTCAGTAGTTGTGGCACGCTTGCTCTAGAGCACAGGCTCAGTAGTTATGGTGCACGGGCTTAGTTGCTCCACGGCATGTGGGATCTTCCCAGACCAGGGCTCGAACCTGTGTCCCTGCATTGGCAGGCGGATTCTTAACCACTGCGCCACCAGGGAAGCCCTCAAATTGTATTTTAAGTCACAGAGTTGCCTCCGTGAAAGTCAGCCAGGTGCACGGGAGAAACTGTATCGCCTAGAGCAGGCTTCCCAACCTCGGCACTACTGGTGTTGGGGGCTGGATCACCATTCTGTGCGCAGCAGGGGCTTGAGCAGTGTCCCTCGCCTCCACCCCCAGGTGCCAGGAGCTCCCTCTCCCCCGGGCATGACAACCAAAAGTGGTTTCGGACACTTAAGTGTCTTGGAGGCGGAGTCATCCCCACGCGAGAGCCGCCGGGCTGCAGCCAGTTCCTCACGTCTGTTCCTTTGGATTCAGGGACCCTTTGCAGGTTGAGCGCAAGCCCTTCACCCCATCTGCCACCCCAGGACTTTAGTGTCCTCAGAAAAGGCCCAACAGCCCTGGGCCGGCCGCTCCATTTCAGCCTCTTTGCCTCTTTTCAGAAGGACGTATGTCACCTCCACGACTGAGCCTGACATTTTCCATGAAAATTAAACCACCGTTGACATTTAGAAATTTAAGCTTCTCAGGGTTATCTGGCTCTCTCCCCTATCAATTATGAATTTTCCCTTCAAAATACATTTGCAAAATCTCTTCCTGACATGAAACTTGTGGCCTATCTAGCCGACCTCTTTCCCTCCATGCCAGATGCCCACCTCGCCACAGTCGCCACCACTCAGGGTCTTCTCTGTACCCTTCTAGATACTGCAGGACAAGCTGGAGACAGCACCACTCCTCAGTTGTCAGGGAGAGAACGTGTGGATGGAGCCGCCCACCAGTACAAATCAGCCTGTCGAAAGGCGCAGGGCCGGGACGGGACCCCAGGGTCAGGCCCAGTATCGCCCTTCTGCCTTCTTTCCAAAGAGGGAGGGTGAGAGCAGCCCGGGCTTGTGGTCCGTAGGTCTGGCCGTCGTGGCATCTGTCCCCCACACCACTTTTCCTCTGCAGGAGTCCAGCCTCGGTGTTCCTGGCGTGGCAGAGGAGAAGCCAGACCCCCCCTGCCTGACTTTTCCTTCCCTATGCAGGGCTCACCCAGCTGGGCCATTCACAGGTGTGCATGCTCTGTCTTTCCAGTTGTCTCCTGCAGGGAGCGGGCTGGACCCTTGCTGGCCTGGCACCAGCCCACGTGCCGATGGAGGCTCCCTTGCTGAGGCCCAACCAAGGTAGGCAGGGTGGGAGGCCACCCCAGAATGCTTTCCTTGACAGGAGTCCTCCTTTTGTCCCTGGGAGGGGAGAGAGTGGCTGCTTTCCTGGCACTAGAGCCCCCATGCTCTCCCTCCCCCCAGCCCTTTGAGCTCCCATTTTGTGGATGAGAGTGTCGGAGGTCGCCCTGGCTCTGCCTCGAGGGGCCTCACTTTCCTCGGTCCAGTAAGGTTGCTAAGCCCCGACTTTCAAACCAGCCATGTCCCCTGCTCCCCGCGAGTGGAGAACTCGTCAGCAACCTGCACCCAAGCCAGCATCTCTCCTCAAGAACCCCTGGGATGATGCCCCCAGCTCTGTGGTTGTTTTAATGCACATTGTGCGTTTTTCTGGAGAGAAGGTCCAGAGCTTTCCCTGAATCTCCATGGAGGGGGAGTGGACCCAGACAGGGCCAAGAACCATTGGCCCACAGGGGCCATCCCCTCTCTGGCATCCTCGGGCCCTCCAGAGTCTCCGACCTGCCGCATCTTATTTCCTGCCTGATTTTATTCCCCAAGGCAGCCCACCTTCTTTCCCTCCTGCAGGCACCAGGTGTGCTTTTCCTCCAGCTTATGGAGTGTGTGTGTGTGTGTGTGTGTGTGTGTGTGTTTGAGTGTGTGTTGGGGGGGTCCTCTCCCCCCACCCCGGAGCCTCTCACAGTCCATCACCTTTCCTGTCTCCCAGCCTTGCTGGTGGCTAGCATTGAGCGACAGTCCTCTCCCGTTACCTTGAACCTGAACTGGCCTCTCTGCAGAGTGGCGGCTTATTGATTATTTATGGCCAAGCTTCTGTTTCTGTCTGGCAAGTGTGGAGGAGGGTTAGGGAGTCTGTCTCTTTCCTCTTTCTCCTCCCCCTCAGGGGAGAGGGAGGCCGTGCTTCCACCTTCTGCCCTTACACACATCTGTAAATAGTACCTGTTGTACCTCTTGTTGCCCCACCCCCTGCGCCCCCCTCCACACACACACACAGGCACGCCCTGGGACCAGAGGCAGTTTAGTCAAAGTGGCCCCACTATTGTTTGAGCAAAGAGGAGGGAGATTCCTGGATGAATCTCCGGCGGCCTCCATGGATGGCTGGAAGCCCCCAGGTGGGTCCCAGGGTCTGGTTCTGTGGCCCATGGCTGAGGGAGAAAAGGCAAGAGACTGAGGCCCGGACTGGCCAGTCGTCTCAAGGTGACTGAGGCAGGTGGAGCAGAACCAGGGTTCCCATAGTGACAACCCAGGAGATGCTGCCAAGCTGGGCAACCCCCTGCCCACCACAGGCTGCACCCGTTAGATACGTTGGTACAGAGGCACATCCACCCCTTCCATAGACACTGACGCCCGCCAATGCCGGCTCTTCCAGGAACTGCTCTGGGCACTGGGGAGGCTGCGTGGGACAAAACATGAAGCTTCCACCTATTGGGGGTCAGAGCAGTGGTGAGCAAGAGACAGACAAATTAGGTGGTCAGACGGCAGAGTGTTGGGGAGAAAAAGACAGCAGGGCAGGGGTTAAAATTTTAACCTGTGGTGATGGAGAGGGCTCCCTCCTCCCACCTTCTCCACCCCCCCACCCCCGCAAGGAGGAGACATTTAGGAAAGAACATTCCAGAGCCCTAAGAAATGCTCAGGGAATGGCCAGGAATTCAGTGTGGCTGGAGCAGGGAGGAGCGGAGACGGGAGGGAGGGGCTGGGGTCTGGAGGTGCGCAAATGATGCAGGGCTTTGGGGAGGGGCTTTAGGCTGGCTTTCCATTGCCACGCCCTCCCCTGCCCCCCAGGCCACAGTGGGGACAGGCTGTAGGGGCAGGAGCTGGGGGTCGGGGAGGCTGTGGCAGCTGTCGGACAAGGGCCACGGCGGTGGGGGAAGTGGCTGGATTCGGTGTGATTTCAGCAGTAGAGCCGGCTGGGTCGGCCATCAGGGCTGTGCCCAGGGTGGCCTCATGACTGTCAAAGGCATTCATCTCTGGAGAAGACAGCTCGAGGCCCAGCAAAGCCCTCCAGGGCAGAGTCTGGTGGAGCTGTCCAGTGAGGTCAGGCCTCTTGCCCTCTCTCCCTTCCCACCAGGACCCGAATGGGGATCAAGACCTGCGAAGCCACCAGGATGGAGGATGCAACAGACACCGTGCGAGGCCTCGTCATCGAGCTCTCCAACCTGAAGTAAGGGCTGGGCTCGGATCCACAAGTCCCCGGGATGGGTGGAGGGGATGGGGCCGCGGGAGGATGGTGGAGGGCCCAGTACAGCAGCGATCCTGGGGTGTCAGTGTGGGCCCGGGATCCCCAGCGAGGGGCCTCTGGGAAGCTCCACCGTTCCTGGGCCCCCGTCCCTCGCAGAGTTGTTAGGTGCTGAAGAGAGGCTAGAAGGGTCACAACCTGCCCTGCAGCAGGTAGATTCTGATTATGCACGTGTGCACGTCTGTGTGTGTGTGACCTTTGAGTACACATGAGGGTGTGAGCCTGTGTGAGCAGGTGTGAGGCATGTGCCCGAGTGTGAGGCATGGTCCCACTCTGCCGCGAGGTGGAGCACAGCTCAGACCCTTTCCCACACAGCCGGCTGATCATGAGCGCCCACCGGGACCTGGAGGCCTTCAAGCGCCTCAACTACTACCAGAAAGCAAAGCCGGCAGGGAAGGCCCCTGCAGCCTACACACCAAAGGGGGCTGGGAATCTCCCTCGAGGGGAGCAGTCCTGGAGGGACTCGTAGGTGTGTGTGCTCGTACAAGCTCAACGGCCCCCAGAAGTGCCTGATGTTCCTGCCAGACAGCTGGAAACAATCCCTCAGCAGACTCCGGAAAGCCTGCTGGCCCCTGTGTGCCCCCTGTTATTTTGTTACCATCGGAGATGCTCCAGCAAGTCCTGGTGGGCCCCAGAAACCTCCCCTCAGCTGACCTGGAAGTCAACTTCCTATGGGAAACAGAAAAGGCCCTGCCGTCCTCAGCAGCCTCCCTCAGGGGGTCGCGTGGGGGAGGGAACCTGCTCCTCCCGGTGGCAGAGGCCTGGAAGCTGGAGGCAGAGAGGGGGGCTGGGGCCCCAGGAAGCTGGGGGGGGGGGCCTGCAGAGCCGCCCAGATGTTTATCTGGGTTTGCAAATTTCAGCTCCTTAGCGGAGGTTATGGAAGGTTCAGAATTTGTTTCTTTCCTGGAGGGGAAAAGGGCTAGCTTTGTTGGTTGTACCCTTCTTTTTCTCGGGATTTCCATTTTATTTCTTTTGGGAAGCCCATTAATAAATGATTCCCTAGCCAGACCTCAGACCTCCTGACCTGTTGTTTGGGGTTTGAGGCATTTTCAGTTCCTTGATATCTTGCCCACAAACCTCCCTTAACCATCTCTTTCTCCTCTGACTTCCACTTTTCCTCTTCCCTGGGAAGACAAGTTCGGCTACTGTTGGATCCAGGGGTCCCCCATGCAGTACTGAGTGTGTTGGACTCAGGAGCAGGTGGCTGTGTGCACGAATCCAAGTACACAGAGTACCTTGACTGATTGTCCAACTGGAGTTTGCGAGTCTGTATTCAGTGCTGAGATGGCTTTGCCTGTCCTCCATGGGACAAGCTGCTTGGAGGCCTTGGCCCGGAAGGAGGCAACCCTGGGGGAATGTTACTGATGCAGACACAGCTACTGCCTGGAGGGTGGTGAGGGCAGGCATTGCACACGCCACCCCACCAAACCATACCACAGCCCCAGTGATGTCACACTGTCATAAGCAGTCCAGGGTGCTGCTGTGAAACCCATTTTGCAGAAGACGTGCTTCTGTTAAATAGGTCACCACTAGATGGACCACACCCAATACTTTAATTTGTTTCTCTGCCTGTGGCTCCTGCACCCTAACTCCTACAGCCAAGGCAGGGCCCCCTCCCACTGCCTTTTTATACCCTGGGATACCCCATTTGCGAGGGAGCAAGGTGGGTCAGGGTCCCCCAACCCTTCTGCCTGCTGGATGTGCAGCTACTTCCTTGAACCCTCTAGGACGTGCCCAGTCGCCCAGTTCCCTGTGTCTCAAACCCCAGCGGCTCTGGCTTATACAATTAGCATTTGCAGGCACCTGGGGGTGGCTGGGGGATCGTGTCCCCTGACTCAATCTGAAACTCTTGGGGCTGCTAAAGAAGCCTCCTCTGTGTCTTTCTCCTCCTTCCCTCTCCTCTTCAAGCCTGGGCAGCAGGCTGTCTTCAAGGGCCGTCTCCCATCCCTTGCTCACCCCAGCCCTCCTCCTGGGTGGCCTCAGGTCCCAGTTCAAGTGGAAGTCCAAATCCTGCCCCCACTCAACCCTGGGAGACCTTGTCAGCTGAGGGTGGAGACCGGGCCCTCAGGCCAGCCCTCAGATTGGGGGAGGGATGTGGACAGGCACTTGTCATCTGCTGCCCCCGGGGGGCTGGGTGAACAAGATGTAGGGGTGCAGGAGGCAGATGGGATGGGGATCCCCCCAAGCACAGCTCCCCAGGAGGACCAGATCATACTTCCTGGGTGGGGATGGATGTCCACCCCACACCCACTCCTGCCTAAGCACAGCCAAATCACCTCCTTGGTGCCCCCTACCCATGGCCTCGCCTGGCCCAGCCCCCTCCGGACATACTCCCATTCCTTGCAGCTCCCCACCCCGCCCCTGCCCCAGCCCAGAAGTCCTTCCCTTGCTCTGAAGAGCCTGCGTGTGACTCCATGGCCCCCAGTTGCTGGGGCATCGATGGTGACCTAAACGTTCAGTAAGAGCCTCCTAGGTGAGGACAGTGATGGGGGGGAACCTCTGTCTCTCCATTGCCCTTCCTCAAGTCAGGCCCCCACCTCCAGGGTAGGGGATTCCACCTGATATTGTCAATATGCAAGGGGTGGCTGGAAGAGTCTGCAAACACGAAGGGTCACAGAAACAGCCTCATGACGCCAACCCAGCAGCCAAGTGCCAGGCTGGGGCGACCCCTCAGAACCCCGTAGCTAACCTGTGGTGCCCACTCCCATTTTTCAGCACAAAGCAGCTCACCCCAAGGCCCCAGGGTAAACGGCAATCCAAACAGCAGTTGGAGCATGTGGAGGTCAGAGCAACGTGGGGGCAAGGGATGAGCCAGGAGAGGAGGGTCCCCAGCCCCATCGGCACAGTTCACGCTACCTTGTCCCAAGACCGGGCCTGCTATGACGCGGATCCATTCATAACATTTATTGAGAGCTGACTGGGGGCCCCGCGCTGGGGAAGGAGGGCTGGGGTGCCTGAGAACCACCTCCTTCCGTGAGGGGGTCGGGGCGCCATTTGGGCTGTGCTTCCAGACGGGGCTCCTTTGCCAGGCCCTCAGGCTGGGGGCAGGGCCTAGGGATGGATCCTCGGAGGGTGCGTCTTCCCTGAAATCCAGCCTCCAGTGAGCCTGGGTCCCCAACCCCAGGTGAAGGCAGCATCCCCGTCCTGCCCGCTCCAGCCTCCTTAGGCAGAAGTGGAGGGTAAGCAGGAAGAGGGGGTAGTTCCATTAGGCTTCCCGACACCTTTGGAACCTGGATTTTAAAAGCAGAAGGGGAGGAGAAAAACATTTAATAACGGATGATTCAATTCTCCGGAAGTACCGACTCAACCTGCAGGGCTGCCATGGCTCTGGCGCCACCTGCAGGCTATTTCTGGAATAGCACCCCTCTGTGACATTCCCGGCCCCGGGCAGCCCCAGATGGGACCCAGAGCAAGACACAAAGCGCAGAAACTCCAACTCAGTCCTGCCGTGCTGCCTCCTCCTGGGAGGACGGCCTCAGGCAGCCTTTCTGTGCCAATATCCTGGTGAGGGCTTCCCCCACCCCGCACGCCCGCGGAGGCCAGTTTTCCTGTTCTCTCGGACTTGAGGGGAAAAAAGGAAGACTCTGAGATCATCATCTTTGCGTCCCCTCAGCTTCCCACCTCTCCCAGTTGGACCTCGTCAGACCTCATAGGGAGTACTATCTTCTCCTGGAGGCAGTCTCTTCTAACAGATGTTCACTGCACAGCTGCCGGGATAGGGAGGGGTACTCCCACCCGGTGACTTCCCCAGGGGCTCACAGTCTGATAGGCCTTGTGCCATCCCTGAAATCTCTTGACACCTTCTCCTCCGACATACATGCACACATACTCTATCCCAGACACACCGAACTTCACGAAGTTCCTAAACGAGCCCCATTGCCTGGGATCCACTTCAGCGCTCCACCAAACTGAATTAGGCTTCCAGAAATCGCTTTCTCCAGGAAGACCTCCTGGACCCCTTCACCTGGATCAGGTGCTTCCTCTAGACTCCCCCATGCCTGTGTTTTAACTCTCACTCTCCCATCTACCACAGCGGGCCAAGCCCAGCCCAGCGCTTGGCACCCGGCAAGCCTCAAAAACTATCTGGTGAATGAGTGAACAAGGGAGGCTCAGTTTCTCTAACTGAGCCATTTCCCTCTGGTCACACAGTTCCCACGAGCCAAGCCGGATTGGAGCCCCTGTTGTACCTATCCCCAGATCCCACCAGTAGTCCCCACAGCCTCCCTGCTAGATCACACCGCGCCTGGAAAAGGATGGTGTTTCCCTTACGGGCCCAGGGAGGGAGAGTGCCTCGCCCAAGGCCACACAGGGGACCCCATTCCCAGCTTACCAGCATAGGGCGACAGTTCTAGAATACTGCTCTAAGCTGTCTACATGGATTACCACCCCCCAACCCTCTGAAGTGGGTTGTGACCCCAGGGGTTAACCCACTTCACAAAGGACCCTAGGGGCTCAGCCCAGGGCAGACCCCCCCTCCTCGAGTTCCCCCAGCCACCTGCACAGGCACCTCCTCCTCGGCAGTGTCCGGAGTCCTGCGTCTTCGCCTTGTCCGAGCGGACCAGCTTCCTGCCGGCCGAGTTGCGGGTGGTGTAGCTATAGACGGAGGTGTAGCCCTGGCCGGTGAGCGGACAGAAGCGGCGGGTGTGGGCATGGTCGCGCGTGGCACCACACTGGGGGCACACGTAGTCTCGGAGGATGGGGCACAGCACCCGGCCAGCTTCGTCCTTGAGCACGTGGGACTGGTAGATGGCCCGGGACTCGCCGTTGTGCTTGCAGAAAGAGCACAGGCGTTCAGGAGCTGGTGAGGATTCCGGGCTGTGTGTCTGACCCTCCTCTGGTCCTGGCACTGGTTCTGGCTGGGGGTCCAGCCTGATCTCAGGCTCCTCTTCCCCACGCAGAGCCTCCACCAGGCGTGCCAAACCCAGGTAATCTGTCCATAGATTGAAGCTCCCCATGGCTGGACACCGTGTGCCAGGCAGAGGGGCAGAGAGAGAAGAAACCCAGCCGCCCCAAAGCTTGTCTTTCTACACCTTCCTTCTTAACCCTCCCTTCCCCTCTCTGGAGCCGAGCAGTCTGGGCTGTCAGTTCCCTCCTTATACCTCCAAGGGGGTGTGAAGAGGGAGGAGCAGGCTGTAGGAGGTTCCTTACTGTCACAGGGGGGCTTGCTGCCGCTCCCCCAAAAATGCACCTGCCAAGGGGATGCATGGTCTCTGGGGGGGCTGGAGGCGAGGGGGGGTGACAAGACACAGGCTGCAGGGGGCACCAGTAATATGGAGCCACACACCCCACCCAGAGGGCATTGGGAGGGCGACCCCTCCTTAGAGCCTGCCTGCCTCTCCTGCCCCACAGGGTGATGGGGGTGGGAGGGTTGGAAGCCCCACCCGACAGACTAGCATTGATGTAGCCAGTAACTTAGTAACTTCTTTCTTCCTTCTCCTGGGCTGGGGGAGGGGCCGGGTACCCCTGTGCTCTTTGGGAAGGGTTGGGGAGCTACTGATGTTCCAACTGTCTTCGGAAGGAGAATGGGCCTGCCTTATGGGGTGGGGGGTTAAGGACCAAGGCTCCCAGCTCTGGTCACCCTCAGGGAGCTTTCACACCACTTTTCAGTGGATCCCGCATTTAATGGATGAACAGACTGGGGTATGAAACCACCTGCCCCTGGGGTTATTCACAAAGACAAGCACAAAAGCCTGCCTCCCCACGCTGTTAGTTACCAACGGAACTTTAGGTATTGGAGAGCCTTAGGACCAGCTCGTCCTGGTCCTGGGGTGGAAAGGGGGTGGAGCAGAGCACAGGCACAAGTTGGGCTAATGGGGGGACCCGTAGCATTCGCCAGTGCCTTGATCTCCCCCTCAAATGAGAGCTCAGCTCAGTCTCTGGAGGATAAGGTTTGCCCAGGAGTCACCCACGTGGGGCACACAGATGGGCAGGTGGAAGGATCAACTGGCGTCAAGGTGCTAGGTGGGCAACTGAAGGTAAAGCAGGGGTCTGCCGGTACCAGGCAAGGAGGGTGAGAAACCTGGGCCCGGGACTTGAAGGCAGAGAAGAGGTGCTATGCTGCCTACCCACCTCACTCATTCAATCATTCAAGAAAACTCTATTGAGCCTTTTGGAAGCAGGGCCTCACTAATCGGTTTCACGAAGGTTTCCCAGCTGCCCAGCCCTGAGCCTGTGATTCATGCCCCCAACCCTCCAGGATTTATTCTCCAAATCCAGCCTGTGTCTGTAAGGATCCCAGACACCAGCCCTCACCAAGGGGTGAGAGGCTGGGGTCAGGGTCAGGTACTGGCTGAGCAATTTTGGGGGGGGAGTCCAGGGTGGGGTTTTTGTCCCCATCCCATTCCCCTTAGGCTGTGTCCGGCCCAGACACAGTGACATTCATCCCTCGGTGGGTCTGGCCTCCGTCCTCACAACCCACCGACAACAATGAATGTTGATTGTGACCTTTGCTGTGGCCTAAGGGAGGGGATGTGTTCAGGATCCCCTGGCCCCCCCAGATCTGGAAGGTGGGGGTCGTGATGGGTGGACGGCAGTTCCAGGCCTCGGGGTCCACTCAACGGTCGATGGTTTGCCTGAGCTGCCCAAACTCACCGACAGGTTGAATGTTCCCCCAAACCCTTGGCAACTTCTTGGGGAGTGGAGGCTGGGTGGGGGTGAGGGAACTGGATAGGATGAGGGGAGAGGGGAGGGAATAAGGAACTTATAGAATCATTAAATCAGCAAATAGTTATTAGGTGCCAACTCTCTGCTCCGGGAACCAGAAAAAGCAGGAGATAAATAATAACAACAGTAGATATTGATGTCGCCTTTGCTATGTAAATATAGCAGTACTGGGCGCTGGGCTCAGCTTTTCATGCATTTACCCAAAGCACCCTCAAAACGGCCCTCAGAGGTGCATATTACTTCCGTTTGTCAGTTTGGGAGACTGAGGACCGTAGGGCACCGCTAGTGAGAGGCAGAGGAGGGATTCCTAGTGGCCCCAAGATGTCTGGCTGCCAAATGGTTCTTGTCCCGGAGGCATCGATGCAACAGAGAGATAAAACATTTTAATACAATGTAATTCCTTCGGTGAGCTACATCGTGTTCCGGGCACAATTGTTTCTGAATCACAAGAACCCCCAGGGGTTGTCAGTCTCCACTTTGCAAATTCGGGCCAGCAGTGGGGCCGCTACCAGGCAGGCCCCGCCCACAGGTCCGCTTGCGGGACTTTGGACAGGGGCGAAGCAAAAGAACCACAGAGGACCACAGGTTGCCAGCCTGCCTGCAGGGTCTCGGGCATCTGAACTCAGGCCCTTGTGGCGGTCAGCGCCCAAGCGCACAGACACGCGAGGGCTGCCCCGTTAACGCGGGGTGCGGGTTCGCCCACCCTCGGGCCTCGAAATGGGTTGCGGTCAAATCCCTGCTTCGGCTCTGACTGCGTCAAGATGCTGCCCGCTCCTCATTTCTTCACCCGCAAACAGGGCCCCCAGTCCTTCCCTCCAGGGGCTGCGCAGAGTTGGGTGCCCGCCCCCTCGGGTGCCCCTAGGCGCAGTCTCAGGGGAGACCGCCCCCCACCTGGGTCTGGGGCCCTCCAAGGACAGTCTGGGAGGGGACTTCAAATTTCCTGTCCCCTCCCATTTCACTGAGGGCAATATCGAGTCCCAAAGGATGAATCCCCTGGCGTAACCCTAACGTGGATTAGGGCCCCCAGGGGTGCTGAGCTTGAGTGAACCCCAAAACGACCCTCCTTGGAGGCGGCCTGAGGCAGCGCAGCCCTTGAAGCCCCACCCCCGAGATCCCCACCTAGAGACAGCCTCCAGAGACCCGCCCCTCAGAAGCCACAGACTCAGGCCCCTCCCCCAAGACCCGCCCCCTCAAAGCCCACCCATAAATTGCACGTCCCTAGGCCCCTCCCTCTAAAGCCCGCCCAGATAGACTACCGTGTAGCCCGCCCCCAACTCAACCTAGGCCCCTCCCTCTAAAGCCCGCCCAGATAGACTACCGTGTAGCCCGCCCCCAAAACTCAACCTCCATAAACCCCGCCCCCTAAGCCGGTTCTCAAAGAGCCCAGCTCCCTTAAGACCCGCTCCGGGGCCCCGCCCTCAGGGCCCCCCCACTGCAGACTTCCCATCTAGTTTTGGCTCTGGGAGCGCCCAAGGCTCCAGAACCCCGCCGTCTAGGATCTCTAAAGTCCGCCTGCCTACACCCCCAGGGACCGCGTCCCTACGGAGTCCCCAAGGCCGTTCCCTGGAGCTCAACCCCGCTAAGGTCCGCCCTTGCACGACCTTCCCCCAAACCGGACCCCCTCGGAGCCCGTCCCCCGCAAGACCCGCGCCCCTTGAAATTCCCCACCTCATGGAGTCCCTTCCCCAGAGCCCGTCCTCTCGCCCACCCTGGGCCGGGGTCCAGTCACGTTCCCACCCCTGTCTGGAGCTCCGGGTGGGGCGCCCTCTCCCATGGCCCATCCACCCGGCCTGCAGGGCCCCATTCAGGCACAGGGTATCCAGGACCTTCTCAGGGAGCATGTGGGGGGTGTCTTGCTTTGCAGATGGTGGTCCTAACAAGCAGAATATGGAGAGAGGAGGGGTAATAATAATAATGCTTTATATGCATCACCCTATTATTAGAATACCCATTTTATCGATGAGGAAATGAGGCTCTGAGAGTTTGGAACAGAACTCTCTCGGCAGTTCCTAAAAAGCCTTTGTTCTTAACGACCACGAGGCTAGAATGCGGGGTCATCAGGCACGAGGCACTCTGGCCACACTGCGCGGGGTGGGGGGCTCCCCATGACACCGCTGCGCCTTCTATGCCTCCTCACAGGTTTCCCGGAGGGCTGTGACCTTGACCTTCCTAGGAGGTAAGTTCCAGTGAAGGTGGGGCTAGGGCAAGAGGGTGGGGCTTCGGGCCAAGGGGAGGGGTGGGAGGCGGGCAGTGCCCAGACTCATCCTATGGGGGAGGGGCTGTCTGGGCACAACCTGGGGTCTGTCTCCCTTCGTCTTGGTAAGTGTTGGCTTCCCGCCCTCGGTGTCTGTCTGGGTCCTCCTGTCTGGGTCTGACCGTGTCCCTCACAGGCGGGGATTTGTCTGGGTCCCCAGCCCTGCTGTGTGCGCTGTCTCTGGCTGTCTGGGGTCGCCTGTGTGTGTCTGGTCCTTTACACCTGATCTCCCCTCTTTGTCTGTCCACCTGTAGGACAGACATGTCGGGGGCTGCCCTTTGGTGAAAGGCGGCCTCTGGTCTGTCTGCATCTCACTGTCTGCACCTGGGGCCCTCAAGCAGGGCGCTGACTGTTCCTCCCACCAAGTGTCCTGAGGCCTTCTTGGGGGCTGACTGGGCCTCCAGTCTGACTTTGCAGCCCAGCAGGGCAGGAGGCAGGGAGCTGTCTCCTCCCACCCCCAACCCCGGGCCCTGGAGCAAAGCAGGGGTGCCCTTCAAGGCCTGCTTCTTCCTCATCTTTATTCCTGGGACCCTACACCCCAGCTGGGAGGGTCTGTCTGGGCAGGGGGCTGAGAATGACTGGGGTGGTGGGCAGCCTGGCAGAAGCCATGCTGACCCTGAGCCTATCCCCACCCCGACCCCCATCCTGAGCTCCGGGAAGGCAGGGCAGCTGGCACAGGGTCTGGGGGTCAGGGTCGGAGGTGAGAGGTCTCAGTGGAGCCAGATGGGCAGGCAATGGATGGAGGCAGCTCTGCTGTCAAGTTGAAGAACAAGGTGGCAGGGCCGGGGCGGGGGGGCAGCATGAGGTCAGAGATGCAGGGCTTCCAGGGGGTGTCTAGTGGCTTGTGTGTCCCTGCGTGTGTCCCAGTGTGCATCTGTCCTTGTGTCTGCGCCCTTGTGTGTGTGCATAGGACCTGGGGGGGCACATGGGGAGGAGGTGCTCAGGGCCTGGCAGACAAAGAGCCCATTATGGAACATGCAGTAGCAGTGTATGTAGGGGTCCTCCTGTGGGGTCCTGTTGATGGCCCGGGCTGTCTAGACTGGCGGGCAGGGGCCCCTCATTTCCATGATACCTGTATGGCCTCTCAGGTTCCCACCCCGCCCTCCCCGGGCCGTCTGCCCAGCTTCCTCTCCGCTGCCAGCTGCTCAGGCTTTTGACTCCGTGTCCTCAGACAAGGGGCTTGTCTGTCCTGCCCAGACCTGGGGGCGGCCAGTCGGCCAGGAGCCTGAGTTTCCTTCTGAAGACCACCAGACGTAGAGCCAGGGCTGGGGGAGGCGAGAATGCTCCCCTGGGTTGGAGTTGGGGGCTGTGGAGGGACCTGGGGCAGGTTGATGAGAAATTCAGACACTTCTACTGAGGCTTGTGGGCTCCGTCTGCAAAAACGCAGGCAGCAGCTGCCTATGGGCCTGTTACTGGGGGGCTGTGATGGGCTTGGGGGTCTGAGCTACTCTGGTGGGCTATTTTAGGGGGTCTGTGGGTGTCTGTAAGTCCAGGCGGGTGTGTGCCACAGTGAGCAGTTGTCTCTATGCCAGTTGTGCGTGTGCATGTCGGCACTCCTGTGGGCTGCTGTTTGTGTATGGATGGATGTCAGTGTGACTCTGGTTGTGTGTCAGGCTAACCGTGGGTAATTGCAAGTCGATGTGTGAGCCAGTGTACGTGGGTGTCTGGCGTCTGTCAGTGTCACTGGGGGTGACTGTGGTTTGTGTCATCCGATTATGGTGCCCCCTGACCCTCCTCACTAAAACTTCAGCTCCAGGAGGGTAAGGATCTTCATCTCTTCCACCCCCAGTGCTAGAACAGTGCCTGGTACATAACAGAGGCTCAGTAAGCAAGTGCTGGATTTGTGGGCTTCCAGGTGACTGTGGATTTCTGCATGTTCCTATGTCCTTTTCCTGTATGTCATTTTCACTGCACATGTTTTATTGTGTCTGTCTGTGGGTCAGTGATATTGTAGGTGTCCAAGGGTATAATCAAGTGTCAGGGTGGGTGACTATGGGTGTAGGTACTGTTGGAGTGTTATATCTGTTTGTGGGTGACAGAGTTGTAATGGGTGTCTAGGAGGGTCAGTTTAACTGTATGTATGTAGGTCAAGAATACTATAACCCGATGTCAGGATGTCAAGCATCTGTGCAGGCCTTGTACCATCTGTGTGTATGTGTCTCAGGTTGCCTGGGTGACTGTGGGTGTGTCCTTGCCCGGGCGGGCACATGGACATCTAGGAGTGCATGTCCAAGTTCTTGTGAATAATGGTGTCTATATGTACCTCTGTTGGAGCATTTACCTATCTGTGGTTGTCACAATTACTCTGGATGACAGCCCATGGGTGCCCATGGGACGGTGAGCCTAGGAGTATCTGTGGGTGCAGTGGAAAACTATGTGTGTGTCAGCGTTATATGCAAGGATGTGTCTACCACGGTCGGTGGCAGCTTCATTTCTCTGTGTGGCACTGTTTTCACGGGTGTCAGTCCTGGATGTCCCCGTCATTGTGGGTGATGTGTGTGCCCACGTGGCAGTGTTATGATGGGTGACTGTGTGTGTGCATGTGTGCATCAGCGTTCTTGCAGGTGATGGGAGTAATAATGGGGATGAGGTACGTCGGAGTACAGGGTGTGGATTTGGGGGTCTTCACCAGCGATTTGGGAATATCTAATTGTGACTCTGTAAATGTATCTGTGAGCCGTCCAGGGAGGTGGAGAATCGGTGGGAAAGGAAATGGGGGGAACTTAAATGTAGTGGGGTGGGGGGGCACTTCTCAGGTCCCATCAGCCAATGAGGGGTCTTCTCCGTCCCCTCCTCCCTTCCCCCCCACCTCATGCCCTCCAGGGCGAGGGCCCTGTGAAAGGCGCCCTGTCGCTTTAAAAGGGCTCCCCAGCAGTGGGATTCCGGGCCATTTTTCCTTTTTGTGGCCACTTTTGGAGGGCGTGATCCTGTTAGCAAACCTTCGCCCCAGTAAATACCCTGCAGCCTCCGCCGGTAATGACAAGCCGGCGGGGAGCCCACTGAGGGCTCCGGGGCTCCGGCAGGCGGCGCCGCTGCAGCCCCGGGCCCGCGGCCGCAGCGAGGCCCGAGCGAGGCCCCCGCCGGGATCGGTCTCGGCAGGGCCCGCACAGGCCTGCGCGGCCGTGAACTTGGCCGGGAGCGCCTTCCCGAATGCGCGCGCCAGCCGGGAGCCTCTCCCGGTCCCGGATATCCGAGGCCCCCACCCGCTCGGCGCCCCCAAGAACAAAGCTCGCCGCCGCCCTGTCCCAGGGCTCCCGCGGTCAGGTGTCAGGCGGCCTGGGCACCACTGCCCCTACGACCCTCGTCATGCCTCCCCGCCCCGCAGGGGCATCTCGGCCTGCCCTCCCCGCGGCGGCCCCCGCTCACTCGGGACTTGTGTGTCTGTCCCCTGTGGAGGGGTCTGGTCCTCCCGGGGCCCCTTCTCCGGGAAGGCGAGACACAGAGATGCCGCCGGGGCCTCCCCGCCCCCCTTCCCCAGCCGCCGCAACAATGGAGGGCCGGGCTGCAGAGGCCGGGTCGCCAGCCCCCCGTCCGCGAGCAGGTGCGCGAGGGGGCTGCGGCCGGGTCCCGCCGCCGCCCCGCCTGGCCGCGCCCCCTCCCCGTGGGCGGCCCCCGCGCCGCTCGCGCCCCCAGCCCGCCCGGCGCCCGCGCTCACCTTGTTTGGGGCCGCCTCCGCGTTTCCCCTCTCCTGTCCAAAACCCTCCCGGAAAAGCCCCCCGAGCCGAGGCGCCTGCACGGGAAATTGCATTTTGGCGGCTCCGGGGCTGGGCGGGGGCTCCCCAGGCCACGGGCAGGGGGAGGGGGCCGCGGTGCTCCGGCGCCGGCTCGAACCCGCGGCCGCCGCCTCCCGCCCACCCGCCTGTCTGTCTCGGTGACGTGCCCGCGCTCCCCGCCGCCGCCGCCCCCTCCCTCCTCCCCGCGTCGTGCCGGGCGGTGGGTCCAGCCGCGGCCGTGTGCGCCCCGAGGCCTCCCGCCAGGCGCACCGGGACACAAGAGGGGATGCCCATGGGCTCCAGGACGCAGCTCCCGGGCTCCGCGCAGGGGACACGGGGGCGCGAACGGGCACACGCAGGAACCCAGATGCACGCAGACCTGAAAGGCGCACGGGGAGCAAACGCGCACAAAGGCACACGGACCACAAACACAGGGAAGGGTGTGCAAGGGGCTTCCAGACACAACCCCACCGGAGGAAATTGTAGGACACGCAGGAGCACCCGCCACACAAGGATGTCCATGAAACCCAGCTACACGCATAGGGACACCCAGGGTCACACAGACACATGCAAGATACAGACACACACCACCTCCAAGGGACAGGAGGAATGTCCTCAGAACTGAAATAGAGTACATAGAGGATCCCGGGGCGCACACGGAAAATACTGGCACACAAATACACAGACTCACAGGAATGGCCCCAGAACACACACATGCATGCACACAGGCCCAGGGGCATACACAAGGTACACAGACATACAGGTGTAAACATAAAACCAACACAGCTCCCCATTCATCGGGTGCACAGCCATGGGAACACCCTTACACACAGCATGGATATATACACAGACACAACACACGGATATATACACAGAACAGAAACCCACAGAGACCATACACAGTCTCAGGGGCACACGCAGACACACAAAGTTCACAGGCACACAACTATATGCACAATCACTCACGTACAAAGGGTAGAGGCACACTGGAATCCATAGAACCAACACGCACACCCACAAAACCCCCGGGCAGGTCCCCAGGGCCACAGGGGTCGGCAAGGACACACAACATACAGGGACACTTGGGCATATGTGTGCCTGGGACCATCTGGTGTAGGCACACACACAGGCTAGGTATACAGGTCACATACAGGAAGTGGACTCAAAAGTTGACCATGGGGTGGGGCTCTTCTGGCTTCCTGGAATTGCTCACACGGAGCCCCCATCTTCACACACACACACACACACACACACCACGTACATGGGCACACACAGTAGGAAAAGTACACTGGCTGAGTATTCCTCCAGGTCCCCCCCGCAAATACTCCCTAACAATACACTCAATCCCTGCCTGTTGTGGCCACCTCGACTGGTGGAAAGAGGTCACCTCAGGGCAGACTGTGGTACCAGCCGGACCTTCCATTGGCTGGGACTCAGCTGACAGATTTCTCATTCAGTTGATTTATTTCTCCCCCACTCCAGTCTGAAAAGGGGTAAAGGAAAGCTTCGAGCCCCCCACCCCCAAGCCCAGGCCTTAACCTTTGTGGGCCGGGGCCCTGCTCCACCTGGCCATGCCCCTCCCCTTTGGGCCCCCTCACCACAGTCCTGTCTCGCTTCTCCTTGACAAGTCTCCCTTTCCCATACCCTCCCCCCTTTCTTCAGGTTTCAACCCAGAAAGCCAAGCTCCAGCTGGTCCAGGAGGGTGGATGTCCCCAGGACCCACCAGAGGCTATTGGGGTTCAGCCCTACTCTATACCTGACTTCCCCGCAAATGGGGGATAATTCCCTGGAAGAGAGGGCCACGCAAGGAAGAGGATGAGAGTAAGTAGTAACTGGGCCTCCGTGGGTGGGGACAGCTTTGTTGATGTCTCTTATGTAGCCTCCCCCTTCTAACTGAAAAGGAGGGAGTTGTTTTGGAATATACATTTATTCATTCAGTCCCAATCATCTCAGACTCTTCCTGGCAAGCCAATGAAGTGAATATTGTAATTTTTACATATGGGCAACTGAAGCCCAGAAAGGGACTGCCTCTTGCCTAGGGAGGCACAGCCTGTAGGTTGCAGAGCTGGGAATTTCCCCAAGGCCTTTCCTCATCTGCTTTCAGGATGGGCTTGAAGAAGCTCTCCCGCCAGCTTTCTGGCCTGCTGAGCTTCCCTCAGCTGCCAGCAGGGGGAAGCAGACTCCAGAGCCCTCCTGCTGTGGGGGCAGGCTGGCTCTCAATTCCCTCTTCCTCCCAGCCCTCCCCACATCCCAGCAGCTGAAGACTCTGCCCGGACCCCGCAGGCTGGAATCTCCAACTGTCAAGATGCAGGGGCTCCAGAAGAAAGGAGCTTTTCTTAAATAAAGCCCCTAGAACTGACATCCCGACCAAGGCCTCACTCGCACGTGGTCCCTCTCTTTTTTTTTTTTTTAAACATCTTTATTGGAGTATAATTGCTTTACAATGGTGTGTTAGTTTCTGCTGTATAACAAAGTGCATCAGCTCTACGTATACATACATCCCCATATCTCCTCCCTCTTGCGTCTCCCTCCCACCCTCCCTATCCCACCCCTCTAGGTGGACACAAAGCACAGAACTGATCTCCCTGTGCTATGCGGCTGCTTCCCACTAGCTAGCTATTTTACATTTAGTAGTATATATATGTCCGTGTCACTCTAAGCTCTAGCTCTACTCCTTCTTGCTGCAACACAGGCTGGCAGGCAGCCTCTGCATTCCTGAACTGGGTCAGACCAGGAGAGAGGATTCCTGGATCCCGGCCCAGTGTTTAGTCCCACCCCTACCCCAAAGTCCTCTGAATAGCCCCTGGAGCCCAGCACAGGATGGGAGGGTCAGTGGGGGAAGCCCCAGTGCCCAAGCCGCCTGGTTCCTTCTGGCGTGGGAACTGCCCTCCCCACCCCACCCCAGCCCCCAGTTCCTGGGGCCCCTGCCAGTGCTGACTCATAGGGGACCCACGGCTGTGACTCAGCAGTGGCCCTTCCTGAACCTCTCCCTGAGAGATTTCTCACCCTATGTCCCTCCTGTCCCCTTGAGGGTCTCCTCAGGGACCCAGATGTAGGCTTGGTGGGTGTGTAAACCAGAAGGCCCTTCTCAGCTCCATCAGTCCCTGAGCCCCAGTCCCCAAGGACCCCCAAGGCTGTGGCTCTGGGTGGATAGGCCTGGCTGTGGGGGTCTAGGGCAGGGCCCATGTGTGCCCAGATGTATGCCCCAGGCAAGGCCCAGGCTGCGAGCATGCCTTCCTCGGCACTCCACTGGAGTCTGGGCGGAGGGTGCTCCAGGTCCCTATGAGGCCTGGGCTGGGAGCTAGTTTACTCAAACACAGACCGGCTCCTCCAACAATTTTCCCCCTATCCGGAAATGGCAGCTCCATTCTTCTAGCTACTCGGGCCAAAACGTTTCTTAACAAACGCAATCCATTAACAAATTCAGTTACTGTCCCTTCTAAAGGCACCTAGAATCTTACCCTCTCCAGAGCCCCCGTGCAGGTCGAGCCCCCATCATCTCTCCCCTGGACCTATGCAGTTGCCACCTCCTTGCTCTCCCTGTCCCAACCTCCCACAGTCTGTTCCACCGCAGCCCAAGGGCACCTGTGAACACCTTAGTCCCTCTTCTACTCAGAACCCTCCATGGCTCCCATTTCATTCATACCAAAAGCCCAAGTCCACTCTGCGGCCCCGCACACTCTATCCTGTCCCCTCCCTCCCTCACCTCCTCTGCTCTGTCCCTTATTCCCTCTACTCCAACCACATGGGCCTCCTCACTGTTCCTCAAACACACCAGGTATTGTCCGGCCTCAGGACCTTTGCACAGGCTGTTCCCTCTGCCAAGAACTCTCTTCCGCCAGATACCCACCCACGTGGCTGCCTCCCTCACCTCCTTCAGGTCTCTGCTTAAATATCATCTCCTCAGTGAGACCTTCCCTGACCCCCTCCCCCTATTTAAAATCAGACCCCCTTGCTTTATCCTGCTCTATTTTTTCTTCTCCATTGGCCTATCACCTTTGAACACACTATATGTTTTACTGCATATTCTTGTTTCTTGTCTGACTCCTTTAGTCACATGTCAGCTCCCTCAGGGCAGGAAGCTTTGACTTGATCACTGTTGGGGCACTGAGAGCAGAGTCTCAGACTGTTGCGTGGACGTATTGATAATTACCATGTTCCTGGCATGTTGGGGAACAAAAAGGACATAGCACCCTCCTGCCACTGTCGGGTGGGGCAGATAGTCACATAGCTAACTGATTGCAATGAAGAGTTTTCAGTGCTGAAAGCCAGAAGCACAACGGAGTATAGGGGAGGCATGGGGCCAGCCTGGAGGATGAGGTGCAATCAGGGAAGGCTTCTGGAGGAGGTGAGTTGAGGCACGGCCTTGACAGCCAGTGAAGAGTTTGGATATAAGTATAGGGCTGGAAGGTTTGGAGGGTTTTAATTTTTAGTTAGGTTTATTGAGGTATCATTTACATAGAGTAAAATTCAGCCCTTATACTATTCTATGAGTTTTGACAAATGCATAGAGCTGTGTAACCATTGCCTGAATCACAATATAGCAGATATAATAGGAGTATGAGGTCACGAGCACCAGGCCGTGCACACAGCAATGGGGACACGGGTAGAAGCAGAGGGCCAGAGGGGAGACCAGTGTGGCTGGCTATCCATTGGCCTGGGTTAGGACAGAGGCCTGGGGGACAGGTGGGAATGGGAAGCTTCAGGAAATGGGGCAGACAGGTCTCAGAGGTGGACCAAGTGCGGAGGTTGAGGAGGAAGGGTGGGCAGGTTGAGTCAGAGCCACCTGTGGGCCCCCTGGGAGGAGATATTCAGAGAGGGAGGTCATCAATACGTGGTGGTAACCAAAGCTATGCCTAGGTCGGAGAGCATTTGAGAGGCATTTCACAAAGACGGAGGAGGAGGAGGACGGGAAGGAGGGAGGAGAAGGGCCACCAGGAGAATGTAGTGTCCTGTGGCCAAGGGGGAAGTGGGCAAAGGTGACAGATTCTTTTTTTTTTTTTTGGTCATGTGGTGTGGCATGCAGGATCTTAGTTCCCCCACCAGGGATCAAACCCATGCCCCCTGCGGTGGAAGCATGGAGTCCTAACCACTGGACAGCCAGGGAGTTCTCAAAAGATGACAGAGTCTATATAGAGGTCGAGGACAGTGATGACTGGGAAAATTGGCCTGACTCAGCAACTTGGTGTCAGTGGTGTGATCAGGCAGCCCCTTGAGAAGGAAGGAAGGGAAGGAAACAGAGGCGGTGAGCCCAGCGCGGCAGTCTCCGACACAAGTACTGTATACTGTAAGCCACAAACGCAATTACATATGTGTAATTAAAAAAATTTTTAGTAGCCCCTTTGCAAAAAAGTAAAAAGAAACAGGTGAAATGAACATTGATAATATATTCGGTTTAACCTGATATACCCAAAATAGCATCGTTTCAACATGTAATCAAGATTTTAAAAACCCTCTCAATCAGATATTTCACATTCTTTATAAAAGCTTGAGGGACTTCCCTGGTGGCGCAGTGGTTAAGACTCCGTGCTCCCAGTGCAGGGGACCCAGGTTCCATCCCTGGTCAGGGAACTAGATCCCACATGCATGCTGCAACCAATAGTTTGTGTGCCACAACTAAGGAGCCCTCGAGCCACAACTAAGGAGCCCTCGAGCCACAACTAAGGAGCCTGCCTGCTGCAACTAAGACTCGGTGCAACCAAATAAATAAATCAATAAACAAATATTTAAAAAACCCCAAAACTTTATATTTACAACATATCTCAATTTGGAATAGCCACATTTCAGGTGCCCAGTAGACAAGTGACAAGTGGCAATGTCACTGGTAAAGCACAGATCTAGACAGGACCCAGTTTTGCCCTTGTATGACTCACCTCATTCACATCTCCTTAATCCCCACCCTATCGGATCCTGTCTTTATTAGTTGATTTCCCCCACAAACACGTGTACACAAATGTTCGTAGCAGCATTATTCATGTTAGCCAAAAAGTGAAAAATACCCAAATGTCCATTAACTGATGAATGGATTTAAAAAAATGTGGCGTATCCATACCACATATGATTTGGCAATCAAAAGGAATGAAGTTGTGATACATGCCACAACATGAATTCATCTTGAAAAGTGAATGAAGCCAGTCACAAGTCACATTATGTGAGTCCATTAATATAGAGAGACAGAAAGTAGTTTAGGGGCACCAGGGGCTGGGGGAGGGGAGGGACTTGGGGAGTGACCACCTGTGGGTGCTGGGTTTCTTTTGGGGGACAGTGACAATGTTCTAAAATCGATTGTGGCAATGGTTACACAACTCTGTGAATATACTAAAAACACTGAATTATTTAAATAGGTCGATTGTACGGTATGTGAATTTTATCTCAATAAAGCTGTTATAAAAAATATTTAACCTTAATTACTGAGTGTTTCTGTGCTCCCTTAAATTTTGCCTCCCAATGGAGTGCCTCTCTCTTCTCAACCTAGTCCAGGCCCTGCTCTTCTTCCCAAACACCACGCTTAAGAGGGACAGATAAGGTGGAGAAAAGGCCCCAGGGCAGGTCCAAGGAGGGGAGGCCAGGGCAGAGATGTACCCCCAGCGCCCTTGTTTCCTACCGGAAGTCATGGGCTTCCCTGAGTTGCAGGCTCTGCAAGGTGGGATGAATGATGCCTCCAGAGCCCGATTCCAAGGGCCCCGGCCTACCGGCGCAACCAGACAGCCTGACTCAGTTTGCCCGCTGTATGCGTGTGACCTTCCGCTGTCCCCCTAGTGACTCAGGCTGCTTGGAAGCCCCCTCCCTGGGGATGCTTGGCTGCCCACGATGAGTTTTCACAGACACTGTGAAAGTGGGCTGGCGCCTCCCGGGCCCAGGCCGGGGTCCTGTGGGCAGCCCACCAGGGCCTTGTCCCCACAGCCCGTCTCCCCCAGAGGGCCTGGGTCTGGGGGAGGGAGGTGGGGAGCTTTTCTCAAAGGGCCTTTGTGGGAGCGGCTGGGACGCTTGGGGGGGGGCTGCCGGGGGACCACGCCCTGCGTGACTCACTCTTCATTGCTGGGCAGTGACTCACGCCTAAGCCCCCCCCTCCTGCCCGCTTGCAGCAGGTGCTGCCAGCGCCAGTTTCGGGATGGGGGCCCCCCGAAGCCATGTTCATGCCACCTTACACCGGGTCTGTGATCTGCACTCATTTCCAGGGGTGCCCGCCCTGCCCTGCCCTCCTCGCCCTGCAGGGCTCAGACCACGGAGAAAACTTCCCACAATCCCTCTTGTTCTTGGTGGGATGGGGCGGGGGGCACAGCCCTGGTACGGAGATGTGCCAGCTATTATCTCACGAATGATTCGTGGAATCCCCAAACCACCGGAGTGGTAGGGCGTTCTTGCTACCTCCTTTAACAGATGAGGAAACTGAGGCTTGGTGAGATTATGAAGTTTGCCCAAAGACCCAAGAAGCAGATCAAACCCAGAGCTGGGGCATATCAAAGTGATGCCCGAGTGTATGTAGGTAATGATCCCAGCTGCCTTGTGCACCTGTAATGGGTTACTGCAGCCTGTAATGTTGCGTCCATTTTACTGATGAGCAAACTGAGGCAATGAGCGCCTAAGCCACACACGAGAGTGAGAGGCTGGGACGGGATTCGAACCGGTATCTGCAGCCGGGGCGTGTTCCGACGCTTCGCAACCGGCCTTGAGCACCCACTTGGGGGCTGGGACGCCCCAGCCGCCGGGCCCCTCCAGCCGCCGGGGCCAGCCGGGACCCGGCCGCCCGCCAGGCTGCCGGGCGCCGCGCCCGCCTGCATCACGCCGCTGTGAGTCACCGAGCGCGCCGGCCCCGCCCCCCGCGCCAACAAACAGCGCGTTGCCTGGCAACCGCCGCAGGTTCCCCGCCCGGGCCGCGCTCGAGGACGGGGGTTCGAGCCTCCAGCCAGGTGGAAGCTGTGAGAGGCTCCGCGAGCCGGTGGCTTTATTCAGATTAGGAACTTAGATCAGGCCTGCAGTCCTGGTTAGCACGGAGCTGAGGACAAAAGACACAGCAGTGGTTCAACGGCAGGGGAGGTGGGGGTGGCGCGGGGTTGGAGTTGAGGGGGGTGGAGAACAGAGGGTCCCTAGGCCAGACCTGCCCCTGGTTCTCAGGAGGCCGGTGCCAGGGTCAGGGAATGGCACGGGAGACTCGCTGTGGGGTGAGACGTGCCCTGAGGAGCTGGGCTAGAGCTGTGGTCAAGAAGCCATTGTCCTAGAGGGATCTGGGGAGCCGACCTGGGAGTGGGGATCAGGAGGGCTGTGGTGGGAGCTTTTGGCTTTTGACCATCCCCCCACCCTCAAAGGAGCTAACACAACTAGCACGTTCTATGTTCCAAGCTCTGTTCTACACACGTGTGTACCTATGGACATTAATGTTCACAACAGCTCTCTGACATTCCACTGGTATTATTCCCATTTGACACATGGGGAAACCGAGTCACAGAGAAGCAAAATCCTTTGCTAGAAGAGCATCAAGCTTGAAACCAGGCAAGGTGACTTGGGCTCCTTTGCTCCTGTCAGTGGGTGCATGCCCCCTCTTGGGGGCCGTCCTATCTGTGGGAGTCTCCAGCGTGGTTATGAGTGACAAGTCCACTCGGAGCTTGGGTGGGACATGTAAGTCTGTAGTAGGGGCTGGGTGGGCTCCTTGGGGACTGTTGACACAAGGCTGTGTCCTCCAGAGGCTGTGCCAGGCCCCCTCCCAGGCTGCCAGGCTATTTGAGGGCAGGGAGAGAGTTCCCCAAGGGCCAGCATCACTTCACTCTCAGCTCCCCAGGACCCATACACCGCGGAACTGCCCACGGGACCCCTAAGGGGGCTTCATGAGGGGTTTCGCAGGGCCCCAGACCCCGTGGGGTAGGGAAAAGAGTAGGCACCAACGCTGGAGCAGGGTGGGCAGGGACATGCCCCAACCCCACCCCTGGGTACCTTTGCGTCATTTAAGAGACGTTCATTTTACTTAAATGATTGATTAAATTACCCATATGTTTGAGTGAGGAGACAGAAGTGTACAGAGTCTCTGGAGAGTGTAAAGTCAGAGGGTCATGGTGGGAGGTGAGAAAGGCTTCCTGGAGGAGGTGATGGCCTAGGACCTGAAGGATGCTCACGAGTTGGCAGGTGGGTATGAAAGGCAGGTTGGAGAGAAGGTGGGGACCTGACAAGCAGGGTCTTGTAGGTGGCAAGGGGGACCATGGTGGAACTTTTCGCAGCGGATGGTAGAAGGGAGATGTGACTGGATTTAATTGGCTCTCTCTGGAGAATGGATGGAAGGAGTAAGGCTGGAAGCAAGGAGACCAGGGAGACCTGACTGTTGGAGTGTTTTCAGGCCAGAGGTGATGGTGGCTCAGAAATACAGTTGCCAGATTTAGCAAATAAAAATACAGGAGACCTAGTTAAATTTGATATTTAGATATAGAGCAAGTAAAAACATTTTTTTTTGGTAAAATATATCCCAACTATTGCATGGGACATACTGATACTAAATGATCCATTGTTTATCTGAAAATCAGTTTTAACTGGGTATCCTGCATTTTATCTGGCAAGAGTACTTGAGGGTCTCAGGGAACCCTGGGGATGGGGAAACGATAATATAACAACGATGGAGCAAATGCACTTTGAAGTGTGTACTACTATCATCCCCATTATGCAGATAAGTAAACTGAGGCCCAGAGAGTTTTTTTTTTTTTTGTAACATGTCTCTACAGTTAGTAAGTTGGCGACCCCCGATTGGAACCTAGGCATGTTGATTACAGTTCACCAGCCGATTAGAGCTGGCATCCCCCCGCCTCCCCGGGAGTGGGGTGGGGAATGGAACTTAGGCGCCAGGGTTTCCTCGGTTTCTGGTGACCCAGGTGAGGGCCTTCTTAATGCAATAGACTCCTCAGCCCCCTCTTGCAGCCTGGGATCTGTGCCACCTCCTTTGCGCCTCTCCTCTCAGGATACTGAGGCAGTGGGAGGGACGGGAGTCGGCCTCAGGGGGGCTCCTCTCCCCGGCTGAGGCTCGGCCTCGGCCTCCTCCAAGCCGGGAGGATCCGCCGTCTGCGCCCGCCGGCAGGGGGAGGGGGAGGGTTATTTTTACCTCCCTCCAGGCAGCCGGGGCGACAGGAAGCGAGCGCGCAGCCCGCCAGATGTGGGGAGCCAGACAGCTGGGAGCAGCCACAGCTGGACTGGCGGCCGGCTGGGGGCGGGGGGAGGCAGGGTGTGCAGAGGGCGGATCCCAGGCTCAGGTCCCCCCTTTGTTCCCGGCCGCCCCAGCCTCCCCTCTGAGGTACCCCCTCACTCCCATCCCCGCTTGCTCATCTCAGGGGTGACCTCGCTGTCCCCCATCTTTGCGCTAGTGTCCCCGGTGCTCATGGGCTCTCGGGAATCGGGCGGAGAGGGGACCCTGCTTCTAGCCCCGGGGACCCCCTGGTCCCAGCAGAGTGAGGAGTGGAAGGGGGAGACAGCCCCTCGCCGGCCCTGCCTGCCACCGCCATTGTTTACCAGTCGGCTGCCTCCTAGGAAACTTAACCCGCCCGCGGTAATTTTATTTGGGAACTTCGGCCAGTTGCCATAGCAACCCCCAGTGACGTCAGAGGGGCTGGGGCCCGAAATCCCCGGGAAAGGGGGGATGGGTTTGGGGGGGAGACCCCCCAGGAGGGACCCTCATTAACCCTGCGGCTGCCGGGCCCCAGTCAGAGGGGAGATGGCAGCCAGATGCGACACCTCTTGGGCGCCCCCATTCTGGCCCGGTGCCAAGTTAGGGTGGCCGGCCAGGCCCTGATGTCATCCAGTGCTGGGTGGGTGGTGAGTCAGTCCTCGGGTGGGGACTGGGCCAGGCCTGGGGGGCTCTTCCTATCTGACTCACCCCTCCCCCAGCACCCTGATGGACCTTGCCCTGGGGATTTCAGGCACCTGGCTGGGGGTCCCCATAGATCCCTGGGGTCTCTCTGCCGCTCTGAACTGTAGGTGGGTAGGCAAGGGCTTTTCTGGTTCTCTCAACACCAGTTTGGTGGGATCGAATGAAAGGGTTAGTGTCAGTGAACTGGGGCCACCACACAATGTCCTTCCCCGGATGTGGGGAGTGGCTGGTGTCCTAGTGAGGGGGCAGGTGGTGGGATCCCAGCTCAGTCCATAACACAGCCTGTCACCAGGGTGACGGGAGGCAGGGGCCCTGACTGGCAAGGAGGAGCAGAGCACCAGCCTGGGGCTGGGCTGGGAGGAGCCACCCTAACCACAGTGACGTGGGACTTCCTCGGCAGGGCCTGTTTGATGTCTCTGTGTGCAGTGTTGCCATGGGGCCAGGCAGGCGGCCCTGCGTATGAGCCGGGGTGGCCTACAGGGTGACTGAGTCTGTCAGGGTCCTTTGACCCAGCTCCCCCAACCCAGGTGTGCATGACTGCGTAACCCTGGCGTACCTATGTGAACATGCTCATCCAGCTTTGACCCCGCCTCAGGCCCTGGACCAGGAAGGACATGGTGCAGCTCATCTCTGAATCTCATAACAACTGCAAAAGGCACATTTTCAGGCCCATTTTACAGATAAACTGAGGCTCAGAGAGGTGTGATTACTTGGCCAAAGACATCCAGTTAGAAGCTGGGGAGCAAAAATTGGAAACTTAGTTTTTCCACTCTGCTTCCCGCCCCCCACCATCACACTGGTCTCCTCACTGTTTCTCAAATACTCCAGGAACTTCCTGCCTCAGGGCCTTTGCACTGGCTGTTCCCTCTCTACCTGAAACTCTCTTCCTCCAGATGTCTGCATGGCTTCTCCCTTGCCTCCTATAAATCTTTGTTCAAATGTCACCTCCTCCTCAGGGTAGCCTTTCCTGACCTGGCCCCCACCACCTCCCTCCTCATCTCCTTTGCCCCCTTCTATTCTCTCCCTAACACGTACCATACCACCCAACACACCATGTGTCTTTATACCTGTCTATTTACTGTGTATTTCCCCATAGATGTGGACTCCATGAGGGCAGGGTTTTTTTTCTGGCTTGTTCTCTGCTGTGTTCCCAGTGCCCAGAACAGCACCTGGCACACAGCAGGCACTCAAGAATGTTTGAAGAATGAACAAATGGGCGTGTGTGTATGCCCTGTGCCACTTGACCGCTTGGCCTGGTCTCACCCTGGCCCTGTCCTCTCACCCCTCCCCGTCATTACAAAGGATCAGTTGGCCACATTGGAGAGCTCCGATCCCTGTTGGCTGCTGTCCCTGGGTAAATTGGCCGGCTCAGGACCAGGGTGTGTGTGTGTGTGTAGGGGGCAAATGTCAGGAATCCAGATGGAGGGCTGAGGGCACCGGGAGGACCCTCCAAACTTGGGCTGAGGGAGGCTGAGCTGTGGGGGTCCAAGCCACTTGCAGGGAAACGGCAGAATGGCTTACATGGGCTCAGGGCCTTTGGCACGGGTATCCCTGGAGGCCATCGTGGAGGAGGCATTTCCCCTAAATGTGTGCCCGATTGGACTAATAAGGAGAGGAGGATGGTTCTGGATGGGAGGCCTTGCCCTGCGGTGTAAAGGTAGTGTTCTGGAGGGGTGGCGTGGAGGGGGTGCCCCACTGTAATTTAGTTGCTGTATGCTTCTGGAATGATGTGTGTGTGTGTGTGTGTGTGTGTGTGTGTGTGTGTGTGTTTGTGTGTGTCCACAGGAAGACTCTGGACCCTGGGAACTCCATTCCCCTGTTTGTAGCTGCTCAGGAAGCCATGTGGCGAGTGCCCCACCCCCTCTGGGCCCCACCCTGAGTCGGGGAATTCTGTGCCACCCCAAATCTCCCCCTGGGGCCCCACAGGCGGCTCTGCCCCCTCCTGCCCCAACCTGCCAGATCCTGCAGCCTGGGCCAGCCTGCCCCTTGGGCCCCGGAGAGAAGAAAGACCCAGGAGCCCCCAGGGCTGGGCCCCATGGGATAGTAGCTAGGTGTGGCTTCTGCCCCTCTCTCCGCAATCCCACCAAGATCCAAAGTAGGAGCCTGTTGAGCTGTACTGAGGAAATGAGGGACTCTGGAGGAATTCTGGGCTGCAAAGTGACCCAGAGGCACCCAACCAGCTCCTCCAGTCTTCTGCCTGGGTCTGCTGCTGGGTCGCCCCCTCCCCACCCCAGCTTTAGTCTTATTGCCTGGGAAGTGGGGTGGTGAAGGATCTGACCCCCAGCCCTAATTATATGACTTTGGAAATGTTGGAGCGGGGTAGGGTGGGAGAAAAAACGTCTCCCATAGCAATGCTCACACAGGTCTGGGAAGGGTCCTCTGGCTGCAGAACCTTGCTGTGGCATCGTGGTGGTGGTGGTGGTGGTCTGGAGGCCATTGGCCCCAGTCCCATCTTGGAGAGGGCAAAGTGGCATCCAGGCATGCCCAAGGAGGCTGGCTTGGCATCAGAGGGCACCCCGCCCCCCCTTTGCTGAGTTTTGTTCCCGGCCCCCCACCTGGGCACGGGGCCAGGCCCCAAGGCAGGGCCCCGTCCTGGGGAACAATGCCTCCGTGTTCCTCCTCCCAGTGGAGGGGAGGTCGGTGGAGGATGAGGTGGGACAGACACGCATGCAGGGAAGGAGGGAGGGATCCAGGGAGGGCCTCTCTCCCAGGGATACTCCAGGAGCTGGGGAGTTTCCCAGAGGCCCTGGGTGTGTGCCGGGAAGCCTGAGGGGGGAGGGGACCTAGACCAGGGACCACCTGGACTGGGGTCAGAAAGTCTTCAATGGCAGCAGGAGAGGTTGGGTGGGATAAAAGGAGGGACTTCCTGAGGCTAAAGAACGCACTGTGGAACTGGAAAGAGTGGGGATTCGTGTTTGGCAGAACCCCAGAATACCCAGGCCCATGCCCTCCCAGGGAAGGGAGGGGTCCGCGGTGGCAGTGTGACACCCATGCCCCCTCCATCTCCCCTCCCCTTGTCTGCGGCCTCCTGGGTTTCTCTCCCTGCCTAGGGCAGGACCTAGGCCAAGAGGAGTTTCGGAGGTGCGATGTGAATTAGGACCCCTGCTCCCGCCCTATCCCAGCAGGAAGAGCGTTCGCTGAAAAACTGGGGCTAGACCCCGAGTCCAGGACCCAGAGGGAGGAGTTGGGCTGAGTATGGGGCCCAGGAAGAGTTGGGACAAGGGAGGAGAAAGTTGGGGCTGAGTTGGGGACGGGACAGAGTTGGGGGACCGGAGAAAGAAAGTGGGGGCGGACCGGCTCCGGGGGCACATGACGGCGGCGCCCGCCCCGCCCCGCGCCCGCCCCCTGCCCGGCCGCGGGGGAGGAGACGGGGAGGTTTTAAAAGCGATTCGACCCCGCGGCGGGCCGGCCAGTGAGTGGGTTGGAGCGCGGTCGGCGACCGCCCCCGGCTCGTTTCGGCCTCGCCGCCCGCCCGCCTGTGTCTCCGCCGGCCGGGCCGGGGCGGCGGCCGGAGCCCCGAGTGCCGGCTCCCCTCCCCCGTGGGTGAGTCGGGGAGGGAACCGGGAGGGAGGGAGGCGGCGCCGTGGTGGCGGCGGCAACTTTTCCGCGCCGGACTCTGGGGCTGAGTGGGGGTGCGCCCGGCGGGTCCGCCGGCCCTTGGCGAGGGGGAGGGCGCCGCCCCGCGCCCCGCCGCCGGTGGCTGGGGGAGGACCGCGGGGCCCGTGTATCTGGTGGTGGCGGCGACGGAGTCCCGGGGCGCCCCCTACAGAGCGGGGGAAGGGCGGCCCACCTCTACCCCGTCCCCTGGGACCCGCCGCGGCCACCCCCCCAACCACTCCCCCCCCAGGAGACTCCTGCGAGTGTGGTGGGGAGGACGGGTCCCAACGCGACCGGCGCAGGTCGAGGTGGGCAGGAGTTGGCCGCAGGGTGGGAGGGTATGTGCCTCGCTTGGGGTGGAGGGAATGGCCTCTGGGGGTGCATGTCTGGGCTTTGTAGGTCGGGGTCTCCCAGAGTTCTGTGGATGCGGGTGGGAGACAGTGGTTCAAGTTTTTGACATGTCAGCCAGTGAGTGAGGGGAAGGCCTTCCACAGAGGAGAGGGCTGGGGCCCAGCAGTACAGCCTGGGCTTAGGAGGACTTGGGGGACCCTCTCCTCCCTTCCCACTCCTTCTGGCCCAGTGGAGAAGGGCTCATTCATAGGAAGGGGGCCAGGTTTGGGAGATTCCTGGAGGGCTGACTCCCCAGCCCTGCGTAGCTTGGGGTCCCCGTGCCCTCGGGAGGCAGGAAGAGGGTGAAAGCACCCAGACTGAACTCTGACCCCTTCATCCTAGCCCCAGACTGACCTCTGACCCCAGCACCGGACTTGACTGCTACCAAAGCCCCCAGCCGTACGCTGACTGTCCTATGCAACCCAGCCAGGCCCAGACCCAGTGAGTGGCCTCTTGAATGCCTTGGAGGTGCAGTTGGCTCCCTGTCACCTGTCCCCTCTGCCCCAGCCCCAACCAGCTGCCTGTCCATGGCTGATGGTATATGAGCGTGAGGCTGGGATGTGTGGGACCCTTGGCAGGAGGGGTGTCCTCTGGCAGCCCTGCCCATGCCAGCCCGAGCTGGAGGGCAGTACCCAACAGGTGCCCGGGCTTAGAGGCGAGGTGATGTAGGACACACCCTGTCCGCTCGCCCACGCACCCTGCCCGGGCCAGCCGGTGCGCATGTGTTCACATGCCACCGTCCTGGGAAGGCATGGGCCCTAGGGCCTGGTGCCAGCTCTGTCCCAGCGCCCAGGGGGCACCCATTGCCCTCTGTCCTTGTAGGATGTCCTCTGGGAGCTCCCTCAAGACCCCAACGGGCAAGTCTTGTCTGTGGGCCTGGAGGGGGCCCTAAAATAGCTGCTAGCCTGGCTTGGGGCTGGCACGCGGAGCACATGCGTGACAGGGCGTGTCCAGGGGGGTCGGGCCTGTCTGTGCTGGCCCAGCCTCTGAGTCTCGCAGACCCTTGCTCACTGGAAAGAAACAGCAGAGGCGGATGCTCCAGGGGTCCTCCCCGGGACCCCCCTACCAACCCCTGCCTGTTGTAAGTGGAGGCCAGATGTTCTGTGCAGGCCGCAGCTGCGGGGCAAACCCCTGACCCATTTGCAGTCACAGGGTCACTGGCCCCATGGGTGTAGTGGGATGACCTGTTCTCTGGGGGCCCAGGTGATGCTTTGATATACCGTAAGGCATTTTTCAGAGTTTGCCCTTCACTTTGGGAGGCTGGGTGGGGGAGTCTGTTCGAAGTGAAGGACACCGCAAGGAACCCTGGACGGTCTGAAGAAAGCTCCTTCCGGCCCCTCTCTGGGCTGGCTGGCTGGCCCTTTCCCACTTTGGATACACTTTATGCCAGGATCAGGCCTGGCTTTTCCTTAGACTTCCCGCATGACCTTGGGCCTGGTTCTGAATCCTCTGGGCCTCAGTTTCTCCATCTGTATATGGGAAGCATTGGGAAAGACGAGCGGATGGAAGTGTGTGCTTCCCTTCCCTGTCCTGAGCCCTCACTTTCAGATCACTTGGAGGGCACTCTGGCCACCTTTCCTCCTGCCATTGGGTGTCCTGTGTGAACACGGAGGTGCGCCTGGGGAAAGGCCGGTCCCCCGGGAAGGACGTACTCGGAAGCCAGTGGGTGTGGGTGTGTGAGAATCCTTGGGCAGAGAAGGACACCGCCATGCTGGGCACAGCTGAGTCATGCTGCAGCGGCGCCTTGCCCCAGGGTGCTGGAGCTGGCGTCGCCCTGGGTGTGGTCACTGAGCTGTGGCCCTGGGCAGAGCAGGCCTGGGTGGTCTGGGATGGGGTCCTGGATGGTGAGGGGCCAGGGAACTGACTTCTGAGATGCTAAAGCCCCTTGGCCTCCCTCTGGCCTTGGTCAGGCGTCATCGTCCAGGACCATGGTCACCCACACCCTGAGAATACCTTGGGGAGCCAAGGAATCCTGACCTTTGGGCCTGGGAATTGTCGGGGTGCTATAGGAGGGGGACAGGGCCTGGAAGCCAACAACTGCCTTCAAGGCCATTGGCCCCCAAAAGGCAGACCAGGAGGCCAGGACGAGGGTAAGGCCGAGACGGACCTGGCAGTAGGGTGTACCCCTCAGTAAAGGGCCCAAAGTGTGGCTATCAGGGGTCCCCTGGGAATTCTGTGACTGGTCCGAGGGGGAGTAAAGTTGAAGGCAGGGGTTGGAGCGTGGCGTGGCTGGGCACCATGGGGGCTGGGATGTGACTTGCACGGTTCCCCTATTTATAACAAGTGATTCAGTCCTCACTTACTCACCCCTTCCTGAGCCTGCCCCCCTCCCCCGAGCCCTGGGTGGGCAGCGGGGCCCACCCACTTACCAGTGCCCTGCCTCCCTCCAGCCGGGCGCCAACCTCTGAGGGCTGCCCATCGGGCCGGTTGTTATGGTGGCCACGTTGGGCTGGGGGTGAGGGGTGGGGGGCGGGTGGTCAGGCAGCACTTGGCTGGGCAGCCCAGGTTAGCGGCTGGCTCAGGGCCTGGCCCCGGGAGCCTCTGCGGAGAGTCTGGGCCCATTAGGCAAAGCGTTAGTGACAGGCTGGGAGGGCGGGCAGCAGCAGCGGGCAGGGCGGGGCCTGCAGCCCTTGGTATTTTCCGATCCCAGCTGCTCTGAGAGGGTGGAAAGTATTTGGGGACCAGGCTTGGGGGCGGTGGTGGTGGCGCCCCCGGCGGAAGCTGCCCCTGATTCATTCTTGGAGCATGGGGTTGGCGGGGGGGCAGGCATTACAGAGTATGTCTCACGAGTCCACGCCCTGTCTGCAGAGCGTACTCAGACATACATCCATACATCCATCCATCCATCGGTGTGGCCTGGGGCCTGCTGTGCTCCCTGGGCCCAGGGCCCTTCCTCCCCACAATGCCTCCAGCTGCCAGGAGCTTGGCCCTCCTTGGACACCATCTCCCCAGAGCCTGAGAGACACGCCTATGGTAACGGGGGCCCTGCTTCTGGGCACCTGCATGACGGTGCCCCCTCCACTCGAGAACCAGGCCTTTTGCGCCTGCGGGGATGGGGAGTGGCCTTGGCCCCGGCCCGGGGCTCTGTGCAGGGGAAACCCCACAGGAAACGGGCCTGGCCAAATGGCCGCCCTTCCCGTTCTCGTCCCTGGGACACGAATGTGCTGTCTCACTTCCGGAGGCGGCCCAGGGAGGCCGGCCGCCCTGCGGGGCCTTGTCTGCTCCCGGTTGGTGCCCCTAAACCTTGAGGGAACAGGGCTGGGCTAGGGCCCGACCGTAAAGCGGGTGGCCGGTGTGTATGTGTGTGTGTATGGAGGAGGCACAGAGCAGGACACCTCACTCCACCTGTCTCCCCGTGGCGGCCACCACCTACCAGATCTGGACACTGGGGTCCTACCCGTGTGCAGCGTCTTCCGTGCCATCATCCTTCCTGTTTATGCCTGGTGAATGGTGACAGAGTAGCCCCATTCTAATTACACACAGCACTCGCGGGATCCTTACCATGACATTATCCCTGCTTTGCTGATGGGGAGACGGAGGCCCAGAGAGACTGAGTGACTTGAGAGTCACCCAGCTGGGAAGCTGCAGAGCCAGGGTTCATATGCAGCTGGACTGGCTCCAGAGTTGGATCTCCTAGCCGCAGGGCTCTCATCACACGGGAGGTCTCTGTTTACTGAACACAGGACTGGCTTCATGGGCATGTGACCTGTGCCATTCACAGGGTCACCCGCCACTGAGAAGGACCTGGAGCTTGGGTTCATGCTCTGCTGTCGTCTTGGAATTCTTAATTTGTGAACAGGGAGCCCCAAGTCTTCATTTTGCCCTGAGTCCCACAAATGCTATAGGTGGTCTCGGTGCCAGGTACTTGCTAGGCAGCACTCTTGGTGAAACCTCACCATGCTATGTGATAGAGACTCTTGGCTCCATTTTACAGATGGGGAGACTGAGGCTTGGAGGGCATTTGGGAAACTGCCGAGCTGGAATTTGCACCTCGAGCCTGGGTCCGGTGCTCTGGGGGCGCGCATGCCTCGGGGGAGACCTGGGCGCCCGCTGCCAGCATCCGCTCACTCTGGTGGGGTGCGGGCTGAGGCCTGACCACCAAGGAGACAGGGCCACGCGGGGTGGCCCTGGTGGTTTCCTCCTGCCCTTCAGGCTTCTAGGAAGTGGCGCCAGCTGGGGTGAGATCACTTCCTCACCCTCCTGCCCGCCACCCCCTCAGCTTCCTCTCCCCGTGGCCCCAGTTAGCCTGCCCAGGGCTCAGTGGTGAGGAAAGGGAGGGGGGACCTGGCTCTGGGAGCTCCTGCAGGCTCCTTGGCTGAAAGTGACCCTCTGGGTGTCTATACCTCTCTGGGCCCGGGAGGCATGGCTGGGGCTGGGGGTATCCAGCCTGGTGGTCTAGCTCTCTTTAGTGGCTGCTGCACGTGGGGAAAAAGGGCTTCCCTGCAAGACCTCAAAGGATGGCAGCAAGTGGGGACCTGGAGGGCAGATGTCCTCAAATCTCATTACCTCCTTTTGTCTCTCCTAGGTGCCAGCTGCTGGCCCTGCCCGGTGCCCCCCCACCCCTGTGCCATGGCCGGCTGGGGTTCCTGGGGATGGGATTTGCTGCCTGTCACAAATCACATTGCCAGGGATTTCCAACCGACCCTGAGCCCTGCCTCTGGGGCCACCGCTGTCACTGCTTCCGCTGAGGACACTGACCCAGGGATGGGGATGGGGTGGCAGAGAGGCCTCCGCCGCCTGCGTCTGGCCTGGGGAGCAGGGCTTAGCTGCTTGTGAGCAGGTCCACAGCAAGTCGTGTTCACAGTGGCTAAGTTCCGCCCCCCGGGGCCCCGCCTCCTCTGGCCCTGCCACCTCTCCCCTCCGCCTGCCTGTCCGACCTCCGGGCCTCCCTGGGCTCTGCCTCCCGTGCCTACTGAGCTGAAACACAGTTGATTTGTGCAGACTGGCTCAGTTCAGCAGGAACAGGAGTCAAGCCCCCTTGGAGTCTTCGGCCCCCGCCTGCCTTGGGTGGGCCATTCGCCTCCTGTGAGAAGAGATGAGGACCCTGCCCTGGACCTGTGTCTGGAGGAGGAACCTGGGGACGAGTGGAGCCTGGGGTGGGATGGGTCAACCCCGCTGTCTGCTGCAGGCCCCCTCCTCCAGTTCTGCACTTGGGGACCCTCAGTCCCATCTCAGGCTGGGCTGTGTTCCCAGGGAGGATGGGTAGGCAGGCGGGTGGCCAGCCTTTCCATGAAAAAAAGTGTCCCCGCCTGGCCGACCCTCGGCCCCTCCTCTCCCAAGCTTGGTTGGGGGATGGCTGGCTCGCATCTTCCCAGCAGTCAGTTACCCAAGAGGAAGCTGCCTTGGGCCCCCAGACCGTTAAATGCCAACTCCAGGCTTCCGGAACCAGGCTGGCCTGACCTGAACCTGCCTGGCCCCTTCTCCCTGGGTCTGCGGCTTCCTAACTTGGGGGGGAGGAGCCATGACACCCTCCTGGCACGTGGGGCAGGGAATGAGGTCCCTGTGGGCCCAAAGGACACAAACAGGCCCGCTCAGTCCTTGGGTGGTCCCAGGGCATGGATGCATTGAGACTTTGTCCATCATCAGATGGAATGGGGCTCTTTTGGGGGTGAGACTGGGGAGGCAGTGTGAAGCCCCCCCCCGAGTTGTCTCAGTGTACCCCTGTCCCACTGGGGCAGACAGCAGCTTGGGAAAGTCTATGCTGTGTGTCGAGCCTGTTGTCCAATTAAATAAAAGCTGCCCCCTGCCTCATTCCTGAAGGTCTGGTGGTTCGTGATTTATTCTGGCCTCCAACCCTGGAGCTTCTGGCTTTTTGACTGGGGAGGGTTGATTGGTCTGAATTTACTGTCCTGGCATCCTGGGCTCCTGACTTCACAGGATCCCCATCCGCCTGCTCTGAGGAAGGTGATAATTTAGTCACATGGGCGGAAAGGGTGCCCTTGTCATGGAAAGGTGACCTTGAGGAGTGTCCTAGGGATGGGTGTTGGGCTGGAGGGACTGACTTTCAGGGGTGGTGTGGTGACAGGGAGGACTCTTCTTGGAGGGACTTAGATGGGATCGTGATGAGGCATGCCCCACATCCAGGGCTGGGCGTGGGAGAGAACGGGACCCAATCTAAGCTGCTGGCTGGGGGTGACCCTAAGGGAAACACTGGACATTTGGGGATAACTGGGACCTGAAGGTTTTGATCTAGTGACATTTGGGGATGATTTAGACATAAGGGACAACTGGGGCTGGGGGTAAGATTTGGGGTGTGTGGTATCTGAGAAGGCTGGTGGGGAACTTGGGCTTGAGGTGTGTATGTGGGCCCAAGGGGGACATCTGGCTGTGACTGGGACCTGAGTCACGCCCTAGGTCTGTGGGGAACATCTGTAGATGACTTTGAGAGGTGAGGGGCACGGTAAGGGGCACCCCAGGTCTGAGGATGTTTGGAGGGAGCTGGGACCACAAGGGCCAAAGCTGATGTAGAGTGCTCAGAACTGCCACTCCTACCCTCCCAGGCCTCCAGGCGGCACTAAGGAGCGTGCGGGTCAGCGGGGGGTCTCCCTGCACATACCTGCGGGAATACGTGAGGCGGGGCAGGAGGTGGGACCGCCTCCAACTGGTTCCCTCCAGCGCAGGGAGGAGCCACGAACCAATCGCCAGGCCCACCGCCACCGAAGGCCCGCCTACTGCTGCGCGCGGACCCTCGGCGCCCTCTAGCGGCCGGCTCCGCCCAGCCTCGCTCTGAGCCCCGCCCCTCCGGGAAGCCTCTGTCCTCGCCTGCCCCGGCCCTGATGGTGACCCAGACAGTCTGTCCCTCTGTTCGTCACTCTCTAAAGGCAGGAAGCCAGTAAAGGAAGGCAACCAAGGGCCTTGTTGCCATCCTCCAGATCCCTCACTCTATTTGGGGACTGGGAGCCTCATCCGCGGTGTAGGAGCCCAGACACGCCCCCCCACTCACCTCACCCACCAAGGCCTTGTCTAAGCCGAGTTTCCACCTTTGGGGGGCGTGTCTTCCCCACCCAGCTGCACCCAGCACCTGACACGCACCACCGTCCCGTGCTCAGAAACTTGCAATTGACTCCAATAGCTAGTGCTGGAGCCAGGGCACCCCCTAGTGGCCATTCCCACCGCTGCATGCCCCATGCAGCCCGGGGCGAGCAATCAGTGGCCCTACCCCAGCAAGGTACTAAATCTAGCTCTGTCGCTTTCTAAAACTGAGTGCCCTTTCTTAAACTTTGGAGCCTCAAGTTTTCTCCTCTGTAAAATAGGAATGCTAATCCTACCGACTCGTAGCGCTGTTATGACAGGTGTTGTAACAGATGACAGGTGTAAAGCGCAGGTGTCAGCCCCCGGCTTGCTCATAGTGAGCTCTCTCTCCCTGTCTGCTATCATCCATACTGTCACCACTGGAGGAAACCAGCAGTGGCTCCCATTGCACCCCTCACTTGAAGCTGTACCCAGAGAAGAGGCTGGAGATTTTCTGTGGGGGGGGGAAAGGAAGCCCTGGCAGGGGGCCACAATGGCGGCGGCGGCGGGCGGGGGCAGAACATGCCTTAGTCTCAAAATAAAATTAAAAAGAACAAGCTGTGTTCAACCTTTAAAAAAAAGGAAATACAATATATGGTTCAATAAATAGAAAAAAGTTACAAAATGTGGTAATCTTTGTACTTAATTACAAGAGGAGAAAAGATAGAGGAGGGTGATTGTGGGGTGGGACACTCTCCTCCCTGGGCCAAGGTGGGGGAAAGGGAGGCCAAAGAGAGACAGCAGCTGGGACTTGGGGATGCAAATAGAAAGACAGGCTAGATGGAGAGAAATATGGGAAGGGGGAGTAAGACGAAGGGCAGAGCAGGGAGGCAGAGGATCAGAAAGGGAGAGACAGAGGGCCAAAAAATGCTAAGATGTTGGCCTCTTTCCTTTCTAGATCAGGGGGAAGGGGGGGGTCCCTGGCTTGCCTGCGCTTGGATCCCCCACACACACCAGGTTTGGAGGACAGTGTGAGCCTGGCTCGGTTCCTGAGTTGTATGTCCAGTGACTAGCAGGTAGGGGGAGGGACAGTAATGAGCCCCCAGCCCACCCTGGGACCCTGGCACCCAAGGGAATGGGAGTCCTGGCGGGACGGGTGGTGAGGTATGTGGCTGAGGCCTGAAGCCTCTTCAAATCCTTCAGTGGGGGTGAGCCATTGGTCCCAGCTCTGCAGCCTGGAGGGGGCGCAGGCCTGCGGGTGGGACCCCTGAGGCAGTGAGGGGAGGGTACAAAAGGAGTTTAGATGCCCTAACGCAAGCCCTCCGGGCACCCAGAGTTGGTTGCAGGGAGGGTCTGCTACGTTGACTCTGAGAGCCAGTTTCTGGAAAGTCCTGCCTCCCAGCTCATCCACCCCAGCCCAAGGGAGACCTGTGGGTTTGGGGAGGGAGAGCTTGCCTATTGCTTTTGGGGTGCTCAGGGTGGGGTCATACCGGCTGCACAAGCACACACCCCCTTCCAGGCCTCTGGGTGGTGGTATGGCTTCTGATCCTTGCGTCTTGCACACTCGCTAGGCACGCATGTGCCCTAGGCACGCATGTGGCAGGATGCGACCCCCTGCTTCCCACCTCCTTCTGGGCTTGGAGGGGATGGCAGGCCAGACCACCCAGCTGCAGCCGGGCTCCTTCCCTGACTTAATACTGAAATGCCACATAGGCCTCCAGTGTTGAGGCCCGTGATGGAGGGCGGGTGCCACAGAAGCAGGGGCGAAGGCGGATGTCCCCACCGCCTGCCAGCTGCCCCTCAGCCGAAACGCTCCCGCACCAGGAGCATGAGCTTCTTCTTGCCCTTGTAGGTCTGTTTGAGGTTCTCCAGGAACTGGGCGAACTGCAGGTGCCCATCGGGCGCCAGCAGGAAGGTCTCGCGGGCCTTGCCCAGGAACTCGATGAAGTCGCCGTAGTGCCGCGGGCTGATGTGCGTCAAGCGCGAGTGGCTGGTGGTGATGTAGGCGGCCACCGCCGCGTCCAGCAGCTGGCACAGCGGCGCCCGGTCGGCGCCCAGCGGCTTGGCAGCCCGGCGAGCCCCGAGGGGCCCCAGGCCGGGCGCCGAGAGGGTCCAGCGGCGCAGGATATCGGAGAGCATGGGGGCGCAGTGGATGCTGCGGATGATGAGGGGAACGATGGCGGAGAGCTCGTGCCGGCCCAGCGAGTGGCTCAGCGAGCAGGCCCAGAGCACGTCATTGACGGCCGGGTGGCTGTCCTGGTTGAAGGCGATGCTGAGCTGCGCCAGGGCCAGCGTCGCCAGCTTGTAGGCCCGCAGCGGCAGGCCGCGGTGCTCCATGTAGCGGGCCACGGTGAAGAGGTGGGCGTGGCCCAGGCCTCCGGCCGCGGCGTCCAGCACGATCTGGTAGGCCGCCTCGAAGGCCGCGTGGTTCTTCTCGCACAGGGTGAGGGCGGGTAGGGCGCAGTTCTGCGGGTCCTTCATGGCGCACTGTAAGGCCAGGGTGCGGGCGCATGCCCAGAGCTCCTCCCGCCGGGGCGCATCCAGCTGCAGCCGCAACAGCGTGGCATGGGTGGTGCCCGTCACTGCCACGATGGTGGCTGCCTCCACCGGTGTGAATAAGGAGTACCAGTTCTGCATGATGTTCATCAGGGCTTGCACGCCTGTGGGAGAGGACAGGGTGACACTGGTCAGGAATGGGACAGGGGGCTACCCTGTGTGCATGGGTTTATCCCGACCTACTATCCCCACCAGCCAAGGCTAGAGCTGTACCCCCTCTACCGCCACTCTTGGCTTGACAGAAACTTCACTTTACTTTTCCAAGGGAGGAGAGGGCAGCTGGGCTGGGTGGGATCTGGGGGGTGGGGGCTAGGCATTGGAGGGACTGTCCCTTCTCCAAGCCACTTCAGCCTAGCCAGACTCCAGGTCTTTGTCCAGCTCGGTCCCCCCTCCCAACATTCCCTCCTGGCCTAGGCCTGAGCACAGGCTGGAGTCGGGGAAATGGCTCTGCTTCTCCCTCATGCCTGCCCAGTTCCACCGGGAGGTGGGTGGCGGGTCCCCTTGGGGACTCTCACCGACTTCCGTGGCACAGCTGACCAGCCAGCGCACCATCTCCCTCCGACGCCAGGTCATGGTGTTCAGGGTCATCTGCATCACCTGCAGCATGGGATGGGGAGGGGTAGAGAAGGGGGTCACCCAAGCCAGGGCTGGCGTGTGGAAGGGGGGCGGGCGGGGGATCCTTAAGGGCCCCGGGAAACTTGGAAGTTAAGGGCTGAATCAATGAGCCATACAATCTGGGCAAGGGGCTTCACCTCTCTGGACCTCAGCTTCCCCATCTGTAAAATGGAGGTAAAAACAGTATCCACCTCATCGAGTTGTGAGAATTAAGTGAAAGTATGTAGGTAAAGCGCTTTGCACGGTGCCTACTTCTTCAAGGTGCTCAGCTGATGCCAGCCATTACTGCTAGTGTTGGTGTTATTCTGAGGCCCCATGGATCCTACCTGGGACCACAAACCAACCTGTCCCTTCTCTCTGGAAAGTTCCATGCTTCCTGTCAGCAGATTTCCCCCTGCAGCCCCAAACAAAGCACCTGCCCTACAGGTCCCGCCTTCTTCAGGTCCCACCCGCAATAAGCACCTTCCTTGCTGGCCTCTCTTCTGAGGCCCCATCCCCAGGCCCTGTCCGGAAGTTTCTAAATAGTGGGTCACCTGCCTAAAGCACCACCCTTATCTCAACTCCCACATGTGCCCCACAATGGCTCCGCCCCCCCTCAGGGGGTTGTTCAGAGGCCAATTCTGCCTCCTGCCAGCCCTTTGCTGGCCAGTTCTACCTGGGAAGGTATCACCCGAATCTGTACCTTATTCTGTTACTTTACTTTGGCCACCGTCTGAGGCCCCGCCCCCATGAGCCCCATATCTGTCTATCCCCTCAGGCTGCAACCATGCCTCTGCCTTGCCCTTGCAGCACTGTCCCTCGTCCAGCCCCTGAGGATGGCCTGGACACTCACCTGCAGGCCCCGCCTCCATGACTTTCAACCACAGACCCCGCCCTCCAGAGGCGGCTCTTCACTCACAGGACTATCCCCAAGCCCCGCCCCTCAGCGGTGACCCCTCCTTCTAGGCTGCAGTCCCCTACAGGCCCTTTCCCCAAGAAAGCTCCTTGCGGGCAGGTTCTGCCCCTTCAGTTTCAGGTCCGCCCACCCATGGTTCTTACGGCACACCAGCCCCAGGCCCCACTCCCAAGGCCAGCACCCTTAGGTTCTGCTCTCTCTTGTGGCCAGTCCACTCACCTGCATGCTCCGTGACCCCTTTCCTTGTCCTCAGCCGCACCCCCAGAAGTAGATTCTCACTTTCAGGCTCTGCTACTGAGTCACTCATTCATAGGCCCCACCCTCACTGGTGACTCCATTCCCTCACTCTCAGGACTTACTCACTCACCCTGCTCCTCTGTAGACCTGCCCAAGAGGTGCCCCTCACATCCAGGCCGTGCCCCCAGAGGCGATGCTTACCCTCAGGCCCCGCCCCTAGAGGCAGACCTCACACTCAGGTCCCACCCCCAAGTGGCCCTCACCTGGCCGGCCCTCAGGCAGCAGCCCCCTGCCCCCATCCTCCCTGCGGCCAGTTACCTGCAGGCCAAGCTCCAGCGCAATGCCCAGCAGTGTGGTGTCTGGTGGTGCACTGGCCGGCGTGGCAGTCTTGCAGGCGTCCTGCGCCAGCTTGAAGAGCAAGGCTGGAGAGTGGATGTTCTGCTGGATGGAGCCCAGCACTGCGTGCAGCCACTTGGGGTCTCCTGGGGTTGGGGGAGGGACAGAGGATATCGTGGGCATACCCAGCACCAGCCCCTGCTGCTGCCTGACCTGCTCACACTGGTTCCTCTACAAATGTGCAAATGTGTGAATGTGGACGGTGAGGCACCTGGCAATGGTTCTATGAAGACCTAGACCACTCTTGGCACTCCCCTTTTTCTCTCCTCTGCCCCTTCCTTTCCAGTGGGAGGAAGCCACCCAGGGACCCACTGGACCCCTAACTGTCAAGGGCACCGATTCTGGACCCAGATACCTGGGTCCAAATCCCTGCCACTCACAAGCTGTGTGACCTTGAGCAAGTCGCTTCACCTCTCTGTACCTTGGCTGCCCCATCTGTACAAAGGGTAATACTAATGCAATGGTATGTGTCTCACGGGGCTGCAGTGAGCTTATACTTGTAAAGGCCTTAACATGGCAAGAGTTACACAAATGCGAGCTTTTATTACTATTATTATCATTGGCCCAGATCCTACAATTCTGTTACTCTGCTCCAGCCACATCAGCCTCCTCTCTGTTCCTCAAACATAACCGGGCACAGTTCAGCATCAGGGTCTTTGCACTGGTTGTTCCCTCTGCCTGGAATGCTCTTCCCAGATGCTATGGACTGAACTGTGTCCTCCCCAAAATTCACATATTGAGGCTCTAACCCTCCAGCGTGATAGTACCTTTGGGAGGTAATTTTGTTTAGAGGAGGCCATGTGGCTAGGATCCCCAGGATGGGATTAGTGTCCTTATAAGGAGAGGAGAAGACCAGAGCTCTCCCTTTCTCTGCCATGTGAGGAGGCAGTGAGAAGGCAGCTGTCTGTAAGCCCGGAAGAGAGCCCTCACCAGGAACTGACCATGCTGGCACCCTGACCTTGAACTTCCAGTCTCTAGAACTGTGAGAAAATAAATTCCTGTTGTTTAAACTACCAAGTCTACGGTATTTTGTTACGGCAGCTGAGCTAAGACACCAGATGCTGGCATGACTCCACCTTCACTGTCATGTCTTGGCTTAAGTGTCAACCTGCTTTATTCCCCTCCTTATCACTTATTACCTCTCACTGCGTAACTATCTTCTTTACCTTATGTATTGTCTGTCTGCCCTCACTAGAATGAACACTACAGAGCACAGGATTTGGGACAGTGTTGTTCGCTGCTGCAAGCTCAGCACCTGGGACAGTGCCTGGTACATATAGAAAGCACTCAAGGAGGGACTTCCCTGGCAGTCCGTGGTTAAGACTCCACGCTTCCACTGCAGGGGGCGTGGGTTTGATCCCTGGTTGGGGAACTAAGATCCCACATGTTGTGTGGGGTGGCCAAAAAAAGAATGCGCTTAAGGAAAACTGTGGGTGGGATACGGCAAAAGGATAAAAAGCAGGCAGGAAGGAATGAGGGAAAGGAGGGAGGGGACTAAGGTAAAGGAGGACAGGGGGACGGGGGTGGGGGGCAGCTGCTGTCCTCACCCTTGGCAGCGGTCAGCATGGCGGAGGCCAGTTCACACTGGCGGGTCTCCAGGTGGCCGAGGATGAACCAGCGGGGGAAGCGGTTGCTCACGATGGAATCCAGTGGGTTGCCGTGAGGTTCTCCAGCTGGAAACGCTGTCTCCAGTATGGGCAGCCTGTGGTGAGGAGAGAAGCAGCCCTGCCCTGAGACAAGGCTGGTGTCTCCATCCTCTCTAGGAGAGAAAGGCCTCCTGCCTCAGCCAGAGCCTACCCTCCTAGGCCAGCAAATCTCTGGGCATCCAAAAAGATGGAGGATGTATGTTCAAGATATTCACGGCAATATAAAATAGATAAATAAGGACCTGCCATATAGCACAGGGAACTCTACTCAGTACTCTGTAATGACCTATATGGGAAAAGAATCCAAAAAAGAGTGGATATATATATTGATATATGTATAACTGATTCACTTTGCTGTACACCTGAAACTAACACAACATTGTAAATCAACTATATTCCAATAAAAATTTAAAAAAAAGATGTTCGTTGCAGTGTTGTTTATACCCATCACTGTGGGGTTGATTAAATAAATGATGCTCTATTCACGCACCAAGGGCTGATAAAGACGTAAGGGGATTACTTGTGTCCTGATGTGGCCCCACCCCTCGCTCACTCTGCTACAGTCACTGTTCCCCTTGACATCCCTCACATACCACCAGGCACAGCCCTACCTCAGGGCTTTTGCACGAACTGTTCCCTCTGCCTGGAACACTCTCCCCTAGACATTCTTGTGACTCCTCCTCACCTCTTTCAGGTCTTTGCTCAAATGTTTTTCAAGAAGCTCTTCCCTGACATGCCCAACACATGGAAGAGTGCAACTTCCTACTCCCAACTCCTTCCACCCCTTTCTTGCATGTCACTGTCTGACATACAGCATAGTTTACCTATAAAATTTATTTACTGTCTCTCCCTAACTACAAGGTCAGCTCCATGAGGGCAGGAATTTTTGACTCTTTGGTTCACCGACACTGCCTCTCCAGCACCAGAACAATGCCTGACACACAGCAGGTAAACAACAAATGTTTGTTGAATGACTCAACGTCCCCCCTAAGATATTTTGTTCAGCAGCTCACTGTTGACATGCATTCTGTGCTAAGGAAGTTTTTCAAAGCTGTTAAATGTAATCAATAGCATGGAATAGGAGTCAAGACCGTCCTGGTTCCAAATATCTAAATGACTTTGCTACATAATTCGGGACACACCTTAAGCCTGTTTATGTGTAAAATGGGGGTAAACATAGTTATTTCACTATGTGAGTCACAGACTTAGATCGGGGGGGTCAGCACCTTTTTCTGCACAGGGCTGGACAGCCAATATTTTCAGCTTTGTGGGCCATTTGGTCTCTGTCACAATTGTCACTGTTGTATAAAAGCAGCCTAAGACAATAAGGAAATGAGTGAATGGTGCTCTGTGCCGATAAAACTTTATTTCTGGATGCTGAAATTGGAGTTTCACATACTTTTCATGTGTCACAGAATATTGTTTTGATTTTTTTCCAACTATCTCAAAATACAAAAACCATTCTTATCTCATGGGCTGCACAAAAACAGGCAGCGGGCCAAATTTGGCCCGTGGGCTGTAATCTGCTGGCACTGGCTTAGAAAAAAGTCGAGCACATGAAAGAGTGTTCTCTAAAGCATGGCTCCTAACAGATGATTCTTTCCAAATATTCTGGAAAAATGCACTCCGAATTGTTAATAGGTGCCTCTGGAGAATAGGATCAGAGGATGGGGGACAGATTTCACTTTATTTGTTGGACATGGTTCACTAGAGACAGGGCCTTTTAAAATTCTGCTTCTATGATTTGCTGTTGCACATGGGAAATAACCCGGTTATTCATTGCAACATCTTTTTGGAAACAGTGTAAATGTCTATCAGCTCCAGATTGGTTTTTTCCTGGTGTATCCCTACAGTGGTTCACATGCTATGTGACAGGATATAGCTTTTAAGATGCAGATGTTCAGTGAAAACAAGGTGCAAAGAATAGGTGCGGTATGTGTCATGGAGTAAAGGAGAACCAACTTTTCATTTTCAGATTATGGGTTTGCAGAAATATGGACTCTTGCAGTATAGATAAGAAAGTGGTACCACTGCTTGCCTCCAGAGAGCTTTGGGTAAGTTGGGACAAACCTGCCTAGAAAAGGACTCTGAATTCTGTGTCATGTGGATATTTCTCAAATTCAAAATAATATGACATTTCTAGTGTGTAATCAAGAGCACAGGGCAGTCTGGAATGCCCGGATGAGGGAGGTTGAATGAACCAAGCTGTGAGTTCAGGCAGAAGGATGTGGCTCCCAGTAGCCTCCCATTCCCCAATCCTGCCCGGCCCAGTGGGAGTCCCCAGCTGCCTCTCCTCACCTCATGGCTCGCAGCGCGAGGCGGTAGGCCAGGTCGGGGTCGTAGGGCAGCAGTGCAGTAAACAGGTAGCGGGCACAGGTGTGCATGGGCACGCTCTCCCGGAACAGCACTTCTCCAAAGCCGCTGAAAGGACCCCCTGCAGGGGCAGCCTGAGCTCAGCCTCAGGGTGTGGGCTTGCACGGCCCCTCCCCAGGTCTCCCCACACCCCAGGCTCTGAGTGTGGGATGGGCAGACTCAGGATAGAGTGGCTGGGGCTAGAGAGGTCCCGGCGGTAGGAGCACAGGACTAAGATTGAGACAAGCACTGGAAAATCCACAGAAAAGAGACCCTGGGCACCCCTGGATAGGGGGCAGGACTCAGACGCAGGGTGGGGCCAGAGGGTGGAGGTGGGGCTGCACCTGCTCCAGGGGTGTGGCCAAGCCAGCTTCCTTTTGTAGTAGGGGAGGGGCCTCACAAGGCAGGACCGTGGGCAGAGCCAATCAAAGTCTAGCTGGGCACCAGCGACTAGGCTCATTGGCTCCAAAGTGGGCAGGGGGTGGGGAGGGGCCTCATCACTCAAAGCCGTTATTGGCTGCCAGCACTGCTGGGGGCGGGGCCAAGGTCTGGAGCTCACCTTTTAAGAACTGCCAAGGTGTGGAAAGGCAGTAAGGACAAGGAGGTGGAGCTAGGGGCGGGGTCTCCCGATCCAGCAACAACCAGGCCACTACAGTACAGAGGCAGGACCCTATCTTTCAGGAACGGCCAGGCTAGCAGTGGGGCCTCACCTTCCAGCAGCTGTCCCGCCTGCTTGCGCAGCACCTGCACCAGCCGCTCGTCCAGCTCCACCTCCTCCAGCAGGGCCAGCAGCTGCTCCTCGTTGCGTACCACCTTGTCCTGGGCATACAGCCCCTCAGGCAGGGCCCGCTGCTGTCCCAGGCCCAGCAGTGCCACCTCTAGCGCCATTGCCAAGTAGGACTCCCCAGGGCTCCCGGGCACCGGGACGTGCTGGTAGGCCACCTTCCGCTTCTCAGGGCCTGATTCTGTGGGAGAAGGACACCAGGGCAGTTAGAGGGGAACCCCTTTTCCTGGGACTCCAGTGGTCCTTGACCTTAAACACGGACACTGTGTGTGGGGTGGGGGGGGAGGTTTAGGGAGAGCCCAGCTGCTTCCGCACACACCAGGGGGTGGGGCCCACCTTCCAACAGCAGATAGGCCTACGGTGGCCTCACTTTCAGAAGCTAAGCCTCTTGGCACCTGGCACTGGCCGAGGGGTGTGGCCAAGTGTAAGGGCGTGGCCTCACTTTCTAGGGGTACTGGGCAAGAGGGCATGGCCAAGAGGTGGTGATTTTCCCACCTCCTCAAGGGGCCCCCAGTGTGGGTACCTGGGTAAATGGCAAGGGTCTCCTCCTCTAGGTGACAGGCCTCCAAGAGTGCCCTGCAGAGGCAGCCAATGGGGTCCAGGGGGTGGCCCACCCATCCTTCCATGTTGGTGATGCAGGTGGAGCCTTTCTGCAGTAGCTCTGCAGGTAGGAAGAGAAGGCTCAATGCCCAGCCCCCCTCCACCAAGCCCTCGGGGGGGGCTTCCTCTCCCTGAACCCCAAGCCCAACCTCCCAGTGCCCACTCACCATCTGCCCACCCAGCACCCTTTTCTCTGCCCCTTGAGCTCTGCAGCAGCTCTCACCTCCACGGCCCTGGCCTCCTGTCCCACACCCAGACCCAGGCCTGGCTAAACTGGGTGCTTTCTAAAACATCCAACCAGTGTCGTTCCCCTCCTTATAACCCTTGATCCTTCCCACCTCTCTCAGGCCCAGCCAGCTTTCAGGGCTCCCAAGGACTGATATGAAAGTTTCCCTGGGGTGGTCACCCACCCCACCTGGAAGCCCATCCTCCAATCTCCTGCCACAAGCCGTGCTCTCCCTTGCCTCTGGGCTCCTGCCCGTGCTGTTCCTTCTAACTGGAACATTGTGGCTCCCTCCTCTTCTCCTGGGAAACTCCTAAACATCCTTAAGATCTCAGCTTAGCTCTCACCTCCTCTGGGGGGGCTAACCCTACGCCTTGAGGCTAGGTCAGGGGTCTGCTCAGATCCCAATGCCCCCATTTCTCCCCCATTACACCCTGTATTCAATTTCCTGGTAACTGACCCATCAACTCAACTCCATCACCCAGAGAACACAACTGGTAGCCTCTCTCCTGTCCCTCCATATCTAGTCCACAAACGTGTCATTTTTGGGCCAACACAGTGTGAGCTTTTGTTTTTCCTAATACAATTTTCAAATTGTTGCCCATATTGAAAAAAATCAGTAAATTCCACATTAGATAATCTGGACTTCTGGCTTCTCTTGAAAAATCAGAAGATCTGGCCACACGGGGTCCATGTTCCTGAAAGGCACGTGGCTAGATCTATAGAAACTACATTTCCCAGACTTCTTTGTGTGAGGTGTGGAAGGTGGGAGAGAATGAGGCCATTACTCTCCTGCAGTAGCTGGCAGCAGGTGTGTGGCTGTCTGCAGGGCACAGACATGAGGTTTGCCAGCAGGTTCTGGGTTGTCCTCTTGGGAACTGCCCTGCCCCCCTGTGAGGGCTACAGCCTGCTGAACCTCGTGTGCTTCTGAAGTTCAAGTGTGTGAAGCCAAGCAGGGGCTTCCCTGGCTTTCAATCCTGCGGCCCTTCCAGTGGTTTTGAGAATCCTCAATCCCCTGCATTAGATTTTTTCTGCTCAAGACACCTAGAGTGGTCTGTTTTCCTGCTGTACCCACGGACTCTCCAGGTTGCCACCGCCCCCAGCTGTTGGCATTTGTGTCTGCGGCCCCAGGACACGATGATAATATTGGTGCCCACCTTTTTTCTGCTGCTTGTAGGTCTCAAGCTGATGTCGCCGCTGCAGCCGGAGTGTGTTGACTATGGCGCCTGCCAGTCGCAGGGCCTGGCGGGGGTATCCGTGGGCCCTCAGGGTGTCCACACGTGCGCAGGCAGTGGGGAAGGGCTCGCCCAGCCAGAGTGGGCGGCCCTGGGGGTCAAAGGTTGGCTTGTCACCACCCCCGTTGCTTGTGAGGCTGGGGCCGTAGGAGTCGCTGGCCAGGATCCTCTGCAGGTGGGCGTCACTCCAGTGCAGCGACCCAGCCTGCAGGGCGCGGCCAAACACGGTGTGGCGGGAACCTGCAGCCTCCACCTCCTCCTCCTCCTCCTCCTCCTCTGGGCCTGTGGGAGAGGCGCCCAAATGCAGCCCCATGAGGGGGGCCCTAGCAGTCAGGCGCTGGTCAGCTCTGCCCCACTGAGTGCCAGCTTGGTGCTAGGCTCCAGGTGCAGCGATGAGTGTGTGTTATCTCCCCAAATCCTTCCAGCAGCCTTTTAAAGGCGTGTGTGTGTGTGTGTGTGTGTGTGTGTGTGTGTGTGTGTGTCAGTGGAGATATTCCTTCATATGAATGGACCACTGATCTTGAACAACTGTGACTCTCTGTCCATCTTTCTCCCTCCACACTCCAGTTTTTCCTCTCCTTCTCTATCTTTCCCTCTCCCTCTCTCCCTCCATCTCTGCCTCTCTTTACTTGTCTCTCTCTTCTCAATACCCGTTTCCTTTTCTATCTGTTTCCCCTACCCCCTGCCTGATTCCTGCCTCCATGGCCAGAAGGAGACTGAGTCAGGAGACCAGCCCAGAACTATAGGCATCTTAAGTATTTCACATCGCTGTCCCTCGGGCTGCCTGCTGCCCCTGCCCTGGGCACTCCCTCTGGGCTGGGAGGCAGGCAAGGGCTGGTCCCCCCTGCCCTGCCTCCATTTTCCCCCAGAGCGCCATGATGGGGTGGCTGGGCCACAGGAAGTAGTGATGGTTTGTTGGGGGGAGTGGCGGGGACCCCTCTCCTACCTGGGCTGAGGGCTACGGTGGGCTGCAGGCTGGGCCCATCAAAAGAGTAGTTGCCTTCCTCCAGTGGGCACACGTCCAGCTTGTCCCACTTGGTAAGCATCTGGAGCCAGCTCGCCCGCTCCTCTGGTTTGCAGTGGGGGCTCAGGACGATGCACACCCACAGGGCCCCTGGGGAGAGAGGGCAGCAAATGTGGGCACGGGGGAGGCTCAACATTCATGCAGCAGGAGCAGCACGCACGTACGGAGTGCCCGCTGTGTGCTGGGCACTGGTCTCTGCTCAACCCTCACCTCTGGCCTCTGAGGGTGCAATTCATCATCTCTTCACTTTACAGTCCAGAGAGGTAAAATCGCTTGCTCAAAGTCACACAGCCGGGAAGCCAGAAGTTAGGACTCAAACCCAGACTACTGGACTCCTTTTGCAAAAAAATTTTTTTTCTATAGCACTTATCACCATCTATCACAGGGGTCAGCAAACTACCACCCGTGGAGAAAATCGAACCCGCTACGTGTTTTTGAATGGCCCGTAAGCTAAGATTTATTTTTACATTTTTAGATGGTGGAGGGGGTGGGGAATAAATAAAACGAACATTTTGTGACTTGTGAAAATGATTTGAAATTCAAATAAATAGTGTCTGTAAATACAGTTTTATTGGAATGCTACCACACCCACTTTGTTATGTGTGTCTGTGGCTGCTTTTCTGCTACAACAGATAAAATCGAGTAACAGCGACAAAAACCAAATGGCCTGAAAAGCCAAAACTAACTATCTGGCCCTATGGAAAACGCGTTGACCCCTGGTCTAATGGGCTTGTGGGATTTTCTTGTCCGTCTGCCCTACTAGGTGTCAGCTCTCTGAGGACAGGTATTTAATCTCTCTTATTTCTTGCTGTAGTCCCAGCGTTCAGTACAGTGCCTCATACATTGGCGGTGCTAATGAATGAGGAAGGATTCACGGGCAAGACCCTAATCTCAGGTGGGCAAGACCCTAATCTCAGGTGGGCAAGACCCTAATCTCAGGTGGGCAAGCCTGGGTGCCTGCCACACTCTGGGGTCTGGGACTTACCCAGCTCATCCCACAGCTGGCGGCACTTGTCCGTCATGCCGGCGCCCTGTTGCCGCCACAGGGCCAGGCGCGGATCCTGCAGGAATTGCTCAGTCATGAGGATCAGCATGCGTGCGCCATTGGAGTCCCGCATTCGCAGCATCTCCCGCACCTGCGCCGGACCAAACGGTGAGGAGGGGCGGGGCTCCGGCACCCAGCAGTCTAGTCCCGCCCCCCTGTACCCGCCCAGCCAGCACCTTGCAGAACATGGAGCGCAGCTGCTGGCTGGCGCCATAATAGCCGCCGTTGGAAAGCAGCTGCTTCACCTGCTCCTGGATCTGCTCCTCGTCCAGGTGCCAGCAGTTGGCGTCCTCGATGCCCGCGCCCGCCGTGGGGTCTGGGGCACCTGTGGGGAGGGAGGGACGGCTGAGGCTGGGGCTGGGGGGAGGGGGTGTCTGTCATCCAGTCCTTCAAATCACCCAAACCATCCCAGAATTCCATCCATCCCACCTGAAAACCCATCCATCCATCCACCCATCATCTTACCCCAAACATCACCTACCCATCCATTTAAACCACTCAACCATCCGTCCACACCCCCGTGCCATGCCATGCATCTTTCCATCCACACATCATAACCTTTAGCACACCTACCTACCCCATTAGACCATCATCCACCCTGCCCATAACTCCCACCTACTCACATCTATATACCCATCCCACCAGTCCATCCATCCACCTACCCACCCCTATTTGTCTTTCCAACTCATCTGTACTAACCACTCAAAATACCCACTGACCTATTCATCCACTGACCTACACAACTCTGCTATCCATCCATCCAATGAACCCAAACTTTCCATCTATTCTTTCCCCACCAACCACCCTTCGTATGTATCTCCCCAAACACCCACCAGCCCATTGGTCCATCCATACATCCTCCATAAAACACCCACCTACTTGATCCATCCACCATGTTAGTCCTCACATAAGAACATTCACGCACGCATCAACTCACCGTCAATCCATGCACCCCTTGGTCCTTCCAGTCTTCCACCAACCCCATCTGTCCACTACCTCAAACTCCCCAATCAAAGCCCATCCCATCCTACCCTACCACCAATTATCACCAACTCCCTATTCACCTATCATCCTAGTAAATCACCCATCCACTCATTCCATCCATTTTTCCACACCAACAGTTCACCCCAACACCCCATCATGAACACCTTCTATATCCACCCATAGCCACCCTCAAATATCCATTCATGCCTCCACCCACTATGCATCCGTCTACTCACCCACCATCCTACTCCATCCTTCTAGCATTATAGTTAAGCAACACTTGTAGCTCCAAACCACCCCAGAACTCATAACACCTCCCGGTCTATCTCCTACCCTATCCTACTTCTGACACCCACTAATGTCCACACATACTCCTTATGACCTCCACACACCCATACTCAGGCCTGCTCCTGTGATCTTGAGACACCCCCACCCTGGGGCTGGATCTTCCCACTGGCTGATTTCTTGACCATTCATCTGCCCAGGGCCAGATCAAATCCAGGATCTGCCACTTACTGAGGTGTGTGATCCTTTTTTTTTTTTATAACATCTTTATTGGAGTATAATTGCTGAGGTGTGTGATCCTGACCTCATGCAGTGGTGCTCCCCCACCCCTGCTCATGGATCAAGGGTACCTCTGGGTTTTTTTTGGCCACACCACGTGGCTTAGGGCATCTTAGTTCCCCAACCAGGGATTGAACCTGGGCTGCAGCTGTGAAAGCACTGAGTGCTAACCACTGGACCACAAGGGAATTCCACAGTCAGGGGTACCTCTGGATGCTGTGACAAATGCCTGTGGCAGAGCAAGCGAGATGGCTGTGAGCTGGGGCCTCCCTGCCCCATCAGACCTTGGGGCGCCCTTACCATGCACCAGGTTGATCTCGGAGCCCAGCAGGAGGATCTCATCCGCCAAGCGCTGAGCAGTGGGCAGCACCTCAGTGTGGTGGGCACTGATGAGGTACTGCACGAACTTCTGCAGCTGATCCCGGTTCATCTGGGAGAGTGTCTCGGAGATGGGTAGCCGCAGCTCCACCTGGCGGGCATGCCGAATGCGATACAGCGACAGGGCCACCACATGAGCACAGTAGAAGAGGTCTCGGTTGTCGCAGCCGCAGCTCACGGATGTGATCTTGCAGCGGTCAAAGCTGATGGAGACATGGTAAAGGCGCTCGGGCTCTCCGGGGCCCCCTGGCTCCCGGATATTTCCGCTCAGGTGGAACCCTAAGACCAAAACCAAATTGTCACTGCTGTGTCACCCCAGAGATGGGTAATCTTTTCCATGGTGCACAGCAAGACCAGGTGCAAATCCCAGCTGAGTAACCTAGCACAAGTCACTTAACCTTGCTGTGCCTCAGTGTCCACATCTGTGAAATGGGAACAAATAGTAACATCCTCCTCATGTGTTTGTAATGAGGATGAAATGGGTTAATATTGGCAAGTGCTTAGAACACTGTTGGCAGATAGTAAGTGCTAAATAAATGTTTGTTCTTCTTCTAACTCTGAATAATATTATTACAGCAATGCTGTTGAAGATGATTTTCTTAGCCCTTGGGTAATCATGGATACAGCCTAGGCTCCAGGTGCCCTGTCACTTCCTGGGAAGATACCAAAGATACTTGGGGGGCGAGGGATTGAAGTGGCCGGCCAGGGGCCAGGTCACCCCATCACCCCCCACCCCTCCCTGGCCCCTGGGGAGCCCAGATGCCAGGCTCATCCGACTGGTTGGGCAGCTCAGGCCCCAGCTGGCCCTGGCTGCGTCATGCAGGGAGACGGCGGCTTCCTCATACCGGCTGGAGGTGGCCGAGCCTATGGCCAGCTGGGTCATGTCCAGGCAAGGGGGCCCCCAGGCTGACAGGGTTCAGAGAGGGTCATCTTGGCTGAGCCCCTGCCTCCAGCTGGGAGACATGACCTGCCCCCGTGGGAGGTATGGCATTCCAGGGCTCACCTGCCTTCTGGCTCAACCTCTACTGGTTCCCTTCTCAGCCCTGCTGCCTGAGGTCTAGAATCATCTTTCATCGCTAGCTCTAAACCTCCACCCCTTCCCCTCACCTGGACCCTGCTGCCTGGGGTTTAAGACCACTCCTCACAGATGATCCCCCTTCCACCCTAGACCCCACGGAAGCCTCGTTGCCTTAGGTCTGAGACCATTCCTAAACCTCTGAACCCAACCTCCACCTGAGTCTTTCTGCCTGACGTCCAAGACTGTCGCTCATCACTGAGCCACTCTCACCGAGGACGCTGCAGCCCGAGGTCTAGGATCATCCTTACCTCTGGCTCTAAACCTTGGACCCAGAGCGTCCCTGGGTCCCTCTGTCTGAGGTCTGGAACCTCCTCTCACTTCTGGTTTACAATCGCTCCTCAAAACCACTGCCTCGGGCTTCCCTGGTGGCGCAGTGGTTGGGAGTCCGCCTGCCGATGCAGGGGACACGGGTTCGTGCCCCGGTCCAGGAAGATCCCACGTGCCGCGGAGCGGCTGGGCCCGTGAGCCGTGGCCGCTGAGCCTGCGTGTCTGGAGCCTGTGCTCCGCAACAGGAGAGGCCACAACAGTGAGAGGCCTGCGTACCGCAAAACAAAAACAAAAACAAAAAAAACCCACTGCCTCGGCCCTGCCTTCTTCCCTGCTATCCCCCCTATCCTACCACCTCTACCCCTATGCCTCAACTAAGCTGACTGAGGTCAAGGCAGATCCTTGATCTTGAGCTCATAGTATCTTGTACAACCCTCCCTGGGCATCAAAGCCTGACATTTGGAACCTCCCCCAGCCCTCCATGTCTGCTTTGGACCCCCTGGCCTCCCTGGCAGGGGTAGGGGGCAGGCACTTACCCACTTGCAGCACACGATCTACGGCCCCGCTCTGTAGCAGGTGCAGTCCACGGGTGAAGGGCACCCGGGCATCGTGCTCGCCCTCCGGGGGCTGGTAGCCCAGTGATGAGTACATGCATATCTCCCGCTCGCTGCGTGGAAACGACCAGAACACGATGCGTTTCTGGACCGGCTCTGGCACCCGGGAGAACCGCTCCTCAACCTGTGGGAAGGCCCGGTGTGTTAGAAACCCTGGCACTTGAATCCTGGCTTTGCTGCTTACAAGTAGTATGACCTTGGGCAAGTCACTTTGCCTCTCTGAGCTTTGTTTTTTCTCGAGTGTAAGAAGATGTTAAGAGCACCCGCCTTCTGGGTGTCATGAATATTACATATGCACTAATATATGTACAGCGCTTACAATAACACCTGGCCTATTGTTAGTGTTTTGGAACTTTCTGCGGCTTCCCTCCTGGATGTCAGGTCTCAGGGTCCTAATGTAAGGTAGTCTCACCTCTCAGGCTTTGAGGGGGGACGAGGAAGGAAGACAAATGTGATAAGAAGACCAGTGATCAGGCCTACATGTTCTTAGCCTACATTGTGCTAAATGCTTTATGTGTGCGAGTTCCCTTAATTCTCATAGCAACAACCCAGTATTTTTGCAGCCTGGGGAATCTGAGGCTGAGGCGGAGTGAATTCACTTGTTCAGGGTCCCACAGCTGGTGAGCTCCAGCTCCCAAGACAGGCTCTCTGCTCCAGCTGCTAAGGGTTCTCAGGAAGGGAGGGGTGTCCTGCTCACCCCTGGGGGCTTTGGGCAATGAACTGATCTGGTTGAGCCTGCGTTCCAATCCAGGCTTGCTACTCACTGGCTGAGTGTCCTTGGGCAAGTTTCTCAACCTCTCTGTGCCCCAGTTTCCTCAAAGAAGGAGAACAACTCCCAAAAGGCTGCAGAGGATTCCGTGAGTTTCTGCAGGGCAAGAGCTTTCCTAGGGCCAGACCTGCCCAGGGCAGGTACATGGGAGCCCTGGAGAAGGTTTTAGGATTACTCTGGGGGGGTCTCACACACAATGAAGGGGCAGGGACCTTTCAGAGCCCCCAGTCCTAGGTTTGAAAGGGAAGTGGGAGGACCAGTGACTGGCCCAGGCCTCGGGGACAGTTGGCAGATGACTAAGGAGGGATTTTCCGGGCCGTGAATCAGAGCCCGCCTTATCCACACTTGGCCCAGACCCATCAGTCGCAGCAGACTCACTCTGGAGAGGCCAGGGAGCAAAGAAAGCCCCCCAAAGCCAAACAGAGGACAGAGCCTGTGGGGGCCAAGGAAGGCTTGCTCAGGTCCTGGCCACAACCCAGCTCCTTGGGGACCCACACTGAGGCTGGGAAAGGGGACTTTACCCAGCCCTGGGGCATCCTGGCAGGGCCCCCCAGAAGTTATAGGGGCAGGATTCCAGGTACACCTGTCCAGGTACCGAAACCCAGGCCCCACACCTGCTGCCAAACTCTGGAAGGACTGAGATGGCTGCGGGGCAAGGGGAGAGTGAGCATGGGGTAATGGGGAGGGGGGACTCTGACGATGGAGTAATCTCTGCAACCAGCCAGGAGGGGCTGGGCAGCCCCAGGTGGGAGGTAGTTCCAGAATTACTGAGGGGTGTGTGAGTGTTAGTGCCTGAGGGAAGGATCTGCAGGAGAAGAAGGGGGTCCCCATGGGACAGGTAGGTTCTGGAGGCTGGAGGCAGGGATTGGAGACAGAAAGGGGTGTCTTGGGGCCAGGCTCTATATAAGTGGGGGAGTCCTCTACTGGGGGTGTAGGACAGAGATCTGGAGTCTCTAGGTGCTGAGATCTGCTCTGTTCCCAAGTGGGGGCAGGTTGTAGGACTTGGAGAGAGGAGTGAGGATTGAATGGGGTGCCCTAATTGGGAGATGAGGATAAGGTGGGAAAAGAGAGGTACCCAGGGTTGTGAGAGGACCATGGGGCAGGAGGAGAAAAAGTGCCCCGAGTTGGGATCTGGGGCACTGAGGGAACCCCTGGGTCTTGTGGGCTGAAGGGCAGAGCTGCTGGGGAAGGGATGGGGGTGGGTCATAGGGTTTGAAGGAGTGAAATGGGAGGATGAGGGGATGTCTCGGGCAGAGTTAAGGATCTTGGAGGAGATCTCTGGGGGTGTCTCCAATGGAGGCAGGTCCGGAGGCTGCAATCTGGACAGGGGGAGAAGGTATGTCGGGGACGGGGCTGGGAGTGGGTCCCTCCCCACCGCACTCCTCGGTCACCTGCTCGAAGGCCCAGCTCTCGGCTACTCGCTTGGCGCTGAGGTCCAGCAGCGCTTCGGGTCGGCCCCGGCCGCGCACTGCCCCGGCCCCGGCGTCGCGCTCCTCCGGTCCCGCGGGGCCGTCCCGGCTCCGCTTGGCCGCGGGGGGGTCCATCCGGCCTGGCCGGGGCCGGGGCGGGGCCTGTGTGTAGGGGGGGGTCGGTCCGACGCCTACTCCGCCTCACCGTCTCCCGCGACCCCTGCCCGCCTTCCTGTCCTTCGTCCGCGCTCGGCCGCCCCGGTACTCGCTCCGCACCCACCCCCGGGCCGGCGGGGTGATGCGGCCCCTTTAAGACCCTTCACAACAATGAAGCTGCCTCGGCCTCCGCTTTATCCTCGGCCGTCGTCCCGCCCCCACCGCCCGTCCCCATTGGCCCCCCTTCGGCCTCCGAGGCCCTCCTCCGCCATTGGCTGCACCGCCAGATCCGTCTCCAAGTTACTGCTGTTCATTCGTTGTATGCACTGCCTGTCTTTTCGGGACTACTCAATCAGGGCGCTCAGCGAGCAGCGCTGTCAATCACGGGACGCCGGAGACCAATCACAGTGGGAGGAGACCACCGGCGCCGGCCTTAAGCGGAGTTTCGGGGCGGGTCCTGGGTTCATTCACAACATTCCTCCCCCGCCCCACTAGGGCTGGACAGCGCTCCGCGGGCAGCTGGGGCTGCGCCCACACAAGGCTTTGTTTACTGAGGGTCGCTTCCGGGCGCCGCGAGGGGACAATCAACACTGCTCGGCCCGGGAGCGAGACAGAGCGGCGGGATCCCCGGGCAGCCCCTCAGCCCCGCCTCCCTCTGGTCTGTGTGACGAGAAATTCAGCCTCTTTGGGCGGCGGGTCAAGTTTTGATGCTTTGCGGGATGGAGGGATCACAGGTCCCTTGGTAGAGTTTATGGGGGCTGCGGACACCCTCGCTAGAAATAGAGCCCAATCCAAGCCCATCCTTGAGCCCCAAGCTAAGAATCTCCAATCCATTCTATGCCCTATATATTACGTTAAGTCCTATGAAATTACTGATTTTCAACAATTTTTGATACACTAAACGGCAATTTCATAAGGTTCAACGTAATAGATGTCAAATCCGACCACCTCTGATTATTTTTTCTGATTCAGCTTGTCTAGGTCACATCTCTTGATGTGACCTTGAAGCAGGCGGTGGTCCTCATCGCCGGTCCCCGGCGCCACCACCCCTGCCATCTCCATGTTGCTAGAGAACCCTGCATTTCCCCCTCGCCACACTTCTCTCCGTTATCATTACGTTTCTTTATCTATTTCAGCAGTTGTTTAACTTCTGTCTCTCCCCGCTCCACGGTGAGCTCCAAGGGGCAGTCTAATTGTCTAACTGATGCACTGCTTTACTGCCAGCACCTGAACACCTCGGGACATACAGCAGTCACTCAATCTATATATAACTTGTTGAATGAACCAGCTCATGCTTTGCTCCCATTCCACTGAAATGATCTACAGAGCAGGAAAACCGAAGCTGGCCCCTAAGTGGCCTGATTGCTGCCCCCTGCCTCTCCCCACATGGAAACTCTGCCTTTTTCCTTCCAGGAATTTCCAGTTTCACAGCTGCATTTTCTGGCCAGTCCCCAACCCACCCTTCAGTAAACTCCCTCCGACCTGCACTGTCCAGTATGGTCACCACTGGCCACAAGTGGCCTTTGAGTCCTTGAAATGGGACCAAGCTGAACTGGGCTGTGCTGTCAATGTAAAACACATTGGATTTTGGAGACTTAATAGAAAAAAAAGGCGGCAAAATATGTCATTAAGAATTTTTTATATCGATTACATGTTGAAATAATACTATTTTAGATGTTTGTGTTAAGTAAAATACATTATTAAAATTAATTCCACCTGTCTCATTGTGTATTTATTTTAGTTTATTCTATGCGGTATCAGGGCGTTTAAAGTTACATATGCAATTTGGATTGTAATTTCTATGGGACAGCAGTGGTCTTGAGAAACCAAAGCTGACCACAATGACAACAATGAAACAACAATAAAAATAATGTACTGATTGCTTATGTGGTGCTCTAGCTGTTCAGACACATTATCAAATGTAAGCCTTCCAACAGTGCTGCGAAATGGGGATGTCATCTCCATGTCTCATATGAGGAAACTGAGGCTTAGAGAGGTGGAGTTCTTGCCTGACTGGGAAGCCTTAGACTTATTAGAGCATGTCTTTCCTGCAAGGATTTGAGGCAAAGATAGACTTATGGGGAAGGAGAAATGGGTGGGGAGACAAGCAGGGAGAACATCAGTGAAACAAGTCTTTCAGGTGCTCCCCTAGCAAACAGGACCCAGGGTCCAGGTTTTCCAAGCAGCCCCCTTCAGCATTTAGTATGTGGCTGGCCCTTGTCCCTGAGGATGCTTCAGTGGCTGTCCTGAGATGCTGAATCAGAAAAGGCACTCCAGGCCAGTGGAACAGGATGTATGGGAGGAATAGAGAATGGGACATCACAGGGTGAGGATGTTTTATTTTATTCTCTCACAAGCGATACTAATATTTTCATCATCCCCATCTCATGGATGAGAAAACTGAGGCACAGAAAGGTCAGGTGACTTAACCTAGGTCCACAGCAGGAAAGGGTAGGGCAAGCATTCAAGCCCTGGTGGGTGGGCTGGTCTTGTCACATTGGCTGGGGATCAAATGCACAGTTTGGGAAACACCAACATTCTATTCCGTTCCTCCGATTTTACAGATGAGGGCAATGAGGCCCAGAGAGGGTCAGAGAGTTGCCCAAGGCCACACAGCAATCCCTGGAGAATGTGAGAAGTCAGGAAGGCCCTTGGGAAAATGGGGGTTGCCTCCAGGATGAAGTCTCCAAGACTGTTTCACGCCTACCCTCTTCCTAGCAACACTTTTAGGAAGGGTGACGTTGCAAGGGGTGTTCTAGCTACCCGTAAGTCCTCCCTTCTCAGTGTAGCCAGTGAGTTTGGGCCTCAGGAAAATGGAACCACATTTATCCCGCCTGCCGCTGTGAGCTCACTGTCTAGGCATCCACAGCTCCTGACCCCAAACCCACATGTGTACTGACATCAAGACCCATGAGAAACAGGGTGACTCTGAAGGCTGGGATGAGGGGGCCCACGGCCCCCCCACCCCCCAGTTCTATGCCACCCCATCCTAACATTCTGAGGGTCCCTCCCTCTGCTACCCCCCTGAAGCACCCCAATGCCCCTGTTAACTCAGGCAGGAAACCAGCCAGGGCAGTTTTACTTCCTGGTCCCGATGCAGCCCCTCTGGGCTGCCCAGCTGGCAAGATTTGCTTCTTACATTTCTTCTCTTCCCTTTTGGAACACAAGTTCATGGGCAGAGAGTCAGGGCCCTGCCAGGAAAAATGGGCATTCCAGGCAGAGGGGGAAGGTGGAGGCAGGAGAGGAAAAGGCTTGAGCAGGAATAATTGTCTGAAAAGCAACATTTAATGACTGCCCTGGCCCTGGGGGGTGGGGAGGGGCAGGGGAAAAGGCAGGGAGTAGACAGGCTGAGTGGCTGGAACTGGGCTTCCCTCCCCGTCCAGGAAAACAAAGGCAGCTGTCACAGTCTTCAGGCGCCCCACATTTCCACACTCAGGGAGGGGTGTTAGGGTCTCCATTTAACAGATGAAGAAACTGAGGCTCAGAAAGGGACTTGCTGAAGAGAACAAGAGGTGTAGGGATTTCCCAAAGTCTGGGGCTCTTGGCTGGGACACTAATGGGGGATTTGTGGGCAGGACCCACATGCTAGGAAGGACCTAGCATGGGAGGGAGAAGTCACCCAGGTCAGTGATGGGGTGGAGGGTGGAGGTGGTGGGAAAGTGAGGCTGTTTGGGGAGGCCGAGGGAGTGGGGTGAAGAGGGAACAGGTGGGTTGACATTCCAGATCCGAAACCTGTCACACCTGAATGCCTTTCCTCACCCCTGGGGTCCCCCTCAAAGGGGCTGGCGTCAGAGGGACAAAGGGAGCCAGTTTACAGGAGTCCTTGGCCAGCCCGGGCGCCGCCAGCGGCAGTGGGCTTGGCCCGGGTTGGAGGCGCCTCCTGGTGGCTGAGGGAAGCGCCAGATGGCGCCCAGAGCCCAGCCGGTCCCACCCCTCACCCTTTCGAGATTCCAGATAGAAAGGTTAAAAGATAATTTTCAAAAGCGGGTGCAGTCAAGGCTCTCACCGACAAATAGAGACGAACACGTGTTAAGATTTTTTGTATTGAACTCCTGTGGGAACCAGGCAGATGTTATAGGAGGTTCAAAAGAGAGTCCGGAAAACGGGCACTTTTACAACAGATCAGACTATTTGAGTAAATAAATGTGCGAATGGAGGCAAATTGGTTTTTCCACAGGGGAGGAGGGCTGTCGATGGAACCTCAGCTGCGTGGGCCACAATGCGCAGATAAGAGTGGTTCTGTATTGCTATCAGTTGCTTACAATTCATGGATGGAGCTGTGAAATAGTTCAAAGACGCTGTTATGAACCAGCTAACCCGGAAGGGAAGGACGTGTTGTATAGCGATGACGCTTTGAATGGTCAGAACTGATTTACAGAGACGCAAAATGTTCCTTGCAGAAAGAAACAATTCCTTCCTTCCTTCATTCAACAAACACCTGTTCCTGGAGCAACTATTGTGCGCTGTTCCAGGTGCTGGAGACACAACAAAGATGCAGAGTAGAAAACGGACGAGAGTGGCACAGAGTGACCCCTTCCAGGAGCGGGGGACACCTGGGAGGGGGAAGGAACAGGAGGTGAAAAAGGCCAGGGGGCAGGACTGGGTGGAGGCGGGGGTCTGGAGGGGGTGGCCTGGGGCTTCCTTGCTTTCTGTTCTCCCCACTAGAATGTCAGTTCTCAGCTCTACCTAGCCCAGAGGTTGGCATGCAGTAGGCGCACAATAGATGCCCAACGTGCAAAGCGACTCCATATCAAAGGGCAGAAGTCACTCGCTGTCTGCTTAGGGGAGAGACTGCTGTGAGGCGGGCAGATGGCAGGAGGGTCCAGGTCCTGTAGGTGGGGCTCAAGGAAGGGTAGACCCTGGGCATCACAGAACCAAGCGGCAGCCCTGCCCTCCAGTCCCGGGCCTGGGCCCCATCCTCCACCCCTCTCCTCCCCCTAACAGAAACCCTGAGCCCCCGGCCCCAGACAACTCCAAACTGTGAAGTCTCGCCATCAAATTAGGGCTCTGCTGCCACAATTCCTGTGTTTTTGAGATGTAAATCAGGATTTTTTTTTTTTTTTGCATGTGAAATTACCGTTCCTGCCTTTTCCGGGGGTTAAAACTCACAAGGAAAAGTTACCATTTAGAAGGGTATAATTCAGTGGCCGTTAGCACATTCACAACATTTGCAACCACCAACTTTATCTAGTTTCAAAACCTTATCACCTCCCAGAGATGACCCCATACTCATTTGCTGTCACTCCCCACTGCCCTTCCCCCAGTTCCTGGCGCCCCATAGGGAACCACCGTCGCTATGGCTTTGCCTCTTCCGGACATTTCACATGAATGGAATCACACATTATGTGGCCTTTTGTGTCTGGCTTCTTTCAGAATGTTTTCCAAGTTCACCCATGGTGAACTGTATCATTCTGTTTTATGGCTGAATAATATTCCATCCTGTGGATAAACTACACTTTGCTTATCCAGTCATCTGTTGGTTGCTACCACCTTTGGGTGACCATGACTGGTGCTGTGAACGTACGTGTACGAGATACTGAGTCTGTGTTCGATCCCTTGGGGTGTGTGCCTGGTGGGCAACGGCTGGGTCACGTGGTAACTCCAGCCTGAACTTACCGAGGAGCCACCAAACTGTTTTCCAGTGTCTGTCCCTTGCTTTTAAGAAAAATGTTGGGAGTTCAGTCACCCACCTCGGGGTAACAGCCACTGCACTCCCACCTCCCTCCAAAGACAGTGGCTCAGCCGATCCCACAGGCACAGATATTTTAGGGGAGGGGAGCCCAGGATGGAACAGAACAGAAACTTGGTCTGTTAAGAGAGGCAGCAGATGGGTGGCCGAGAACACGTACTGGGGCTCCGCCAGTGCCGGGTTCAAGTCCCTGCTCTGGAATGTTAATGTGACCTGACCTGGGCATCATGAGGACTGAGGTGATGTGTAGAAAGCGCCAGAGCAGTGCCTGGGCCACAGGCAGTGCTTCATACCTGCTGTTATGACTTATGACTTTTTTTAAAGGTCGAGGTGGCACTGAGAAGTCTATAAGCACATTCTGGTTTAATCGGCATTTTGACTCTACAAGGTGGTGTCAGTACCTGTCCTGCAGATGGGAAAGTGACTCACTAGGCTGCCTGGCCGGTCCCCGGCAGAGGGGGTGACACAGGCATGTCCGTGGAGGGTATGTAGGTGAGTCACCCAAGGCAGGAGGAAAGAACACTCTCCCCTGGCTCCCAGGCTGGAGGTGCAGAAGCCCATTCGTCCTTCCCTGGCACGTGGCTAGTCTCCTGTGGAAACTGCTGGGGATGACCTGGTCGGGGAACCTGGCCGCAGGCCCCAGCACGTCCCGCTCACAGGAGCATGTGACCGTGGGAGGAATGACAAAGTCAGGTTTATTGCTCCGGGTTAAACCAGTGGAGACAGGATGTGGGGAGGGGTAGGGGGACACAGGAAGTTGGTGAAGGCATCCTCCTGGCCTTGGCCTGCGCTTCGCCTGGGCTTGGCACGCTGGGAAACCAGCCAGTGCACTTCTGACCTGCTGATCACGTGCTCACGGGCCAGGGCTACAGTAAAGTTTGAGGCGCAACCCAAGGCTCTGGGGAGCACGGCCTCTCCTCCCTGCACAGGTCTGAGCACAGACAGGGCTGTGGCGATGGCCTCTGCTGGGTGCCCCCTTAGGAAGGCGTCTTGGAGGAGGCGGGGGCTGCTGCCTTCTGTTTGGTGGGGGCCTTCAACAGCGCCAGCTTCTTGGGCAGGCTGGTGCTGGCTTTCACCAGCACATCATGTTCGATCTTCTTCCGGATCCCGACCTCCAGGTTCTGAGGGAGCAACCATGGCACAATCAGACTGGGACCTGAGGCGGGAGGGAGGGCCTGGTCTGCTGCCCTTTCTCCTGTGAGCTCACAAGGGGCTGGATCAGCAACTCCCCCCGAAACAACACCTGAGAGTCTGGTGGCTGGGGGTTAAGTCCTGCTTCTGCCCCATACCCTGGGAACATTGCACACCGAAAAAACCCCTTCTCATCTCTGGATCTCAGCTTCTAAACCTCTGCCCATTTCCACTTTACAGCTGGGGAAACTGAGGCACATGTAGCGAGGAGGCACTTGCCCAGGATTCCCAAATCATGTGAGTGATGGGAGATTGGAACCCAGCACGCCCAGAGTCCCCAGCCTCAGCCTCCAGGCGGGCAGCCTCCCCTTGTCTCTGCTTTGCTAATGGTGAACTGGGGCTCTGAGAAATAGGGGTGCAGGCAAGTAAAGGCACAGGAATCAGAACCCAAGTGTTTGGGTCCAAAACTGGTAGCTTAATCATATTACCTAAACTGCTCCCTTGCCCTACCTGTGAGTTCCAATGACCATGACAACCATGACTGTCACCACACGCCTGGGTGCAAGGGAAACAACAGCAAAGACACAGCAAAACCTCTGCCCTCATGAAGCTGACATGCAGTGCGTGTGGACAACACAGCTGTCAGTGACAAATTCTGGTAAACCGTTTTTTTTTTTTTCCTTCGGCCACGCCCAGTGGCATGCGGGATCTTTGTTCCCCAACCAGGGATCGGAAGTGGAACTGGCGCCCCCTGCAATGGAAGCGCAGAGTCTTAACCACTGGACCGCCAGTGAAGTCCCTCTGGTCAACTGTTGAAGGATAACAGACGACAAGTGCTGCTATGGAGAAAAGAATACAAGGGATGATGAGTGAGGGATGGGGTGGGGTTGCCATCAGGGATAGCTGCTCAGAAGCAACGCTTGCAGCCAGACTTGACTGGGAGGAAGGAAGCCGTGTACATTTCTGGGAGAAGAATCCAGGCGGAGGAAACAGCTAGTGCAAAAGTTCTGAGGTGGGGCAAGGAGCAGTTATGGGGCCAGTGAGGCTGGAGGGAGAGAGGGAGGAGGTGAGGGCAGGGAAAAGACAGGAGTAGAGCGTGCCGGGTCCTGTGGGCTGTGGGGAGAACCTGGGCTCTTCCTGAGTGAGGTGGGAGCCACCGAGGGCTCTGAGCAGAGAAGGGAAGTGCCCTGATTCAGGTGCTCACAGGTGCCCTCTGGCTGCTATGGGGAATGGTGGGGCCAGGAGATCTGGGAGGATGTGACTGCCCTGGTCCAGGTGGGAGATGATGGGATGGGACCAGGTTGGGGGGTCAGAGAGGTGGGAAGTGGGTGGAATCTAGATTAATCCTGAAGGCAAAAAGGACGAGATCCAACCTGTATGTGAGAGAAAGGGAGAATCCTGAGTATCTGGAAGGAGAGACTGTGGCAGGATCATGGTGGAGTCGGGGAGCACAGTGGGGGTAGGATCAGGACCCTGGTTCTGGACATACTGAGCTTGAGATGCTCACGAGACACTTTCCCCCTCCGGCTGAGACATGGAGGTAAGCAGGTTGCTGGGTTCCCAGGTCTAAGAAAACTGAGGCTCTGGCGATCCAGTGGTTAAGATACCATCTTCCACTGCAGGGGGCACGGGGTTCAATCCCTGGTCGGGGAACTACCGAAAGCTGTGTAGCGCAGTCAAAACAAAAAACAAAAAACAAAAAACTGAGGCTCTAAACAATTTGCTCAAGATTATAGGGTGAGTTAGTGTGTGTTGTACAATTAGAATTCAGGTCTGCCTCCACCAGATCTCTTTGTAACTTCTCTTTGCAACCTTAACAAAAATCTCTTTGCAACTTCTTTATAAGATCAACCCTATTCACCTGCACACGAAAAAGCTACACTTAAAAACAAACACAAAAACGTTTATTTCAGCCCTGTGCTGTTCTCAGGGCTTTACAGGTGTCCTATGGCATTGAATCCTTACAACGCTAGGAGAAAAGTGCTATCACTACAACCATTTCTTCTTTAAGAAGCTCAGGGTGAAGATATACTAGCTGTCGATGGAACTGCGCTTTGCTCCCAGCACTGTCTTCTTGCAAAGCTGGGGTTTTCAACCCCTTTCCCAGGCTGCCTTCCCTCTCGGGGTCTATTAACGAGGACAATTTCAGCGAAAGCAGCCAGTGTGTGCCGAACACATTTTGCGCGCCACTCGTGGGTTTAGGAGTCTCACTGATTGGGAGGTAATGTTTCCGTACCCACTGCACAAGGGAGGAAACTGAAGCTCACAGCACTGGGAGTTCTCCATCCCGGGCCTCTCACACGTTCGAACTCACCTTCTTGAGCTTTTGCTGTTGCACGATGCGTGCCTTCTTGGGTGCGATAACGAGACCTGGGGAGAGATGCGCTCTCGTGAGGCCGGAGAACCTCGGGCCCACCTCGCCCCCCAGTCCCCGGCCCGCTCCTCACCGCCCTTCCTCGGGCCCCGGTTCCGCTCCGAGGCTGTCGCCGCTGTCTTGCGCTTCGCTGGTTTCCGCGCCTGGAACTTGCGCTGCCCCTGCGCCATGATCAGTCATGCACCGGAAGAGGCGGGGCTGTCGGAGGCCGCAGACGAAAAACGCAGGGCACGATGGGATACAGTGGGGCCGGAGGGCGGAATGGCTCACGGGATACAACGTGGCAAAGAGTTAAAGTGACCACTACCCACGACGGTCGATGATAGCCAGCATTGCGCAAAAATTTCGAAGTAAAGGTTATAATGATAAGCTAACACTTACTGGGTGCTTATCTGCTTTATAAAACTTATGCTGTTTTGTGCTCTTTATACATAAACTTCAAGTCTAGGACTTACGGTCAGGCAAGTGAGGCACTCTGGTGCAAAATTTAAGGGGTGCCCCGAACTTCAGTTATCAAGATAAAAATATATTCAACATTCAAAAATAATATTTTAATACAAAGAAAAATCGTCCAAATACAGCCTGTGGACTGGCTGCTTGATGTTGTAAATAAAGTTTTGTTGGCACGAGGGCTGGTATCAGGAGTGAAGGGAGTAGGGTCAGGATACGCAAGGTCAGGGTTTCATTCTATTTAATATCTTTATATTTTGTTCACCATGGATTGTTTTTGCATTAATTTTGATTTTTCAAAAGTAATGCATGAAGCTATTCTTTATCTTGACTACTGAGCTTCTCAGGGCCTCCTCTAAAATTTTGCACCTGAGGTGTCACCCTAATTCCAGCCCTGAGAGCAACCAAAAAGGGAAGTATTAGTATTGTCTCCATTTTGTAAATGAGGAAAACAAAGCATGGAGAGGTGAAGTGATTTGGCCAAGATCACACAACAGAAAAAGCGGTGGAGGACTTCCATGGCGGCACTGTGGTTAAGAATCTGCCTGCCAGTGCAGGGGACACGGGTTTGAGCCCTGGTCTGGGAAGATCCCACATGCCTCAGAGCAACTAAGCCCGTGCGCCACAACTACTGAGCCAGCGCACTAGAGCCCACGAGCCACAACTACTGAGCCCGTGTGCCACAACTACTGAAGCCCGAGCGCCTAGAGCCCGTGCTCTGCAACAAGAGAAGCCACTGCAGCGAGAAGCCCGCACACTGCAACGAAGAGTAGCCCCTGCTCACCACAACTAGAGAAAGCCCATACGCAGCAACGAAGACCCAACACAGCCAAAAATAAATAAGTTAATTAAAAAAAGAAAAAGAAAAAGAAAAGGCGGTGGAACTGCGATATGAACTCAGGCAGCTTGACTTCAGCTGCTGGGATCTTAAGAGCCATGCAAAGGCCCTGTCTGCTTTCTCTGTTCTGGGAAGAACTGTGGTTGGGGGAACAAGGTCAGCTTTGGGGCAGGCCGTTCAATAAGTTTATTATAAAAATAATGGGGGCAGGATATGGACAGCTAGGTTGGTTACTTCTGGGGTCCATCTAGGGTGACCGTGGCACCTAGGGCTTCCCGGAGCTCCTCAGGGGCAAAGACACCCAGCTCTGTGATGATGCCGCCAGTGATGAGGTCGTGGGGGGTGACATCAAAGGCAGGATTCCAAACCCCAATTCCTTCAGGGGAGAGGGGGGAGGCAAGAAAGGCAGGTATTAGGCTCATTGAAAGTTCTCAAGCTATTGTCACCTGTCTCACTCACAGTGGTTTTTGGGATTGGGGAATCCTTGAGAATCTAGAGATCCTCACCCCAAAAGTGCATGAAGGCATGGGTTTTGATACCAGTAATGAATTTAGACCCCCTACATTCCTGGATTGTCACTGTCTAAGAAGAAGCCTTCAAAGTCTTATATACATCCACCCACTTGTGCCTGCTCCAGGAATTTCTTTAGGAAACTCCAAGAATCCACCCCAGGGCCTTTGCATGGGCTGTGCCCTCTGCCTGGATGTTTTCCCTCAGATATGCACATGACTTGATGTTTCACTGCCTTCAGGTTTTTTCTCACATATCACCTTCTCAGTGAGAACTTCTCTGATAACCCTGTCTAATCCACCCCCTGCACAGACACTTCCCATATCCTTCTGTGCCTCATTTATTTCTCCTCAGCCTTTACCCCCTTCTAACGTACACTGGAATTTTGTTATTTATCTTGTTTGTTGTCTGTCTCCCCACTGGACTGTCAGCTCTATGAGGGCAGGGACTTTTATGTTTTTTTTCACTCCTGTTTCCCCGGCCCTATCATGTCACCTGGCACTGGCCAGGTGCTCAAAAATATTTGCTGAATGAATAACAATCTCTTACACAAGAGGCTGCAAACTCTGTTTTCTCTGGTTCACAGTTTTTTAAGCCCACTGAATTAGCTGCCAGCTTTCAAAGTGTGGGAGCTTTCAAACATATAACAAACGTAAGGCTTCTCTTGGAAAAATCAGAAGTTCTCCTGGGGTCTGCATTCCCGTGATCCTTGGCCAGAACAGAGTATCGGGGTCCCCAGACTGCACCGGGCCTGTGTTACCCAGCTTTCTTGGGGGGAGGGACACGGTGGGTTGTCAACTCTGCTTTCCATGGTCTTATGGGTTTTGATCAGTGCTAAATAATTAAGCCTCCAGGAAAGAAGGGGCACCAAAAAAATCACGAGAAAATATATATTTTTTCAGAATGAATGTATCTATTTTTATTATCTATCTATCTATATTCTTTTCCATTATGGTTTATCACAGGATATTGAATACAGTTCCCCGTGCTAGACAGTAGCTCCTTGTTGGTTATCCATTTTAAATATAGCAGTGTGTACACGTCAGTCCCAAATTCCCTATCCCTAACTGGTCCTTTTTATAAAAGGTTTTTGATCATACTTGTTACTATTTAACCAGCACTAAGGGCCAGGCACTGTTCTCCACTTCACGTGGGTTAATTACACTGAACCGCCTCGGGTATATATATAAGGTAGGTCATGAAAACAGCTCATGGGGCTCTTAGGGATGAATTTTAGGCAACCAGGCTACACAGCCAGGAAGTGTGGGGAGGCTGAGAAATATCTGTCTCTTCATAAGCACTCGGCCAGGTGGTACTCTTATTTCTTATTCAGGTGAGAAAACAGAGGTGGAGAAGAGCAAGGCAATGCGCTCAAGGCTTCCCAACTCATTAGCTGTATCTTCTGACCTTGAATGTGACTTCCAAGACGTGTCTGCTCTAAAATATGGCTTGAAGGAGCACCTCATGCCCCAGAAGGCTGATGACACCCCAAATACCACCTGCTGCCTGTGAAGGGGTCAGGGTGCCTCAACAGAGGTGCCCAGGCCTATGGTGCCCCCCTCTGAGCGGATGGCTTACCGGGTGCTGCAATCCTGACCCCGCTGACATGGGTCAGCTCCTGGCCAGGACGCTCCTCAATGATGATCTCCCGGCCCGTCTTCAGGTAGAGGTCACACGACGAGCTGGGGGCAGCCACATAGAAGGGGATGCCGTGGTGCTTGGCGGCGATGGCTAGCTGGTAGGTGCCCACCTTGTTGGCCGTGTCGCCATTGGCAACCACGCGGTCGGCTCCTACGACGACAGCTGGGGAATGAGATGCCGGGAGTCACCACCGGGCCCTGGATGCCTGGAGCCCTGCCGACTGGCACCCCCCACCTGCTGACCTGACACTCCATAGTGGGCCATGGCGGCTGCCGCCATGCTGTCGGCGATGAGGGTGGCGGGGATCTGCTCGTAGACGAACTCAAAGGCCGTCAGCCGGGCTCCCTGGTTGTAGGGCCGGGTCTCCGTGCAGAGGGCACACTCCAGACGGCCCAGGCTGTGCAGCGAGCGGATCACACCTGTGGTGCCCAGCCCACCAGGAGGATGAGATGCAAAGGGACAGATGGGCAGGGCAGCCCACTGGTTAGCAGCATGGTTCTCCAAACCATGCAGTCCCACTCCCGGGCCCTTGCAGTGGCTGTTCTCTCTGCCTGGTACAGATGTGTTTAGAGAATCCCTTCTCCGTGAGGTCTTCCGGGATTCCTCCATCTCACAGAGCAACCCTCGCACTGCCAACCCCTACTCTTTCTCCTTAGCACTTACCACCTTCAAATGCATCATACGTATTTGTTCTGTTCCTGTGTCTGTTCCTCCTATTTTCCTGCTCCTGATGGCAGAGATTTGATCTACTTTCTCCACTGCTGGGTCCCTAACTCCTAGAACTGTGCTTGGCACACAGTAGGTGCTTAATAAATGTTGAGTGACTGAAGGAATGGATGCATGTATGAATGATGGGGTACACAGGAGATAAGCATTTACTAAGCATCGATATTTGTTGAGTGAATGAATGAATGTCTTGCCATCAGAGCCTCAGTCCCCAGGCCCACGGGTGGCACCTAGGCAGGTAGGGAAACCTCCTGGAGAATTTAGGATCAGGTGGAATCCGCTGCCTTGAACTCCAGGACCCAGTCCCCCTGGTCCTGGTCACAGCTACCCTAATCTTTCTTTAGGGGGCTACGCCCTACCCCTCAGTCCTCTTGGAGTCCACATCCCACCCACTTTCTTTTTTTTAAATTTTAATTTAACTTTATTTTTATTTAAAAACTATTTAATTTTTTTTTTGGCTGCACTGCACGGCTTGTGGGATCTCACTTCCCCATCCAGAGACTGAACCTGGGCCACAGCACTGAAAGTGTTGAGACCTAACCACTGGACTGCCAGGGAACTCCCCCCACCCATTTTCTAGGCACATGGCACAGGCCAGGCCTATCGAGTGACTGATCCTAGATGGACAGATGACTCCATCAGAGCCCCCGAGATACAAGGAGACTTTTCTAACACTGTCGGAATAGAGACCCTAGGCTCTTTTTCTTGTGATCTGAACCCTGGCCGACGAGTGGAGCATGAGGGTGATGCCACCATGGAGGAGGGCAGATCTTAGGGATACGGATAGATGGACCCTGATGCTATGATTTGGGCCTCTGGATCCAGTCATGCCTGAAGCCAACCCCCTGAGTGTTTCTGTACAAAAACTAATCAATTCACATTTTGGGGGGTGTATAAAGTGGTTTGGGTTTCTTTCTCTTGCATCCAAAAAGGGCCCTCCCCTATCCCTGCGGATGCCCACTCACCTAGGGCTGTACCATAGCCAGCAGTGGCCAGCGCACCGGTGTTGCAGTGGGTCAGCACTGTCACCTTGCCGCCCTCGGGGGCTGCCCGCTCTAGGAGGTGGCGGGCTCCCAGGTCCCCGATGCTCTGATTGTCCCGGAGGTCTTTTGCCAGCATGTCCTCGGTCCAGCGGATCACTCTGGGGCCGACAGGGGACTCTGAGCACAAGTCACAAGCCTTCAGGGCCCACACCAGCCCCTCCTCCCTGCCCAACACCGCTCTCCTGGAGCCCTCCTGCTGAAAGCCTCTCACAGCTGTGGGTCTGGACCCTTCTGCCACAGCCACCTGACTGTAACTCCATTTGCTCTTGAGACACACTTACTAAGCACCTCCTGTGCGTCAGGGGCTGGGCGACACAGCAGTGAACAAGACAAAAATCTCTGCTCCTCTGGAGCTGACACGGAGGTGGGGGAAGCAGGTGATGAACAGACAATAAAGTGAAGGGAAAGGCAGCGGAGTCAGGAGACAGAGGACAGGAATGAGCTGTATTATACGGGGGGTGGGGAAGGCACAAACCTGAAATCTGAAGGAGAGGAGATTAAGTAGATGGATACCTGGCTTGCAGAAATGGTGTGTGCAAAGGCCCTGAGGCAGAAGGGACCCTGGTGGGGGTTAAGGAACATGGAGAGTATCTGTGCAGCAGATGGGGAGGGAGAGAGTGGGAAGAGAGCAGGGAGAGGACGAGGGCTAGAAACAAAATTCTTCAAAAGCAAAAACTAGGTAAATGAGGTGGCACTTAAAAGGGCCTCCAAGGGCAGATAGGGCTGGGGACGTTCAGGGAGGTCAAAGTCAGGGCGTTGAGTTCAAGGATCTCGGGGCCAGGCTGCCCGGTGGTGAGCCCCAGCCCTGCCTGTGTGGCACTGGACTAAGAGCACTTTGCCTCAGTTTCCCCATCTGTAACATGGGTCGTTGTGCAAAAAAAAAAAGAATGAATAGCCGCCGGTTAAAGCAGCGCTTGGCACAAGGCCCCTCTACCTCTCTCGGACCGCCTCCTCCGTGGCGCCCTCCCGCTCCGCTTCCTGGGCTGCGAGGTCGGCCAGGTCTCGGGCGGCGCGGGCCATGTTGACGGCGGTGGGCCGGGCGGTGACAAGGAAGCTCAGAGCGTCGCGCACGAAGGCCACGAGCGCGGCAAGTCCGGGTCCCCCGGCGCCCGCCTGCAGCTCCACGGCGAGGCTGAGGCAGCCCACGAGCGCAATGGCTGGGGCGCCGCGCACCTGGTGGGGAAATGGGGGCGTCAGGGACTGCAGGCATGGGAAGCCCCCCACCCCGGTCCCACCGAGCGACCCCACCTTCATAGCGCGGATGGCCTCCCAGGCCTGGCGCACCGAGCCCACCGCCTCATAGCGGCTCTGCTGGGGCAGCAGCAGCTGGTCGAGGATCTGTAGTGAGCCCCGCGAGTAGCGGATCGCCTCCAAAGTCATGCTGTTGCAGCCGCGATCACCACCTTTCCCGGGGCTCAGCTGGCCGCGCGCACCAGAGGCGGGGCCGGAAAGGGCGCCGGAGGCGAGGCCACGGCCCCAGGGGTGGGACCTCTCCCGGAAGGAGGAGCGTGCGCACATCAACTTCGCCGCCTCCTGCGACCCGCCGACCAGGCGCCGGGTCCTACTTCACCTTCTCCGCCAAACCTGGGCAGTTAGCCGCACCCTCGGAACCAAAATGGTGCCACTATTTATAGGGTAACTATTGCATGCCAAGCCCTGTGTTTGGCGTCTGGCTATAGCAAGACTCCTAAGTGCCAGGTGGGTACCCTCAGGTGCCTGACTTCTTCAGCCAGAGCCAGTGCTGCCTGTGGCCTCACGTAGAGCAAGGCACCAGAAGGGGGTTCTGAGATCCAACAGACTCTTACTGCTGCCTTGAGACCTTCCCATCCCCGCGGGGAGTAAAGGCCTGCGGGCTGGGGGCCACCACTACCTCCGGACAGGGCACATTACAAGTTCAGCAGAATTCAGCCGGAACCTCAGCCCCGAGAGGTCCGTATGTCTGGTTTGTTCACCACTGCGTCTCCAGTGGCTAGGACAGCGTCTGGTGCACTGCAAGTGCTCCGTTAATATTTGTGAAATGATCCTTCTCCAGGATTTAGGGGGAGGTGCTGGGCCATGAGTCACCTGGTGGATGCTCAGCTGTTTTTTTGCTCAGTTTACTAGTTTCCTTCAAAGGAAGCAACACGCTGGGGACTCTTTCATGACCCTTCCAGGGTGTCCCCATGGGTGGGGGATAATGAACAGCCCACGCCTGTGTGCTCCATCCCTTTCTGCATCCGGCCTGGATCCCGAGCACCCCTGCTGTCCAGTCCCATTTTCATCCTTCATACCCAGCCTGTGCCACCTCCTCCAGGAAGTTGGCACCGATTACAGGCCAGCCTGGGCTACTACCTTTCAACTCTCATCAAGCTGGGTGGGGACCCAGGCTGTGGTCACAGCATCAGCATTGGCTGATGAGATGCTGGGCAAGCTTAGTTGGGTTGCGGGGGGAGGGGTGCAGGCATAGCTCCTGGGCCCATCTAGTAACCTGAGGCAGAGGCAAAGAAGCAGGGTTTTAATGCTGGGAGGTTGGGGGTCCCACAAGGCACAGACACTCTCTCCAGGACCAAATAAATAACAACTCCATTACTGTGAGGAGGTGAGGTCTGGGGAGGGTGGTCACTGAGCTCTCCAAGGGCTGGCGGGTTAAGGGGCTGCAGCCTGTGAGGGGCCTCCTCGGTGGGTCTTGGCCTCCTGAGTGAATCTGGCCCCCAGAATCACTCACTCTCCGAACCGGAGTAGTCAGCCACGAGGGAGGAGCTGAGGCTGCAGGGCTGGGGTGTGTCCTGGGGGTTGGCTGCCTCCTGGGAGGAGCCTGGCAGGGGCTGGGGCCTGTCCTGACAGCTCTCCTCCTGCCCTGGTGGCCTACTGTTCTTGCATGTCTTGGCTGTCTCCTGAGAAGAGTCTCGGGGGGATGTGGGCCTGTCCTGGGCGGTCCCCTCCGGCACCCGTGGCTCCCCAGACTTGGGGGTCTCAGCTGTGTGCTGAGGGCTCTCTGGGACCTCCCGGGACCGCCGCCGCACAATGCCCAGGTGCCCCACGGTGATGGGGGAGCCCGTGGGAGCAGATCTGCGGTTCTGGGACAGCTTCTTCAGGACACTGCTGGCTTTGCTGCTGCTGGCGCCAGGTCCCGGGCTGGAGGGGAACCAGGAGCGGCTGATGATCTCTGTCCGCTTGAGTTTCTGCTTGTCCTCATATGCTGGGGATGGGGAGAGGGAGGGGGGAGGAGGAGGTCCAGAGCCGCCCTCTGCCCGAGCAGCCCCCCATCTCCCCCCACCCCGACCCCCTCGCCCCCTGGCCCCCACGCACAGTCTAGGGTGTGGAACTTGAGCAGGGCGGCCAGCCTGCGGTCATCCTCTGTCTCCGGCACCAGCGGGATGTCCAGGCTTGCCTTGGCCTGCAGGGCCTGGTCCCTCTCTTCCTCCTCCTGCATGGCTTTTTTCTTTTCCTGTGTTGGGGAGAAGGGGTTGGGGAGGGATGGTGGGTGTCAAAGCCGTGCCTCTTTGCCCTCTGAGCTGGAGGGGAGAATCCCTCCAGTGTTCAGGGTCTCAGTTTCCTTCTCTTCAAGCACATGCGAGGAAAAGGCCTCACACAGTGCTCGGGACATAGAATTTGTTCAACAGCAGGAGACACAATCATTAGTATGTGTACCACTGGGTTCTTCACTCATTCATTCTTTCCACAGATATTTACAGAATGTCTTTCTGGTGCCAGGCCTTGTTCTAGACACTAGGGACACAGCAGTGAGCAGACAAAATCTTTTGCCCTGGTGGAGCTGACATTCTAGTGGGTGAGCAAGACAAAGTGGTGAGGAGAGAAAGAATGCTGGGAAGAGGGTAGGAAATAGGCAGCAGGTTCAACTTTAAATGTGGTGTGCATGGTAGAGGGGAGAGTTAGGGACAGCATCCTGAGAAAATCATGTTTGAGAAAAGGTGTCTGAGTGAGGGAGCCATGTGGGTATCTGGTGGAGGGAACAGCCTGTGCAAAGGCCCTGAGGCAGAAGTGTGCTTGCCAGTGAGGCGGCCAATGTGGCTACAGCAGAATGAGCAAGGGAAAGGTGGAGATGGGGGTAAGGAGGGGAAGGGGAGGATCATTTGGGCCTGGTGGGCCAAGGGGAGGACTCTGGCCATTGGGAGCCACGGAGGGTTTTGAGCATAGCAGGGATGTAATCCCACTCAGGCGCTCACTGGCGGCCCCTGGTGGCTGTGAGGGGAACAGCCTGTGGGACACAGGGCATGAGCCCCTGGAGACCAGGGTGGAGGGACTGTGCTGGTCCAGGCAGGAGATGATGGAGGCTGGGAAGTGGTCAGAGCCTGCCAGAATTTGCTGACAGATGGGGAGAGGGGAGTGGTGGTTATAACAAGAGGAACCAAGGCTGACTCTGGGCTTTATGGGCTGAGTGTCCGGAAGGACAGAGATGCTTCCATTACTGAGAAGGGGAGGATGCAGGCAGGGCAGGTTAGGGACTGATGGGGCTCCTTGGGATGTTACGTTTGAGGGTCCTTAGACCCCATTCGGGGATGCCCACAAGGCAGGGGACACCAGCTCTGGGCAGAGGCCTGGCCAGAGAGATACACTTTCAGTAACAAATAATTAGTAAGAAAACCCACAATTTTACTCCTAATAATAACAACCACAGGATGATCAGAGAAGGTGATGTGAAAAAATGGGAGTGGCAAGATGATGAATACGGAGCTTGTGCCTTGTGGGGTCGCCCGGGATGCTCCTGCCCGGGCTCTGTTTGCAGGCTCCAGGGGTGTAAGCTGCCCCGCAAAGCGAGGCAAGAGGCAAAAGTTCTCATGTTCCCAAAGGACGTTCCACTGCCCTGTCGGATGCCCGCGAGGGTAAAAAACCCATGTCTATTATACTCCTCTGACCCCAGACCCCCACTCCCTGTGACTTAGCTCCACTGAGTATTTTTGGCACAATTGTAGTAGCCATTGTGTCACTGACAGCAACGCCCTAGGGTGTCCTCCAGCTACGACCCTGTGCCCCTGGGGTCGGGAGTCTGCGTTTGCACCTGCGCCCTCAGTGGCTCTACAAGCAGGTACAGGTGTCTGGCCCAAGCATTTACATGTTGAGATAGGCATTATACATTTTATAGGTAATTTCCTTTTTTATCTCTAGGGATTTGACTCTAGGGATGATTGTGGAAATTACGTGGGGGTGGGTTGTCAAACTATGGATTTTGTTTCAGGACAGCTGAGCGGGCCCATGAAATATGTTAGGAGCTGATCGGTGCCCTCCTGGGCCTCTGCCTGCCCCGGCCACGGGGGGGTGTCGGGACTCACTTGTGCCCCAGCTTGAGGATTTCTTCCCTTTGAGAGTCTGCTGTGAGGGCCAGAGTCCCCAGGGGAAGGGGCCACATGCTTAATAGTAGCTGCTGGGCTAGATGCCTCCGTGGGCGCTGTGATGTGGGGATGTGGTGGTGAATGGGGAAACCGCGGGTGAAATGACCTGCCTATAGCTAGGATGTGGTAGGGAGTGGGCTGGACCTGGGTCTCAGCCTGCTTTTTGATCTCCTCGCTGCACTGCTGGTGATGCCAGGCCACCCCCGCCTGCCCGGGGTCCTGACTCCGGGCCGGAGCCCTGCTCACCCGGAACCTTTTCCGCAGCATGCTGTTGAGGGCGAAGTCGTCCTTCCAGGCGCTCTGGGCCTCCTGGATGTGGCTCAGGGTGGGGAGGGCCTTCTTGAGCGTGCTCCGGTCGGCCTCACCGTGCTCCAGTCGGAACATGGCATCTGTCTCCAGCTTCTGCTTCTTCTCGTGCTCTGCGAGAGTGAGAGCGGGGCTGGGCCTTCAAGGCCCTGGCTCGGGGCTGGGCTCAGGGCTGGCAGTGGGCTCGGAGCCCACGTTGGGCGCTCACCTGTCGTCAGCACCTGCTCGTTGTCTGCCATGTCCCAGCGCTCCTCCTTGCGCTGGGCGCCGCTCACGATCACGTAGTCGCAGTTGGCGGGGTCTGTCTGCATCTCGATGTAGTTGACGCAGAGGTGGCATTTCATTCGGAACCTGGCAGGGCGGAGGGTGATGGGTTAGAGTCAGGACACTGTGGCCCGCTTCCTTCCATCCGTGCGTGTCATCAACTAGTGTTCACGGAGCACCTGCTACATGCTGGGCTCCATGTCTGGGGGACAGCCGTGGGTGAGACAGATATGGTTCCTTCACCCCGGCACTGACCTTCTGTCTGGAGTTTGTTCACTTGTTCATCCATCCATTCATTTGTTTGTTCGTTCATTCATTCAACAAACCCTCCTGAGGGGACGGAGCAGAGCCTGCGGGGCCTTGTGGGCCACGGGGAGGACTCAGGCTTTTACTCTGAAGAAGGTGGGAACCATGAAGGGTTCTAGGCAGGATGTGCCCTGACAGACCATGATGGTTTCCAGGAGACCTCCCAGGGAATAATCATCAGGCAGAGGGTAGAAACTTCCCTCTGACTCAGACTCCTTTGTAGCCCCCTCACCCTGCCGCCCACCAGGCTGCCTCTACCTGTAGATCGGGGTCGTGTAGTAATTGCCAACCTTCTTCTTTTCTGCATTGTAACGAACACCTAGGAGGAGAGGGAGAGAATGAGGCTAGGGCTCAGGCCACCCTCAGCGTCTTTTCCTGGGGTGGGGAGCAGATGGGGGTGGTATTTTACTCCCCTGCAGGGGAGACACCTCTGGAGGACACTGAAATTCAAGCACAAAAGAGCCATGTCTAGGCTGCGGGATGGGTGCTCAGGCCACAGAGGAGGGTGGGCTGGATGGAGCCAGAGGGCCTGGGTTCAAACCCTGGCGCCACCCCACTGGCTGTGCGACCTTAGGCCAGCTGCCCTGGCCGTCTGGCCTCAGGTTCCCCATCGATTGGATAGGGATGCCTATGACGCCTACCGCACAGGGCTGGTGTGAGAACTGCAGAAGCTATTAATACCCACGGATCGCTCAACACTGGGCCAGGTGCTCAGCAAGCATGCAAGAAGGGTTGGCTTTTGGGAATTCCCTCCCTGTCGGTCCAGTGGTTAGGACTCCGTGCTTTCACTGCCGGGGCCCAGGTTCAATCCCTGGTCGGGGAACTAAAATCCCACAAACTGTGGGGTGTGGCCAAAAAAAAAAAAAAGGTTGGCTTTTATTATTTTTCTAGAGAATCCAGGTTTTTTGTTCCTTTTTCACTAATTAGATGGTATATTCTTGACTCTTATCTTGCTTACTGAGTGAAAAAAGCTTAAACTAGAAAAACAGAGCTTGGGGGGGTTGGTGGTGTGGCCTGGCCGGCTGTTCCTTTTCTGGGGGGCTGCTTCTGTTCACGGCCCTGAGGTTGACCCATGTGTGGCGTCAGGCTGCGCCCTGCTCTTTGTCGCCTGAGCGCCTGGAGGCCTTTGGGGCAGATGCCCCTTGCTGGGTCTGATGAAGGGGATGTGTTGGGGGGAGTCATTCCACTTCAGCAGTGGGGTGGCCTGGCCCCTCTTTCTTGCACTGGACCCTCCTGCCGAGAGCTGCCGGCTCCTGTTTACAGAGCGAGCTGCTGCCCTGGGCCAGGCGCCGTGGGAAGGGCGGAGGATCCCTGTACTATAGTGGAGGAAACGGAAGCCAGGAGGGTCGAGTCACCTGCCGCAGGCCTCAGGGCTGCTGAGCAGGGCCACGGACCCATGTCTGTCCATCCATCTGCGCACCTGTGGGCACGATCAGGGGTCTGAATGCTCACGGTAACAGTAAGGGTAGTGGCAGCAGCAGGTTGAGTTTACGAGCCCTCGCACATGCCACATGCTGTGCACTAAGCACTTTATTTTTTATTTATTTTTGGCGGCGCTGTGCGGCTTCTGGGATCTTAGTTCCCCAACCAGGGATCGAACCCACGCCCCCTGCAGTGGAAAGCGCAGAGTCCTAACCACTGGACCGTCAGGGAATTCCTTGCACTAAGCACTTTATATGCCACACAGGCGGGCACTCATACCACCTGAATTTCACAGATGGGTAACTCGAGGTGCATGGTGGCTCAGTCGCCTGCCAAGGGTCACCAGCTAGGAAGTGGCAGAGATGGGATTTGAACCCAGAGCCTCCTAACCGCTCTGCCATGAGGCATCCACAGCCCACCAGGCACTTGAGCCCACTGTCCCCTACTCGACTCCTGACCGGGACCCCCGCGGGGACGGTCTCTCACGGTGCCCAGCAGTTAAGGGGCTCGCTGGCTGTGCGGCTGAATGGTGGGGGTCAGGGTGGGGAGCAGGGGAGCGGGCGGAAGCTCACCCATGCCGATGTGATTCTTGCAGCCGTCACACCAGATGTTATAGGGCATCTCAAATCTACACAAACAGAGAACAGCTCATTTGTCCCCGTCCACGTGGGCTCTCCCAGGATCTCCAGGTCAGCGACTCTGGCTGCAGTCACATTGCAAAGGGCGTGCAAGTGGGAGGGTAAAGAACGGTGGTCATTCCTGCAACCAGGCCAGGCCCATCACGTGGCTCTCTGGCCAGCTGACCCCGTCTGGGCGAGCGTCTCTGCTGGGTGCTGCCCTGTCTTCCATATCCCACCACGTCAGCTACACAGGTTTCCAAGCAGAGGAGGAAGCAGGCTTCAGGGAGCACTGGTGTTTGATTCCAGTTTAGCTAAGTTGTTGCAGTGACACCGGGTTTTTTTTTTTTTTAATACATTTATTTATTTACTTTTAGCTGCGTTGGGTCTTCATTGCTGCGGATGGGCTTTCTCTAGTTGCGGCGAGCGGGGGCCACTCTTCATTGTGGTGCGCGGGCTTCTCACCGCGGTGGCTCCTCTTGTTGCCAAGCACAGGCTCAGTAGTTGTGGCTCACGGGCTTAGCTGCTCTGCGGCATGTGGGATCTTCCCGGACCAGGGCTTGAACCCGGGTCCCCTGCATTGGCAGGTGGATTCTTAACCACTGCCCCACCAGGGAAGTCCCTGGGTTTCTTTCATCCAGTTCTATTTGCAACGTGCAATTCTGGTAAATTTCCATTAACAGCAGTAATGGAGCTTCTCTTTTAAAACAGAACCATTAAGTAATGAATAATGAGCTGAATTTAAGACACTGTACAGGTGAGATGAGGGCTTGGCAAACAGAAAGAAGGCAGGGCGGGTGGCTGGCTCTGGAGTGTGGAGGCATGGCGGGAGTTGGAGGTGACCTTCAGCTCTGTGACTCTTGGGGCCACTGCTGAGATTTGCATCTTGACTACTTTTCCATAGATGTTCCTGCCTCTGACGGTTTTGTCACTGGATGCTCTGCTCAGGCCCAGGGTGGACCCCAGAGGCTGAGGGCAGAGTTCATGAGGCAGAGAAGGAGGCAGAGAGGGGCTTCTGCTTCCCGCCACGGCTGACCCACAGGGTGCTGGCCAGAAATACGAGGAGAACCCCGGAATAGCCAGAGGAGAACCCCGGAACAGCCATCGTCCTGGCTTGACTGCAGCAATGGCTGTGATTCTTTATCCTCCCCATGTCCGTGCCCTTTGCAAGATGACTCTGCAGCCATTCCTGTCAAGAGGTGGAGTGTGTTGCCCACCCCCTCCCTGCATCATGACTTGCTTTGGGGAATCAATGAGACAGAAGTGACAGGGTACCAGCTCAGGGTCTCTGCCTCGAGAAGCCTTGCATGCCTCTGCTGGCTCTCTTTTGGAACCCGGCTGCTGCTGTGTGAACAAGCCCAGATTAGCCAGCTGGAGGATGAGACTTGGAACACAGCCCAGTCATACCAACCAAAGCCATGCTGGACCAGCCAGTCCCCAGCCAGGCAACCCCCAAACATGTGAGACAGCCCAGCCCAGGTCAGCCAAGACCAGCCAGGGGCAGCAGAGGCATCCAGCTGAGCTGCAGACTCGTGAACAACACGAGTGCTTAACATGTGCTTATCGTTTTGTTATGCAGCAATGGCTGACTGATACAGCAACTTTCTGCTTTATGGAATTAAGACCCTGCAGCACTGGGCAAAATCAGGGGGTGCTGAACGCTCCTTGAGGTTGACACCAGGTGGCACAAAGGGCAGGGGTCCTCAGGTGATGCCAGGGCCTTACCTGATGATGAGGATGCCCTGGGACAGCTTCCGAGCCCGCTCCCGAAGAGGGTGGCTGTTATGGTATCTGTTGAGTGAGCCATGCTGTGTGGAAAGGAAGAGGGAGCAGATTAGCACTGCTGAGCTGGGGGAGCTCAGGCCCTCTCTCACAGGCCGAGAGAGGCCTCATTCTTATGTCCTGCTGGGAGTGTTAACAGCAAAATGGGAGGCACTTAGGCGTTGGTGAAGCAAGTAGGCTTGGAATCAGGAAAACAGGAGTCTGCATCTTACCTCTCCCATTTAGGAGCTAAAAGAGCTGTGTGACCCTGGGCAGTGACCTCACCTTTTGCCTTCCACAGCCCTATGAGTCAACTGGGGACGAGGATCATAATAATTACCTCCAGGTGTTGTGGGATCAGGTGAGATGACAAGACCAGCAAACCTCTGCTGGGTACTTTAAGTGTGTCATCTCACTTTAATCCCTCAACGTTTCTGGGAGGTCACGTTGTTTTGTTTCCCCTTTGGACCTATGGGGAGACTCTGGTGTAGAAAGACCGAGTCATGTGCAGGGGACCACATAGCTGGGACATGATGATTCATTTACTGGCCCCTTACTGAGCGCCCATAGTGTGGGGACACAGATGCAAAGAGACAGATGAACATCCCTGCCCTTGAGGTGCGGACGTTCTAGAGGGGGAGATGGGGGGCTTCCCTGGTGGTGCAGTGGTTAGGAATCCACCTGCCAATGCGGGGGACACGGGTTCAGGCCCTGGTCTGGGAAGATCCCACATGCCGCAGAGCAACTACGCCCGTGCGCCACAACTACTGAGCCTGCGAGCCACAACTACTGAGGCCCACATGCCTAGAGTCCATGCTCCGCAACAAGAGAAGCCACCGCAAAGAGAGGCCCACACGCTGCGACAAAGAGTACCTCCCGCTCGCTGCAACTAGAGAAAGCCCGTGTGCAGCAACGGAGACCCAATGCAGCCAAAAATAAAGAAATAAAATAAATAAATAGAGGGGGAGATGGATAATAGGCAAATAAATGGGTGACGCATTGAGGAGTTAAGAAGGCTACGGAGAGAAATAAAGCACTAGGTCATGCGATAGAGAACGAGAGGGTGGTCAGGGAGGCCCTCTGTGAGGAGAGACCTAAAGGAAGGAAAGGAGTCTTGGGGTCAGAGGGAGGGAGAGGTTCCAGGCAGAGGGAACAATGAGGAGGCCAGACGAGCTGGAGCTGGGAGGGTGAGGGGATCTGACCCAGAGGCCGTGTGTGGGACCTCATCCTGGACTCCACTGGAAACACACCACACCTGACACTGGGCATGCTGGTGTTTACATGGGTCACTGACCAGGGTCACACTGACCACCTGGGAGGGAAGGCTGCCCCAAGACTCAGGTGACAAGCGCAAGGCAGGGAGACCTCGGGGGCCGCCCGGGCTTCTGCAGCTGTGGTTCTGACTCCAGGAGGGGATGAAGAGCGTGGGGCCCCTACCCGGCGGGGTTGCTATGCTATCGTGGACACGGAGAAGGAAGCCTGCCCCTTACCTTTGTAGGGTTGAAATCCGGAGGGTAGTACTTGTTTACGCCTTTCCTTTCACCCTGGAAAGCAGAAGAGAGACGTGAGTCAGAGAGGGTCCTACAGGAGACCTACTTGTGCAGCCTTGAGGGACGAGACCTGGACAAGGAAGACAGGGATATCCTGGAGGATGGCCCAGGGCTCTGTGTCCCATCGAGGACTGGTGACTTGGGGGAAAAAGCCCCACTGTTGGGAATTCCCCGGCGGTCCACTGGTTAGGACTCAGCGCTTTTACTGCCGTGGCCTGGGTTCAGTCCCCGGTCAGGGAACTAAGATCCGGCAAGCTGAGCGGCTCAGCCAGAGAAAAACAAACAAACAAAACAAACCCCACTGTCGTCGCTGTGGAAAATTCCGCAAGGGTTAGACTCTCCTAGAGAAATGGCTTTCACAGTTATTTTGGGACTGTGACTTAAGGTAAGACATATTTAACCCCAAATACACAAGCACATGTTTCAGGAAAGAATGCTCACCCAGCTGTGAATCTCTCTTTTAAATGCTGACAGCCAACTGCTGAATTGACTTATTGACTTAACGATCCACTGAAGCAGTGGGTCTCAAACTTGGCTGCATGTTACAACTACCCGAGGAGTTTCTAAAATACTGATGCCTGGGACCCACGCCCAGAGGTTCTCCTGACAGAGGACCTGCTCTAGGGCATGGTGCCTGGACACAGGGCTTTTCCAAAGCAACCCCAGAAAACACGTGTGTATACACATCCCTGTACATACAGGTCCATTCACAATAGCCAAATGGTGGAAACAACCCAAGTGTCCATCAGTGGATGAAAGGATAAACAAAACGTGGTCTATCCATATAATGGGATATTATTCAGCCATAAAAAGGAAGGAAGCTCTGATATATGCTGTAATGTGGGTAAACCCCGAAAAAATCATGCTAAGTGAAAGAAGCTGGATACAAAGGGACACATGGTACATGATTCCATTGATATGAAATGTCCAGAATGGACAAATCTACAGAGGCAGGAAACAGACTGGTGGTTGCCAGGGGCTGGGGTGGGGGAACGGGAGTGACTGCTGTTGGTTATAGGGTTTCCTTTTGGGGTGATGGAAATGTTTTGGAACTAGACAGAGGTGGTCATTGCAAAATATTGTGAATGTACTAAATGCCACTGAATCATACGTTTTAAAATGTTAGTTTTATGTTATGTGAATTCCACCTCATTAAGAAAAAAAAAAACCAGGAAAAAAAAGAAAAAAGCCCCCTGGGTGATTTCAGTACACAGCAAAGTTTGAAAACCACTGCACCCGAAGACCATGATCCAGAGTTTCAAAATACCTGAGAGCTTGGGCTCAGGGGTGGGGAAGGAGACTTTTAGGGGAGGGAAAGGGCTATTCAGGGGACACCTTCCCTTCACCTAAAGATCAGAAGAGAAACCCAATGAGCACAGCCTGTCTACTCACCATCTTGGAAGCTGCCTACTGGTCCTCAGCTGCCACTCAGCCAATCTGAAAAGACGATGAGACACTGCTTTGCCGACTCACTGCCCAGTGCCAGCCTCCTGGACAGCCTGGCAGACAGTCGCGGCTTCTCTGTGAAGATGCGGTGGGCTGTGTGTGGTGGTGGCGGCGGCTCAGATGATCCTCTCCGCAGGTGTAGGAGGCATCCAAGGAGCGGCGTTTGTCTGTCTGGAAAGGGAGTGTCCTGTCCACTCTCCATCCAACATATATTTCCCAGCTGACACTTCTCATCCCTCCATGGCCCCCATCATCGCTCACCTGGACGAGTACAGTCACCTCCTCCCTAGGCTCCTGGCTCTGCCCTTGACTCTCACGGTCTGTTCTCCTCGTAACGGCTAGAAGGATCTGTGAAAATATAAATCTGAACTATCACTTTCCTGCTTAAACCCCTCCAGTGATTCCCATCGCTTTGAGAATCAAGTCAAACCCCTCCCCACGGCCTATGGGGCCCCTGCCTGCCTCTCCGAGCCCACCTTTTACCCCTCTCCCTCTCCCTCGCTGTTTCAGTCACACTGGCTTCCTGGCTGCCTTCGAAAGCTAAGCAGGTGCAGGCCAACTGCCTTGAACGCTGCTAAACACCTACAACACACAGGATAACACCCACAAGTGTTCTTTCTCACAGGTCTCAGCTAAAACATCACCCCTGTCAGAGGCCTCGTCTGATCACCTGATCTAAAGTCACTTCTTCCCTGGAGCTTCCACCACATCACCCTGTGTCTGTTTACTTGTTTACAGTCTGTCTCCTCCGCCAGGGGCCACCGTGCTACGTCTCCGGCACCCAGGACAGCTCCTGATAAATGCTGACTTCATCAACCTCTGATAACTGACTGAGGTTCCATAAGACTCAGTGTGGGTGACACAGAGACACTGGGAATTTGGGGTTAGCAGATGCAAACTATTACATATAGAATGGATAAACAACAAGGTCCTACTGTATAGCACAGAGAACTATATTCAATATTCTAAGATAAACCATAATGGAAAAGAATATTAAAAAAAGAACATATATATATATGTTTAACTGAATCACTTTGCTGAACAGCAGCAATTAACACAACATTTTATGTTTTTTTTTTTTTTTTTTTTTTTTTTTTGTGGTACGCGGGCCTCTCACTGCTGTGGCCTCTCCCGTTGCGGAGCACAGGCTCTGGACGCGCAGGCTCAGTGGCCATGGCTCACGGGCCCAGCCACTCCGCGGCATGTGGGATCTTCCCGGACCGGGGCATGAACCCGTGTCCCCTGCATCGGCAGGCGGACTCTCAACCACTGCGCCACCAGGGAAGCCCTAACACAACATTTTAAATCAACTGTATTTCAATTAAAAAAATTAAAAAAAAAATTAAAAAAAAAGAGAGACACTATGAGGGACTAAAGCGTAGTCCAGAATGGGGATTGGCAGATTTTCTCGATTGAGGGCCAGAATTTCTGTCCCAACAGCTCAACTTGGCTCAACTCTGCTGTCACTGCTAGAAAGCAGCCATAGACAATATGTAAATGAACGGGTGTGGCTGCATTCCAACAAAACTTTATTTGTGGACCCTGAAATTTCAATTTCACATGATTGCCACATGTCACAAAATATTATTCTCCTTTTGATTTTTTCCCAACAATTTAAGAAGTTAAATCCATTCTTTGCTGGTGGGCTGTACAAAATCACGCAGTGGTCCGGTTTTGGCCTGTGAGTGTAGTTTGCTGGCTCCTTGTGCTCGAGTCAGGAAGTCTGTTTCTGCAAACTTAGCTGCGCGCTCTCTAATAGTTACTGTGTACTACCTGCTGCACAGAGTCCAACATCATTGCCCCATTTACTCTATACTATGTTAGTATTATCTCCAGTTGACGAACGAGGACGTGGGAGCTTAAGTAACGTGCCAGGGGTCAGAAGCTGATAGGAAGGCAGAGCCAGGGTGCAAAGCCCCAGATATAAAGTGTTCCACCATCCCCCCAAACTCCTCTCCACCTCGGATCCTCCACCTGTAAAGTGTGCCCCTGGACCAGATTTTCTTAAAGTCACTTCCAAACTAAAAATGCTTTTGCCAACAAAATAGCTAAGTGCCCACCCAAGCTTTGGGGGCACAGTTCCATGGGCTGGAATCCCTGCTCCATTCCTCACTAGCTGGGTAACCTTGGCCAATGTCTGAGCCTCCCTGAGCTTATATTTCCTCACCTGTAAAGAGTGGATGACGGCAAGAGGACTTTCTGGAGTTGCTGTAAATGAAATAACATACAAACATGGGTAATGCTTGCACAGAGTAAGTACTCCACTTACAGGAGTTGGGGGTCTTACCGTGGTTTTATCACCCCAGTGAGTGGTACAGGTGGGGCTACAGGGTGGATGTATAGAAATCTCTGGTCCTTGGTGTCAAGAATAATGATAAACCCCCCTGGCTCAGGGCATAATGCTTGGGCTTGGATCCCGACTCTGCTTTGCTTGCTAGCGGCTTGACTTTGGGCAAACTGCTTCTCTCTCTGAGCCTGTTATCTTATTTGTAATATGGGGTTTATACAAGTATCAACCTGATGAGGTTGCTGTCAAGACTCAGTGAGTTAAAGTATCTGGAAGAGCGCCTGATGCTGAGTTAAACGTTTGTAGTTCTGATTATTTCCGTTTTACAAGCATCATTTAAAAAAATCTTCACCAAGACCCAAAGAAATACGGGCTTACTGTCCCATTTTCCAGATGAGGAAAACCTGAAGAGGTATAATATGGGCTAGGGTCAGGTCTGGGGTCGCAGCTAGGGCCCGGGGTTTTGTGTCGGGGGTCGCGGCTGGGGGGCGGGCAGCTCCGAGCATCGGGCCCACGTTCCCAGAGCCCCGCGGCCCCCGGCGCGTTCGACCCCATAGGGCGGCTCCGAGGCCGGGTGAAGCAGTGGACGGACCCCCAGCCGTACCGGGCCTAGCCGCCCCTCTGCCCGCCTGCACTTACCTGCCCTCCTCCTGACGTCACTCCGCGCCCGTCCCGGAAGTCCCTGCTGGGCGCGTAAGGGGGCGTGGCGCACTCCCCGCGTGACAGGGACGCCTGCGCGAGGCGGGGCGAGGCGGCAGCGCAGCGCTGACTGGCTGAATGTCGAACACGCCGCTCGCTCACAGCCGCCGGAGTGGACCAATCCGGGCCTGCCCTTCCCAACTGCGCGCACTACACGATGCCCCACCCTCGGCCCCGCCCACTTTGCCTGACCCAATCCAAGGACCGCCTTTCTGATGATGCTCTCCAGAGAGCGGGATTTCGCCAGCTGAAGCGGTGGAGCAAACTCCAGCTCCTGGGCCAAATCAAACCAGCCCCTTGTATTTGAATGGCTAGCGAGTTAACAAATGTTTTTAAATTTTTAAATGGTTGGGGGGGGGGAATCAAAAGAATAACATTTTATGACTTGTGAAAATCAAATGAAGTTCAAATTTTAGTGTCCGTGTATAAAATTTTATTGGAATCCATCTGCGCCCACTCATTTACCTGTCTGTAGCTGCTTTCCCACTACAGTGGCAGAATTGAATGGTTGTCACAGAGCGCCTATGGCTCATGGAACCTGAAAATGTACTGTCTGGCCGTTTACAGAAGTGGGTCAGCCCTTGTCTTAGAACCTTCAGATAAGCTGATTTTACCTTCTGCACAGGGCAATGGCTTTTGAATGTACTTTTGTGCCTTGTAGAGTTTAGCAAAATCTGTTTGTTCATTTGTTCGCTCAACAGCTGTTTACTAGGTGCCTGCTATATGTCAGGCCGTGGGGATTATGGAGCAAAAGACACACCCTTTTCTCACTGATGAGGCTGGCATGTCAACTGGAAGTTTATCGAAGACAGTGTGAAAAATGATGACACCGGTACTGCTACGATTGCTACTATTACTATACTATTTGGTGCCAGGCCCTGTTCTAAAGCTCTCATAAGCCAGATCTCGTGTAATCATAGTGCTGCCTATGGAGTGCTCACTACTCACCAGACATCATTCACCAGTGCTCACTATTGAATGAATCACCTCAGGGAATGCTGATTCCAGGAGATGGATACTCTATTGTTTTCATTTTACAAATGAAGAGACAGGCCCAGAGAGATTAAGCAATTGGCCCAAGGTCACACAGCTAGTGAAAGGTGGAGGATTTGTCTTACATCTGCTGACACTAAACCTTGTTCCTTTAACCTCTGAGCTACACTGCTTTGGGTTGTATGCATTAAACATAAGGGCTGTGGGAACCAGGAGGAATCTTTAACAAGGGTCGGGTGTTTGGGAGCGGGCACAAGTGAGGGTGAGCAAGACCCCTGTGATGGGTGACACCGGAGCTGGATAAAGAGAAGCCAGGCAGAGGAAGGGGGGGGCAGGGCAGAGGAATGCTCACAGATCCTGAGGAACAAGATGGAGCTGCACTCAAACCCCAGTAATCTTGCTTGCTACCTCTGAATTTTGGTTGAGTCCTTGTCTTGCACCTGAAAGAAGAGCTAGTGACAGAAAAGCCACAAAATACTCCCTTGTGAGTAATATTTTGGTGAGAAGTGTGAGAGCCCTGGGCTTTCAAGGGACGTGTAGAGCTTCACTCTTTTTTTAAAAAAAATCCTTTATTTATTTTTAATTTATTTTTGGCTGTGTTGGGTCTTTGTGGCTGTGCACGGGCTTTCTCTAATTGCAGCGAGTGGAGGCTACTCTTCGTTGAGGTGCACGGGCTTCTCAGGGCAGTGGCTTCTCTTGTTGTGGAGCACAGGCTCTAGGCGCACGGGCTTCAGTAGTTGTGGTGCGTGGGCTCAGTAGTCATGGCTCGTGAACTTAGTTGCTCCACAGAATATGGGATCTTCCCAGGCCAGGGCTTGAACCCGTGTCCCCTACATTGGCAGGTGGATTCTTAACCACTGCACCACTAGGGAAGTCCCGAGCCTCACTCTTATTACTCAAACACAGCTCAGGTGATGGAAACAAACGTCAGCCTGGGATACGAAGAGACTGTCTATAAAGATGCCAAGCGCAAGGCAGTTCCCGTGGGACCAAGGGAACTGGCTCAGGGAGAGGAAGACAATTAGACAGGCCGGGCAGGGTGACAGGAAGGGACCTGGATTCTAGCTCTTGGGGACCCTGACCAAGTCACATCACCTCTGTCTGCTTACCTGTAAAGTGGGATATCTCAGCCCTGCCCATGGGAACAAATGCAGTAAATGCCTACCAGTGCATTTGTAAAACAGTTTGAAGAGGAAGAGAGAAGCCAGTGGGCCGGGAAGGGCCTTCCAAGATCATGGTGTGTCTTTGGGGGACAAGAGCAGAATGACCAAGGAGGAGGAGACCTCTAAGCACCAGGAAGTTCTTTACATAAAACTGAAACCCACTTCCCTGCTATTGGCACCCACTATGTGGCCCTATTCCTAACTTCGGGGGCTACAGAGGACCGACCCCTCTTCCACGTGCCAGCCCTCCAGCTCCCTTCCACCTCTAAGAGTCTGTGGTTCAAGCCTACCTCTGTCTTCATGCCCCAATCACCAACCAGCTCAGAAAGCAGGCCCAATAGGTTAGACATTTTCTATTTAATCTGTGACTATGACCAAAACTATTTGGGGTGCCTGTCCAGCCCCCACCCCTACCTTTGTGTGAGAACGTCCAACCTCCAGAGGGTGCTGCAGCATTTCTATTTATGGCCACAGCTGATTGGATCAGGGGTATAGATTTAACCCAAGCTGGGCCAATGGGATTTTCTCCTGGCAATTTACAACTGGGATCCAGACATGCACAGGAATCTGCTTGTGGCTTAATCTGAGGACATAGAACTTTGGGACTTAGCCCAAAACTTAGCCACATAGAACTTTGGGACTTAGTGGGAAGCCATCTTTAGCCACGTGCAGAGAAAAGCAGAGATGAAAACCGTGTGGTGAGAAAGAGAGAGATAAAGAAATAGAGATAAAGAGGGAAAGAGAGAGAAAGAGAAAGGAATAGAGAGGCAGAGAAAGAAATAGAAAAACTTTCCTTATCCCTGAAGACCTTTCAGTTCTTAAGTGGCTTGATATATCCCTGTATCCCTAAAATAAACTCTCCTCTTTGACTAAGCTAATCTGAACAAGTTTCTCTTTCTTGCAAGCAAAAGAACTTTAACAATGTCTGTGTCTAAGATGCAGTGTTGGTATGTGGAATTTACAAACTCCAGATCGTTCACCTCATTTTTTGTGAAAACTGACACCAAGACTAGGGGGCCTCAAACAATTCATTCTGTAGATAGAACTGCAAAGTATGAAATAGCTATAGAATGATAAAAATGAAGTCCAAACCAAATGAATCATCTTTTACAAGTGAGCACTGAGGCTGGTCAATAACGCAAGCTCTCTGATTATGGAAAACAAGGTAACAGGATCTGAAATTCAGGGGGCTACAAAACCAGGACGATGGATCTGTGTGCAATCCTACTGCTCTGGGTCTCTTAACATGAAGCTGTGCTTGCAGGTTACTTAACACATTTCCCAGGAGTATCAGAGTTCCAGATTTGGTGGTTGAGGGGGTCTGAGTCCAGAGAGAAAATGAAAGGCAGAATCAAGAACTCGACAAAAGGAAGCTTGACACATTTTCAAATCAACTGCAGACAAAACAGAAAACTCAATGACAGGCCTATATATCTGCCTCTGTCAGATCCTGATGAGATCAGGACAACACTTGGGTTTCTCGGACAAATCCTCTTCCCGGTGCAAGCTGGAAGACAGAGAGGACAGGGCCAGCTCCTACGTGGGCCACTTCTCCAGTGGCCAGGCTCTGAGCACACAGGGCACCCAGGGAAGCTTGGTGTCCTTGCCATGATCCTGTAACTCCAGAGGAAGGGGCAGGAGAGGACCTGCAAAACGAGCAAGTTCAGTGCCACACCTCCAATTGTTAGCTACGACACCTGGCTTATTCTGCAGTTAAATTCTTTGGGGGAAACAAAAATATTGAAAAGGAACATCTGACAGGTAAACAAGGTCTTCCTGTATAGCACAGGGAACTATATATATTCAATATTGTGAGATAAACCATAATGGAAAAGAATCTAAAAAAGAATGTATATATGTGTATAACTGAATCACTTTGCTGTACAGCAGAAATGAACACAACACTGTAAATCAACTTTACTTCAATAAGAAAAAAAGAAAAGGAACATCTGATTAGAAATACGTCTCGTGTGTGAAAAGAGGAGTGTGGCGATGCAGAGGGCTTTGAGCCCACGCAGGGTAGTGAGAGCTACTTAACTGGGCTGCTGTCTTTAAAGAGGAAGAAGACAGGATTGGATTAAATGAGAGAGGGAGCCTCCCTTCCCAGTGGTGGAAGGGCACCTTGAAGCCACGAGGCCCCGTCATGCTTTGTGGCTCTGTAATCAGCAAGAGAGAACATGGAGAAGGTCTGGACCTTGAAGAGTTCAATGGCATCTGCAAACTACCTCCAAACAAGAAGAATGACATGCTTAACTCAGGCACTGCTTTTACTGTACCAGGTTCAAAGGACTTTTAAAGGAGGCCTGCGCCTTTATGGGTTTAGGAAAACTGGGTTCTCGGGAGCAGCGGGTTCTATTCTTGGCTCTGCTGCTTGGTATTTTAGTTGACCTGGTGTGCCATAGGAAGGGTTTGACAATCTCTTGGAGTCTACTGTTCTTGAAATTTAAGGAGAGAGCAAGGAAGCAGAGATGCAGAGACACTCATAGCTTTTCTGGTTTTTTAAGTCTTTTAAGGAATAACTCAATGCATTTTTGCTTGCGGCTGGGGGGAGGTACCAACAGAGTGCATGAGGAAGGCATTTGCTGCTCTCTTGGTGGCCCTGTTGCAGTGGTGCCTTATTTACCATTAATTGCCCGCAAATGCAGTTTACTTCATAATGTCCTTCTGACAACCAAATCTGAAGGACACGGGGGCAATAAGCACAAGGGTGCTGTGATCAGTCGCAGGTAGGTGGGCCAGAATTTGGGCTAACGCATGCTTCGGTCCTGGCTTGAAGCCTTAGAGTCTAAGGCAGCGTCGGCAAACTTTCTGTAAAGAGCCAGATAGTAAATATTTTACACTGGTGGGCCAGACAGCTCCGTAGCAACCGCTCAGCTCTGGGGTTGTTGAATGAAAGCAGCCACAGACAGTACGTAAAAGAACAGGTGTGCCTGTGTGCCAATACAACTGTATTTCTAAAACCAGGCAGAGGGGAACTTCCTGGTGGCGCAGTGGTTAAGAATCCGCCTGCCACTGCAGGAGACACGGGTTCGATCCCTGGTCCGGGAAGATCCCACATGCTGAGGAGCAACTAAGCCTGCGAGCCACAACTACTGAGCCCGCATGCTGCAACTATGGAAGCCTGTGCGCTAGAGCCCGTGCTCCACAAGAGAAGCCACCGCAATGAGAAGCCTGCGCACCACAGTGAAGAGTAGCCACCTCTCGCTACAACTAGAGAAAGCCCGTGCAGCAACGAAGACCCAACGCAGCCAAAAATAAAAAAGAATAAAAAGTAAAATCAGGCAGAGGGCAGATGGTTTGCTTAGCCATGGTCCAAGGGATCAAACAGGTGAAATCTTTATCTTCAGTGCACCTACAATTCAGATCTACAAGTCTTTTTGATAAAAGCAGCTGCAAACCTGCTGTGGATAGGATGCAGGGAGGTCCTGTGTTTGGACCATGATCTTTTGCTTACTGGTTGTTACAAAGATTTTAACTTCAAATCTAGGGATTTGAATTCGGGCCCCATCACTTCCTAATTCTGTGACCTGGGCAAAGTTGTTAACTACCGTATGGCTCAATTTCATCACCCCAAGATGGGGAGAATGATCCTTAAAATTCAGAGTTGTGGAAGAGGTTTCATGGGAGAACATTGGGAAGGCACTTAGCATGATGCCTGGTGCTTTAGTCTAGATTCCACCAATGTTGACTCTGTAGTCTTTGGCTTAGAAAATAGGTTTTCCCCTTTCCACTGAATACATGAATTGATGTGTATCAAAATGGACATGAGACAACCAGTACTTGTAACTTTTGGTCTTTTGCATCTAGGACATCTATGTTGAGTCACTCCATCAATTCGTGATGATAAACACTGTCCATAGGAGAAATGGCCCTAAAGAAAAGAAGTGTGTCCAGAATATCACCCTTAAAATAAATTAAAATCTTAAAAAAGAATGTTTGGGAGTTAGGCTTGATGTAACTGCTCTATACAGACAATTGAAATATGGAAGAAATGGAATGGACCCCCTTACCCATACCACCCCCTTGGCCAAATGGAGACATTTATTTATTTGTTATTTATTTATTTATTTATGGCTGTGCCACGCGGCTGTGAGATCTTAGTTCCTCAGCCAGGGATCGAACCCGTGCCCCGTGCAGTGGAAGAGCAGAGTCCTAACCACTGGACCGCCAGGGAATTCCCAATAGAGACTTTTACTACAGATGGTTCTCCTCCTTAAGGAGTGTGTTGTCCAAAAGAAATGAGTACTATTGACAATTTTAAGAGGAAGTCTCTCCTTTTGTTGCTTCTGAGATGGATCTAATAAAAGCATGGAGACGCTAAGAGAAATTCAGAACTCGGAGCCTTGGGACTTCCCTGGTGGTCCAGTGGGTAAGACTCCGTGCTCCCAATGCAGGGGGCCTGGGTTCGATCCCTGGTCAGGGAACTAGATCCCGCATGCATGCAGCAACTAAGAAATCTGTATGCTGCAACTAAGAAGCCCGCATGCTGCAACAACAAAAAGATCCCGCAAAGAAGATCCTGTGTGTTGCAACTAACACCTGGCGCAGCCAAAATAAATAAAAACAAAAATCTTAAAAAAAAAAGGTGAGTCAGGCATCCACCGTCTGACTCACCTGCGTTAAGGTGATGTTTTCAAACAGCGAACCAGAAGCATATGGAACAAGCTTTTGGGATAAGACCAGGATGCAACACAGCAGGGGCGGGGCACAGGAATCAGGCTCAGGGACCACAGAACTGCCCCCCATCCCCCACACCATGAGCCCCAGGTAATCGATTCCTTCACCTTTTGTGACCAGGAACACAGGTGAATGCCGCCCTCCGAAAGTGTGCTGATGACACAGAGCCGACCCAGATGAGGGAGGAGATGCTTTGTCAGATGAGAGAACTGGTGAGGGTAACAGAAAAAAGGGAGGAGGGAAAAAAAGGGAAATGTTGTCTAGTACACCAAAACTTCCTAGAAGGCTGAAACATAATCTTAAACCTCAAGCAAAATATTTAGATTGACTTTATTGATGACTTACCCAAATATGCCTTGTTCAGTCATTCATTTGACACATTTATTCAGTGTTACTAGGTGTCTAGCTCTGGTCTAAGCACCAGAGGTTACTAGGTGTTACTAGGTGTCTAGCTCTGGTCTATGCAGTGATAAACAAGACGGGCAACCTTTGCCCTCTTTTTTTTTTCGGCTGCGCCGCGCAGCTTGCAGGATCTTAGTTCCCCTACCAGGGACTGAACCCGGGCCCTCAGCAGCGATCTTTGCCCTCGTGAGCTTACATTCTGGTGGGCTCAGGTTGCATCATCCTGGGCAGACCATTTTCTATGAGCAGGATCCTGATTCCTCCAAGTTTCTGCTCTTTGAAGTTAGGTCATAGAATCTTCTGACCCATTGCTCCAATATGGCAACTGCAGAGTACATGGAAAGGCAGGTGGATGCTGAAGAGAATTAATTAAAGGGATGATCTATGGCTTTTTGTACGAAGACCAGCCAGGTCAGAATAACTTACGTAGATTCTTGGGACATTCCTATAATTTAAGCATCACATCATGGGGCATTTTATTGTGTTTTTTTTTTTGTTTGTTTGTTTGTTTTGCGGTACGCGGGCCTCTCACTGCTGTGGCCTCTCCCGCCGCGGAGCACGGCCTCTCCCGCCGCAGGCCCAGTGACCATGGCCCACGGGCCCAGCCGCCCCATGGCATGCGGGATCCTCCCGAACCGGGGCATGAACCCGCGTCCCCTGCATCGGCAGGCGGATCCCCAACCACTACGCCACCAGGGAAGCCCTCATGGGCCATTTTAAAAGGCCAGTTTTAATTTAATTTAATTTTTCCTCACGCAAACATCAGGATGTCTTGTGCTTAAACAAGCCCCTGCCACTGCTGTGTTAAACACCACCATAATTTACTTGTTAGAATCAGGAATAATAATGAGTTTGTTTGAGTGGTAACAAAAGCCTGGACGAACTGACTCTTTTCTAATCTCTTTTTTTTTTTTTTGGCGGTACATGGGCCTCTTACTGTTGTGGCCTCTCCCGTTGCGGAGCACAGGCTCCGGACGTGCAGGCTCAGCGGCCATGGCTCACGGGCCCAGCCGCTCCGCGGCATGTGGGATCCTACCGGACTGGGGCACGAACCCGTATCCCCTAGCATCGGCAGGTGGACTCCCAACCACTACGCCACCAGGGAAGCCCCCAAACTGACTCTTTAACATGTGTTTAAGGGACCAGGCCAGGAGGCTGAGAGAAGTAACAAAAGACATTTGGGAGTGAAGGGGGCACTTGGAGGGAGGCTGGGTGGCTTAAATGACTTCAAGGTTGGGGGAGGTATCTTGTCAGAATCTGAGCGTTTCCATGTCTTTAGAAATCATCTCACTGTCTTCATTTGACAGACGGGAAAATCAGTCCAGAGAGCTTAAGTGAAAAGGCCACAGAGTTTGTAATGGCAGAACTTGGTACAGAACCCAGGTCTCCTGATTTTTGCCCAACGCTTATTCCATAGTTGACCTGTCCATTACAATCATCCATTGTACTTCATATAATGCAATTGGGATAACCAGTTTCCAGAATATTGGGCTATTTTTAGGGTCTCCAGAGAGAGCGAGAATTAATATATACTTCGGGGCATAGAACATGGTTCATGAATTCAAAATTTACTTAGTGAAAAAGGAATAAATTTATCTGTCTTTTAATTTTTGGCCCTGGTCAGTGGTTCTCAGCTGGGGAGAGTTGTCCCCCAGGGGACATTTGGTTGTGACAACTTGGGGGGGGGTCATGTTCACGGGATCTTGCGGGTCGAGGCTGGCTATACTGCTAGACAGAAACATCTTACAGTGCACAGGACAGTCCCCGCTACCACAAAGGATGATCCGGCCCCAAATGTCAGTCGTGCTGATGTAGAGAAACGCTGCGCTACAGGCCCAGGAACCAAAACGGGAGCTCAGACTGGAATCTGGACCCTGGTGGAGATGCTAAGCGGGCTGAAGAATTTGCCAGCAAAGGTATTGTTTCAAAAGGTAAGCATCTTTGGGCTCTTAAATCCATCACTTTCCCCATCCCGTTTATAATCTGGATGGTATTCGGGGCATTTGGGGCTGCTATCTCTTGCCCTCGCTCCTACTTCCCACCCCCAACATTTAAACACAACCTGCTCACTCCTGCCACGGCACAAGGCTCATCGCACCCCTAGATCCTCCAACGGGGGTTACCCCAGGGTGGGCAGCTTCCCCTCCTCGTTCTGCCAGGCACTAGCTGAGCCCCTTGAGTGCGTCTCACTTCATTTTTCTGGCTTCGGTATCCTTCCCTGTAAAAAGAGAACATGCCCACCTCCTCGGTTTGTTGAAGAGCATCCCTTCACGCTACTACTCCCACCACGAAGGCCCCTGAGCGCTCACCACGGAGCCCGCCCTGTTTCCAGTTTTATGAATCTTCTTCGGTCTCTGAGGTAGAAACTGTGAATCCCCACTCTAAAGATGGGGAAACTGAGTCTAGCCAGGGACCTGGAGTGCGGTCTCACAGCTGTGAAGGAAGGTGCCGGTCTGGAAGGCGGGTGTCTTCTCCCTGTGACCCCGCTTCCACGCCAGGCGAGGCTCTCACAGATGAGCAGGACCCAAGCCAGGGTCTGAGGAGCCCAAGGTAGGTGCGGCCTCCGCAGCGCAACACCAGTCCTCAGGCGCATGCGCGAGCGCCAGTGCGCCGGGGCCTTTGGGAGGCTGGCCAAGTGTCCCAGGCTCTGCTCTGACGCCCGCTCGGTTGTCAGGGCAACCGGGGCGTGGCGGGCCGAGAACTTGAAGGCCTAGGCTTCCTTTGTTCGTTCACAGCCTTTTACCTCAACTTGGTGACGCTTCTCCGAGTTGTTCTTTGTTGTCCCTTCGTTCATTTACTTTCCGATTGGACAGAAGCTGATTTTCTATCCCCATGACCATTAAATGACAACCACGGGCGGGCGGATCCCGGCCCAGATCGGGTGCTGGTGGGGACCACGTTGAAGATCTCCCTGTGTCCATCCGGTTCACACCCAAGTGCCATTTTTTTCTTAACTCTTTTGCTTTCGTGTACTCTATAATTTATTACCGATATCTATAATTCATCTGACTTCTCCGGCCATATCCTGCGAAGGCCAAATCACGAATCTGAATTTTGTAGAGATGACTCATTGGTGACTAATTCCATTAGGAAAGCATTCTCTGCAAAGGAATTCGCAGCAGGATTTCTTTAAATAGAAAACTTCCTCAGTGCACTCAAAACGATTCACTTTATATAAAATTCATTTAAATACAAGATCCCACCCCCCTTTTTCTGCATATAGATATAAACTGCTGTGTATGGCTGTTCATGTTGTGCCTGACTGAGACGCTGGAAAGGGGCTGAAATCCAGCCTAGGCTGTGTTCCTCAAGTTGAAGGACAGTGCATCTTATTCTAATTCTGTTAGAATGGATGCCTTTTTCATGGAAACTTTGCATGAAGTTTGCATCCGCGCCAGCTACCTTCCTGCACATAATAATTTTACCGTAATTAGTTGCATGGCTTTTAGCTTTATGGAATGTTTATAACAAGCTTTTATAGTATGTCATTCCATTTCATTCATGCCACAGACTTTGTGTGGACTCAAGTCTTTGATTAAAATTAAACAGGGCAAATAAGGTCATGTAGGATTGGGTATTGTAAGGTCGGATCTTAACAAACGGCACCGTGAAACAGAGGAAAGCTTCAAGTGAGCTTTATTAGGGAGCGCTCCCGGGCGAGGTTCACTGGTCCGAGAGAAAGGGGCCGGAGAAGTCGCACCCGGGCGAGGGTTGGGCAAGATTTTATAGGGGAAGAAGGGAAAGGGCTGTGGCGAATCTGGGAGGGTGCAGGGTATTCCTTATTTGGTGGTCTTTTCGGGTATCGTGGCAATATCTGGTGCCGGTTGCATCAGTCTCGGGACCGTTAGTCCCGCCCCTCGAAAGGCGGGAAGGCTGGGCCGGGTGGAAAGTCTCCAGGTCAGTTCCTGGAACTGGGTGGTCCGGAAAGTCTCCAGGTCAGTTTCTGGAGCTGGGTGGTCCGGAGAGTTTCGGTCTGATGCAACCTGTGAATCTGATTGCGTTCCCCTGCCTCGGGCCAGTTGGCCTTACAGGTATTAATTCTTTTCTGTGCTCCATCATGTCATCCAGGAACCCAGATTCCTTCCATCTTGTTGCTTCTCCAGCTCCTAGGGTCTGTCCTCAGATACACAGTAGGAGCTGGCTTGCCTCTATATCCAAGTTCCCAGCAGAAGGGGGAGGAGGAAGTCTAAGGCGAGTAGTTTTGTGTTTAAGGAGATGACCTCCAAATTGCTCTGATGTTTGCTTGAATCCCATTGGGATTCAACGTAGTCACACGGCCACACCTGACAGCAAGGGTTCCTGGGAAATGTAGTTTCTAGCTGGGGGCCATCTATACCCTTACAATTCAGGAGGTTGTATTACTTAACGGAATAAAGAGAGATTGGATGCTGGGGATTTTTTTTTTTTTTAAGTTGTGAACCTCTTGACGGTAAGGACTGGCTCATCAAATTTTTTGAATAAATAAGCAGACACATGGTAAATGTTTTGTTTTTGGTTGATGAAGAAGGGTCCTGTTATATTTGATAAGCAGCATTGCATAGTAGAGAAGCAGGGATTCCAATCCTCCCTGTGCCTCTTACTGACTGTATGACCTTGACCAAATTTTATCATTTCCTAGCCTCAGTTATTCTAAGTGTATAAAGTATCCTTTATAATATCCTTTATAATAAACCAGTAATAGTAACTAAACTGTTTTCCTTGAGTTATGTGAGCTGATCTAGCAAATTATTGAACCCAGGGAGGGGATCCTGCGAGCCCCTGATGTATAGATGGTTGGTCATAAGTACAGGAGGCCCAGGATTTGTGATTGGCATATGAGGTGGAACTGAGCCCTTAACTTTTGGCATCTGGCATGAACCCTGAGTAGTTAGTGTCAGAACTGAATTGAATTGTTGGACACCCAGCTGGTGTCCAGAGAGTTGGAAAATAGGTTATTGGTGTGGAAAAAATACACTTGGTGTCAAAAGTGTAGGTAAAAACGTCTCAGCAGTTACCTTATTTGGAAATACGGTCTCTGTAGATACAATCACGTTAAGAAGAGGTCATTAAGGGGGCTCTATTCCAATATGACTGGTGTCCTTATAAGAAGAGAGCACTGCAGAGAGAAACAGAAGAAGGCCACATGAAGACAGAGGCAGAGATTGAAATGTTGTTATCACAGGCCAAGGAAGCATGGCCATGCCAACATCTTGATTTTGGACTCTTGGCCACCAGAACTATGAGAGAATAAATGGTGTCTTAAGCGACCCAGTTTGTGGCAGTTTCTTAGAGCAGCCCTAGGAAACTAATACAATAGCAGAGCAAGGGAATGAAAGTACCTGGGTCCCGAGTGATCAAACAGAGAGCAGCTGCTATGCACAACAGGACCACTTACCTGAGGACAGTTACCTGAATAAGGTTCATACTTCTGCATTCTTTATACCGGTATGTTTTTGGGTGTCTGTTATAGCAACTTAGTTCTTTTTTACCCTGTTAATGATCTTGACAACACGGAACACTGAAGTTTCTTTCTTCCAGAAGCTGCTCTTTCACTTTCCTCCTCCTTCCTTTTTTTCTCATTCCATCTGTTTTAGAAAGCTAACTTTTTCCTCTCTTGGAATATCCCTTGTTTACTACTCTAGTTTTGTGACTGACTGCTTTTGAGTGTTGCTTTCGAGGGAGAATTGTAGAAGTTGTGAGAGATGTATGTGACAAACTTGGCATTCTGTAACACCAACCAGATTACCAGTTTTTTTTTTTTTTTGGAAGGTTTTGGAGAAAACAGCATGAATCAACCAAATTATTTGTAAGTAAAATTAGAGTAGTTTCAAGCTGTCACTTTTCTCTGCCCTACACACATTATTTGAATAAGTTGGCAGGAGAATGGTGTTTGAGTTTGTGTTAGGGAATCATGGGGATACAAACCTGGGTTTAAAGTAGTGAAATTTAAAGGGGAAAATACTTTAATTCTTAGAGGCAGTATAGTGGAGTCATCAAGAAGGCAGACTCTGGTGCTGGGCTGTCTGGTTGAAGGCTTATCTCAACCATTTCCTGACTGTTAGACCTTGGGAGAACACCTTAATTTCTGTGCCTCATTTTCCTCATCTGTTAAATGGGGATTGTCCTAGTTTGGGTCCCCTTGAGACAAGGACTTGGGATCAGGTTGTATATTTGGAAGGCGTCAAAGAAAAATTGCACTGGACAGTGGTAAACAAGCAAGGAAGGGCTTCCCTGGTGGCGCAGTGGTTGAGAGTCCGCCTGCCGATTCAGGGGACATGGGTTCGTGCCCCGGTCCGGGAAGATCCCACATGCCGCAGAGCGGCTGGGCCCGTGAGCCATGGCCGCTGAGCCTGCGCGTCCGGAGCCTGTTGCTCTGCAACGGGAGAGGCCACAGCAGTGAGAGGCCCGCGTACCGCAAAAAAAAAAAAAAAAAAAAAAAAAAAAAAAAAAAAAAAAAAAAAAAACAAGCAAGGAAGATTTCATTCAAGACTATGGAAATAGGGGAGAGAGAATGACCTCAACTCCTAATACAGCAGGGGCAGCTGGGAGGTTATAACCAATGGGTAGGGTGGGGGAATCAGTGGATGGACAGTTACTAAGGGGAACTTGGTTATGTGTCAAGTGTGGGGAGATTCTTGCTCAACTGGGCTCAGAAGGACAAGAACAAGGGCTGGCCAGAGAGAGCTCAGAGGAGCCCAACTAAGGTTTGGCCAAAGAGAGGGGTCCTTGTCAGAAGTGACCCCAGGGAGCATGAGTGAGGAGACTATGACCAACAAGGGGGAAAAGCCAAGATAAGGTGTGTTATTGCGGTCACTGCTGTGGGCCACAGGGTAGAGATTCCTCCTAACAATGTCTGTTTGAAAGCTGAAGGCAGGAACACTTATCCACTGGATCAGGTTCTCCATCGGTTGAAGGCCAAAACCTGAAGCCTGTCTTTTTAAACTTTTTATTTTGAAATGATTTTATTTTTTTTAATTTTTAAAAATTTATTTATTTTTATTTTTGGCTGCGTTGGGTCTTTGTTGCTGTGTGAGGGCTTTCTCTAGTTGGGGCGGATGGGGGCTACTCTTCGTTGCGGTGTGCGGGCTTCTCACTGCAGTGGCTTGTCTTGTTGCGGAGCATTGGCTCTAGGCACGCGTTCTTCAAGTAGTTGTGGCACATGGGCTCGGTAGTTGTGGCGCACGGGCCTAGTTGCTGCGCGGCATGTGGGATCTTCCTGGACCAGGGCTGAAACCCGTGTCCCCTGCATTGGCAGGTGGATTCTTAACCACTACGCCACCAGGGAAGCCCTGAAATGATTTTTGATTTACAGGAAAGTTACCAGGAGAGTACAGAGAGTTCTTATATACTTAACTCTGCTTCCCTGAAGGTTAACATCTTATATAACCAGAGATTTATCAAAAGTAAGAAATCAACATTTGCAGAATACTGTTAACTCAGCTACAGCCTTTCTTAGGAATTCACCAGGTTTTCCACTAGTGAAAGCTTTATCTGGACCAGGAACCCATCCAGGACAGCACATTTCATTTAGTGTCACATCTCCTTTGTCTCTTCCAGTCTGTGACAGTTCCTCAGTCTTTCCTTATCTTTCATGATCTTAACATTTTTGAAGCATTCTGGCCACGTATTTTATAGAATATCCCTCCTGATGTTTCCTCAGAATGAGGTTATGCATTTATTTTATTTTATTTTACAAGTGCTTGTAGAAATAGGATTATAGTTCTACACCCAGAAAATCAGTTAAAAACGTTATGGTAGAAAATGGCCATCACCAAAAATATCTACAAATAATAAATGCTGGAGAGGATGTGGAGAAAAGGGAGCCCTCTTGCACTGTTGGTGAGGATGTAAATTGGTGCAGCCACTATAGAGAAGAGTATGGACGTTCCTTAAAAAACTAAAACTAGGGGCTTCCGTGGTGGGCCAGTGGTTAAGACTCCACACTTCCACTGCAGGAGGCATGAGTGAGATCCCTGGTTGGGGAACTAAGATCCTGTGGGCAGCCAAAACCCAAAAAAACAACCCCCCCCCAAACCTAGAGTTACCATATGATTCAGCAATCCCACTCTTAGGCATATACCCAGAAAAGATGAAAACTCTAATTTGAAAAGATACATGCACCCCAATGTTCATAGTAGCATTATTTACAATAGCCAAGACATGGAAGCAACCCAAATGTCCATCAACAGAAGAATGGATAAAGAATATGTGGTATATATACATAATGGAATACTACTCAGTCAAAAAAAGAAGGAAATAATGCCATTTGCAGCAACATGGGTGGAGCTAGAGATTATCATACTAAGTGAAGTAAGTCAGACAGAGAAAGACAAATGTCATATAATATCACTTATATGTGAAATCTAAAAAAATGATACAAATGAACTTAATTATAAAACAGAAATAGATTCACAGGCAAAGAAAACAAACTTAAGTTACCAAAGGGGAAGGCTGGGGGAGGGAGGGATAAATTAAGAGTTTTGGATTAACATATACACGCTACTACATGTAAAAGAGATAAACAACAAGGACCTACTGTATAGCGCAGGGAACTATATTCAATATCTTGTAATAACCTATAATGGAAAAGAATCTGAAAAAGAATATATAAATATATATACCTATATATATTTATATCTGAATAGCTTTGCTGTACACCTGAAAGTAATACAACATTGTAAATCAACTGTACTTCAATTAAAAAAAACACTGTGGTAAAATAGGTATAGCATAAAATTTACCATTTTAACCATTTTAAGTGCTCAGTTTAGTGGCATTAAATACACGCACATTGGGAGTTCCCTGGCCATCTAGTGGTTCGGATTTGCTGCTTTCACTGCTGTGGCCTGCGTTCAATCCCTGATCGGGGAACTGAGATCCTGCAAGACTTCAGCAGGGCTGAAAAACAACAAACAAACAAACAAACAGAAACCCCTCTGAAAACAACAACAAAAAACCCCACTCACATTGTTGTGCAGGCGTCCTCACCATCCATCTCCAGAGCTCTTTTCATCATCAAACTGAAACTCTGTCCCCGGTAAATACTAACTGCCCATTCCCCTCTTCTACAACCTCTGGCAACCATCATCTACTTTTTGTCTCTATGGATTTGACTGTTCTAGGTATGAGGTTACGCATTGCTGGCAGGAATTCATAGAAGTGATGTTGTATTGTCTTTGTTTTAAGTCTGTTTGGACTGCAGTAACAAAACACCATAGATGGGGTGGCTTAAGCAACAAACAGTTATTTCTTACAGTTCTGGAGGCTGGGAAGACCGAGAACAAGGGATGGGCAGATCTGCCATCTGGTGAGGGCTTCCTGGTTCAGAGACGGCATCTTCTTGCTATGTCTCCACATAGCACAAGGGTTGAGGGAATGATCTGGGGTCTGTTTTATAAGGGCACTAATTCCATTCATGAAGGCTCCATCCTCATGACCTAATCACCTCCCGAAGGCCCCACCTCTTTTTTTTTTAAAAAAACCACATTTATTTATTTATTTATTTTTGGCTGCGTTGGGTCTTCGTTGCTGCGTGTGGGCTTTCTCTAGGTGCAGCCAGCGGGGGCTACTCTTCGTTGCGGTGCACGGGCTTCTCATTGTGGAGCACAGACTCTAGGCGCATGGGCTTCAGTAGTGTCACGCCGGCTGAGTAGTTGTGGCTCGTGGGCTCTAGAGCACAGTCTCAGTAGTTGTGGCGCGTGGGCTTAGTTGCTTTGCAGCACGTGGGATCTTCCCAGACCAGGGCTCGAACCCGTGTGCCCTAAATTGGCAGGCGGATTCTTAACCACTGAGCCACCAGGGAAGCCCAAAGCTCCACCTCTTAATACCATTCCATGGGCACTTAGACTCTTAACATATGAAATTTGGAAGGACACAGACTTTAAGTTTATGGCAGTCCTTTTGATTATATCCTGTTAGGGAACATGTGATGTGGTATGTTGATGTTAACCGTGACAAGCTGCACCCCAGGGGTCTTCAACCCCACACTTTCCTCCAGCCTGCAGGGTTGGAGAAGTCTGGATTAAGTGAAAAGATGTGTGGCATAGTCTTGAGATGGGACACAGTCAGCAAGAGGTCACGTGAAGCTGGCAGGAACTGTGCCTTGAGGCTGAAAGCAGAAGGGGCTGAAAGAAAGGGACATGTAGCACTAGAGGGTCTACTGCAGAAAGGATGACAAAACAGCCCATCAGCTCCCAAGAGTATGCTCAAGAGTAAATAGATTAATATGGTACTTGGTACATAGCAAGCTCAACAAGGGTGTTAGCTGGGCTTCCCTGGTGGCGCAGTGGTTGGGAGTCCGCCTGCCGATGCCGGGGATGCGGGTTCGTGCCGCGGAGCGGCTGGGCCCGTGAGCCGTGGCCACTGAGCCTGCGCGTCCGGAGCCTGTGCTCCGCGGCGGGAGAGGCCGCGACGGGTGAGAGGCCCGTACAGCCAAAAAAAGCAAAAAACAAAAAAACAAACAAGGGTGTTAGCTACTACTACAAGATGCCAACTCTGGGGCAGTATCTGTCCGAGACTGTCAAACTGTGGACTCCACCAGCTTACCCAGTGGCAGCACCTTCATTTCTTGGCATTTCCTAAGACCAAGAAGCTAAGCAGTCCCAGTAGCACTGAGACCAAACATTCTGTGTCTCTCAAGAAATATTTCAGAAACCAACAAAAGTAACATGACTGAAGCTGGAGGACTTAGGTAACTTCAGCTTCTGCTCCTGCCTTGTAGTGAGTCTATTCTCCATACAGCAGCCAGAGGGAGCCTTTGTTTTTCCTTTTAGCAAAGTTTTCACATTTGTGTATCACTTATTTTTTTTGCTTTAAAAAATTGAAGCGAAGTTCACAAAACATAAAGTTAACCATTTCGATATGAAGAATTCAGTGGCGTTTAGTACATTCACAGGGTTGTGCAACTGTAGGCAGATAAGGTAGGGGTCCCCAGAGAAAGAGAACCAGACATGGCTTTCTTTTCTTTTCTTTCTTGGTGACGCCTCCCCGGTATGTGGGATCTTAGTTCCTCAACCAGGGATCGAACCTGCACCCACTGCATTGGAAATGCGGGGTCTTAACTACTGGACCTCCTGGAAAGTCCCAGGCATGGCTTTTTTTTTATATTTATTTATTTGGCTGCGCCAGTTCTTAATTGCGGCTTGTGGGATCTTTAGTTGTGGCATGTGTGTGGGATCCAGTTCCTTGCTGGGGATCAAACCCGGGCCCCCTGCATTGGGAGTGCAGAGTCTTAACCACTGGACCACCAGGGAAGTGCCCAGGACTGGCTTTCCTGACATGTGAAGCCATTTCCGGCCTAAGCCATTTTGTGATCTAAACCTGGACACAGTGCTTGCCCCTTGAACACGTCTCAGTAATCAGTGATCTTCAGGGAAGTGAGGGAATGCAGGAACACAGGAAAAGCAGTCAAGAAACAATAGTTCGGTGATAGAACAGAGTCCTAGTTCCTCCTCGAGGGTATACATAAAAACCTGAGGGCTTCCCTGGTGGCGCAGTGGTTGAGAGTCCGCCTGCCGATGCAGGGGACATGGGTTCGTGCCGTGGTCCGGGAAGATCCCACATGCCGCGGAGCGGCTGGGCCCGTGAGCCATGGCCGCTGAGCCTGCGCGTCCGGAGCCTGTGCTCCGCAACGGGAGAGGCCACAACAGTGAGAGGCCCGCGTACCGCAAAAACCCCACAAAAACCTGATACGTGTCTTTGAGTTCTGCAGGAACTAAAGCTCCCACCCAGGTGGAGGATGGCATGATGATGTTGACCCTCGCGACTCAGGCAACTAAAGCTTGGACTCTGTCGACCTTTGCTCCAATTCTATGCTGAGCTCTCCTCTGCTCAAGCCCCTTCATGAATACGCACGTACCCTTAGCTTAAAACCTCCCCAATATTGCTGTTTGGGGAGACACTGCTTTGGGAAATATCCCCAGTGTTCCCCTTACTTGCTGCAGGTAATCAATCCTTCCTTCTTCCCATCTTTGGCTTTGTTGTGCCTTTTAGCTCAATAGCCTACCAAGAGGCAAACTCAGTTTTTGGGTAACACAACCATCACCTCTATCTAATTCCAGAATATTTTCATCACTCTAAAGGAAATTCTGTACTCAGTAATCATGAATTGAATGTAATAGCCAGAACCCCCATAATATTGGAGTTACTTGGAAGGTTTTTTTATGCCTTGTGTGGGGCTGCACCCTCTGTCATGCCCTTATATTACTCCACTTTGCTTTTTCCCCACTTCTCATTTAGGTGCAAGCTGAGTAAACAATCAATTAAATCACTCACTGATTTGTTTGTGGACAATCATTTATTTTGTGTCAGGTGCTGGACCAGATGGTGAAGCTACAGGGATGGAAAAACTTGCCCTTGCCTCAAGGTAGTTACACTTGATAGAGGAGGTGAAGCAATTCAGGCATGGTAAGTATCAGAGGCTGGCAAACTATGGCCCCAGGGCCAAATCTGGCCCTCCACCTGTGTTTGTAAGTAAAGTTTTATTGGAACACAGACATGCCCATTTGTTTACCTATTGTCTATGGTTACTTTCATGCTACAAGGGCAGAGCTGAGTCATTTCGAAAGAGACCATTTGACCAGAAAAGCTGAAAATATTTACTTCCTGGTCCTTTAAGAAAAAAAGGCTCATCAACCCTTGGTATATATAATTATGGCAAATTTAAAGTGTGGACAGAGAGTCTTGGAAACTGAAGAAGAGCAGCTAGCTGGGGGTGGGAACAGTTGCAGTGGTAGGAAAGGCTTGCTGGTGCTATAACTTAGATCCATAAATGGATAAATCTTAAGCACACAGCTCGATGAATTTTTACATTTGTATACACCCAAGTCACCACTACTAGCTTCCAGAGGTAGGACATTTCCAGCTTCTCGGAGGCTCTCAAAATCATTGGTGTAAAGGACACTGTGTCGTAAGTCGCTTCATCCAGCTTTTCGTTTGCACTCTCTCCTGCTATGTCCTTCCAACTTGCTCGCCTCACTGCTGCCTGGAACTCCGTTGGCGGATGCTTCGGATCGCATGTGTCTGAAAGGCTTGGAGTCCCTGTGGTTCTCACCAGTTGGGCTTCGAACTGCATTACCCATTCTGGCGCATGACACCCACAGGAGGGTACAGGAAATCTGTCGCCGTACCCAGATATTAGACGTTGTCTCCGAAAGAGTTCTTTTATTTACCCTTTCCGTCTAATTTGCTCCACGAATGTGACTTTATTCACAAATCCTACCTGGATTTTGATTATTAATTTTTTTCTAACATTTGGAAAGAATGTCAGCCTTACAAAATAAGTTGCCAAAATAGCAGAAGAAATTCCATTCCTAGGTATACACCCCAAGGAACTGGAAAGAGGTACTTTGGAAGCAAAAACTTGTACACAAATGTTCATAGCAGCATTGTTCATAACTGCCGAAAGGAGGGAACTACCCAAATATCTATCAATGGGTAAATAGATGAACGTTGTGTATCCACACAATAGAAAATTATTCAGCCATAAAAAGGAATGAAACACTGTCTTGTGGGGGGAATGCTTTGAGATTCTGCAAATATCCTATTTCTCAGCAAACTTTTGACCACTAATTTTAGTATCTAATGATGGTTCTTGCCTGAAACAATTATTATCGCCTCCCTGGATTAAAAAAATTGTGGCAAAATAGGCATAACATAAACTATATCATTTAAGCCGTTTTTAGTATACAGTTCAGTGACATTAAGTACACTCCATCCCCATCACCACCATCACGTGCACCTGTCACCGCTCTCTATCTCCAGAACGCTTTCATCCTCCCAAACTGAAGCCCTGTACTCATGAAACAGTAACTTCCTATTTCCCCTCCCCTCAGCCCCTGGCGGCCACCACTTTATTTTCTGTCTCTATGAACTTGACTATTCTAGGGACCTCATATAAGTGGAATCAGGCAACATTTGTTCTTTTGTGTCTGTCTTATTTTGCTTAGCATAATGTACCTGGATTTTTAAGATGAGAAATTGTATTTTTCTTCCCGCTCTTAGAATGAGCACAGGTGTTATGGGTTGGTCCCTAGGTATGAACTCATATCAGGAGGGTTTTCCAAGTTTTTTCATGTCTTCTTAGCAACTCTGCTCTTCTGAATATCTCCAATACCTTTACCCACAAGTTGGAAGAAGAGAAATAAGACAGGTAGAGATAGAGGGAAACATTTATTTACTTTCTCTATAACTTTTTTTTTTTTTTTTTTTCGGTACGCGGGCCTCTCACTGTCGTGGTCTCTCCCGCTGCGGAGCACAGGCTCCGGACGCGCAGGCTCAGCGGCCATGGCCCACGGGCCCAGCCGCTCCGCGGCATGTGGGATCCTCCCGGACCGGGGCACGAACCCGCGTCCCCTGCATCGGCAGGCGGACTCTCAACCACTGCGCCACCAGGGAAGCCCCTTTCTCTATAACTTTTAATTAACTATTTTCAGAATAGAACCAAATACTTCTCCTTTTGCCCTGGGATGAGTTAGTGATTTGAAATGGCTTTCTTTTCCCCAAATCCCAATTCTTCTTTTTTTGTCTCACTGTGACTATAATTTGTGGTCTGTCTGTAGCATTTGACATCATGACCACTCTTCGTCTTTAAACGTGTTCTCTGCCATTGTGTCTTAGTTTTGTTTTTCTGATAGTTTATTTGGAAAGTGGCTTCAGGAAGTAGTAGCAGAGAAGCTGGGAGAGGGAGACAAGTAAGAAGGGAACCCCAATAAAGGTTGCATTGTTGAGCTGGTTATCACTGCGGGCACATGGTGAAGAATACACCTCAATATGGGCCCTGTGTAGGAGGGAGTTTGGGACATTCATCCACTGACTCCGTTTCTCCATGGGCTCAGAGTTTCCTCCTGTGGGCTTAATCTCCCCTGTACTCCTGGGCTGCACCTGCACTCAGAGGAGCCTTCTGTAGCTTAAGAAAATCTCTGAGGCAGCAAAAGGAGTTATCATGGAGTGTACTTGAGGTGGGAGGCATTGTGGATGCACAGAACTTATGCCGCTTCTGTGTTGAAATCAGAGGTGGGCTAAGGGCATGGGACATGGGGCAAAAAAGTGTCTGCCTTGGGTTTTCAATTTACTATCTGTGCAGGGTTGAGTAGTGTCCCCTCAAAAGTCATGTCCACCTGGAACCTCAGAATGTGACTTTATTTGGAAATAAAGTCTTTGCAATGTAAATAGTTAAGTTGAGGTCATCCTGTATTAGGATAGGCTTCGTATTAGGGTTCTCCAGTGAAACAGAACCAATAGAACTTCTGTCTGTCATCTATCTATGTATCTGTGTGTCTATCCGTGTATCTGTTTCCATTTATTTCAGTCTTTATAAAATTCTTTTAATGGAAAAAATTTCAATTCCCTGGAAGACTATAAAAGGCACCTGGAACAGTTCTTTGCTCAAAAAGATAAAAAGTTTTGGGAAGATGGAATTTTGGAGTTGTCTGAAAATTGGCAGAAGGTAGTGGAACAAAATGGTGAATACATTGTTCAATAAAGTTCTTGGTGACTTATTTTTACTTAAAAACCAAAGGAAATTTTTGGCCAACCCAATATTTATCTATGTATCTATCTGTGTATCTAGTTATCTAACTATGTAGCTATCTATGTATCTATTTCTCTATCTATCTACCTCCATCTCCATTTCTTTCTCTATATAGCTACATACATCTATATCTATATATATTTGAAGAGCTTTCCTCCCCTCCCCCTCCCTCCCTCCCCTCCCCCCAACCCTCTGCTCCCTTCCTCTTCCCTCCTCCCCCTCCCCCTTCCAAAGGTACATCCAGAAATAAGGTTAAACCTTATAAATTTTTAAAAAACAACTAAAAAATAAAATAAATTTATTTATGGCTGCATTGGGTCTTTGTTGCTGCGCATGGGCTTTCTCTAGTTGTGGCGAGTGGGGGTTACTCTTCGTTGCGGTCTGTGGGCTTCTCATTGTTGTGGCTTCTCTTGTTGTGGAGCACAGGCTCTAGGCACATGGGCTTCAGTAGTTGTGGCACGTGGACTCAGTAGTTGTGGCTCATGGGCTTAGTTGCTCTGTAGCTTGTGGGATCTTCCCGGACCAGGGCTCAAACCTGTGTCCCCTGGACTGGCAGATGGATTCTTAACCAATGTGCCACCACGGAAGTCCCTCTATTTTATATATAGTAGTGTGTATCTGTTAATCCCAAATTCCCAATTTATCCCCTCCCCTGACCTTTCCACTTTGGTAACCATACGTTTGTTTTCTATGTCTGTGTTTACTTCTGTTTTTGTTTGTTTGTTTTTTGCTTTTTGTTTTTTTTGGCTGTGTTGGGTCTTCATTGCTGGGCGCAGGCTTTCTCTCTAGTTGCAGCAATCAGGGGCTACTCTTCGTTGCCGTGCGTGGGCTTCTTATTGTGGTGGCTTCTCTTGTTGCAGAGCATGGGCTCTAAGCATGCGGGCTTCAGTCGTTGCAGCATGCGGGCTCAGTAGTTGTGGTGTGTGGGCTCTAGGGCACGTGGGCTTCAGTAGTTGTGGCACACAGGCTTAGTTGCTCTGCGGCATGTAGGATCTTCCCAGACCAGGGATCAAACACGTGTCCCCTGCATTGGCTGGCTCACGGGCCCAGCCGCTCCGCGGCATGTGGGATCTTCCCAGACCGGGGCATGAACCCGTGTCCCCTGCATCGGCAGGCGGACTCCCAACCACTGCGCCACCAGGGAAGCCTGGCAGTCAGATTCTTAACCACTGTGCCATGAGGGAAGTCCCGAATACTGTCTTGTTGTTGTTGTTGTTTTCTTTTGACCATGCTGCACTTCTGTTTTGTAAATAAGTTCATTTGTATCATTTCTTTAAGATTCCATGTATAAGTGATATCATATGATATTTGTCTTTCTCTTTCTGACTTATTTCACTTAGTATGATAATCTCTAGTTCCATCCATGTTGCTGCAAATGGCATTATTTCCTTCTTTTTTATGGCTGAGTAATATTCTATTGTGTGTGTATGTATATACATATATGTGATATATATATATCACATTTTCTGTATCCATTCATCTCTTAGCAAGACCTTTCTTTCTTTTTTTTTTTTTTTGTGGTATGCGGGCCTCTCCCTGTTGTGGCCTCTCCCGCTGCGGAGCACAGGCTCCGGATGCGCAGGCTCAGCGACCATGGCTCACGGGCCCAGCCCCTCCGCGGCATGTGGGATCTTCCCGGACCGGGGCACGAACCCGCGTCTCCTGCATCGGCAGGCGGACCCCCAACCACTGCGCCACCAGGGAAGCCCTGCAAGACCTTTCTTGATTGGGTCTGGATTAGCTCTTCAACTTCACTTCCTGCTGCCACTCATGCCTACCCTAAGGGCAAGCCACAGCCAAATCTGTGCTGTGTTCTTCATGGCTGTGGGCCTTTACACAACTTTTCCATCAGTCTTGACTGTCTCTTAGTCATCTATGTAATTCCTTTTGTACTCAATGCTCAGTTCAAGCATCACTTCTTTCCAGAAGTTTTTTTCTTATCCTTTGAGTTAGGCCCCTCCCACCTCTGTGAATTAATAGTACTTATCACAATGTGGTAATAATTAGCTTTCTCCTCTAAGGGCAGTACAGCAAAGTGGCTAAGAACCTAGACTCCAGAGTCAGTCTGCCTGAATTGGAATCCTGCTTTTGTTTCTTATTAGCTATTTACATAAACTCTGTGACTCTGCTTACATACATCTAAAAAAGGAGAAAATAATAGTATCTTCCTCCTATTACACTTATAAAGTTTTAATAAATTTATATAAATATATAAATATGTTTAGATATAATATAAAAATATGGATATATTATTTATAAGGTATTTATTTAAAAATATTTATTTATTTAATTAATTTATTTGGCTGGGCTGGGTCTGGGTTACGGCACATGGGATCTTCATTGCAGCATGTGGGATCTTTAGTTGCGGCCTGCAGGGTCTTTTAGTTGTGGCATGTAGGATCTTTAGTTGTAGCATGCGGGATCTTTTACTTGCAGCATGTGGGATCTTTTAGTTGCAACATGTGGGATCTTTAGTTGCAGCATGTGAACTCTTAGTTGCAACATGTGGGATCTATTTCTCTGACCAGGGATCAAACCCAGGCCCCCTGCATTGAGAGCAAAAAGTCTTAGCCACTGGACCACCAGGGAAGTCCCTATAAGATATTTAGTATACACTGTGGATGCTAGTTATTGTAGTAGTCACCTATTGCTGCATAAGAAAAGAACCCCCCAATACTCAGTATCTTGAAATGACGATGTTTTAAACGTTCTTCTTTTGAAATATAGGCATTCAAAGCTAATTTCTCTCTAATCACTTCTTTAGCAGCATTCCACAACTTTTTACATGATACATTTTCATCCAGTTAAAAATATTTTCTAATTTCCACTGTGATTTTTTCCTTTGATCTATAGGTTATTTAGAGCTATGTGGTTACATGTCCAAACACTTGGGACTTTTCTAGTTATCTTTCTGTTGTTGATTTCCAGTTTAATTCCACTGTGGTCATACTCTGTATGATTTCAGTCTTTCAAAATGTATTGAGACTTGCTTTCCAGCCTAGCATATGGGCTACTTTGGTGAATGTTCCAAAAGTAACTATCTTTTAATCTTGCCTCCACGTCTGAGGGTTGACTGGGACTTGGCTGAGACATGTGAGGATCAGCCGGCCCGCCTGGATTCATGCACGAGCTTCTCTGCAGATTGCATCCAGGTCCACTTCTACTCTGTATGTGTTTATTCTGGGGCCTCAGCCAAAGAAGTAGCTGTTCCCCGGGGGAAGCTCTCTGCCTGGTAACGACAGAGACAAGAGGGCAAGTGGAAACACATGAGGTCTTTTGAGGTCTAGGCTTGTAAAGGTCATAGTGATTCTTCCACTACATTCCATTGACCAAAGCAGGGCATATGACCCAGTATCAACGTGTATTAACTATGTCTTCTTTTTTTTTTTTTTTCTGTATTCTGATGCTTTGACATCTGGGGTCTTGCTGACCCTGCAGATACTGCCCCTCCTAGGGTTAGTCATTTCCTAGAGATAATAAACAACTTGCCTATGAATGTACCTTTCACGTGCAAACCGGGCAATCCTGAGTTCACACTCCGACCACCTCTTTTATTGGGCTCTTGCACTCAGGGCCACTATCCACCTGACCTAATCAACTCAAGTCCAGGTATTGGACAACTAGGGGCAGCATCTATGCCCAGAGACTGCTGAAAGTACTCAAACTAGCCAATCCCAAGTCTGTGTACCCAGCCTTACCTGTTTCCTCCTAAGGGAAACACAATAAAGTCTCCTACCCACACTTCCCCCTTCCCTCTTCCTCTGGCTGACCCTGGTGCATCCGTGTGTGGCCTCACATGGCTTGTCATGAACCCCTCCTTATGGGAACTTGGAGTAATAAACTATCTTTTCAATGGAAATCATCTCCTGATCTATTGGTCTTACTCTAAGTCAAGCTTTCTAAAATACATTTTTATTTTGTTGTTTTATTTTATTTATTTTGCCTCGCTGGGCAGCTTGCGGGATCTTAGTTCCCCAACCAGGGATCAAACCTCGGACCATGGCAGTGAACGCACAGGGTCCTAACCACTGAACGGCCAGGGAATTCCCCCTAAAATGCACTATTTTAAAACACAAGGGGCAGGGATTCTACCTCTCGTGAGAACGACAGTAAAGTCCCATGGTGCAGGGTATGGTTTGGGGAGGGGTAAAGAAATGGGACGAGTAATTCAATCTACCACACTCGTTACTACTTCTCTTTGTTACTATTTACTCTTGTTACTACTTCTCTTGTACTCCTCACTGTACTACAAGCTTCCAAGGGCAGGAACTGGCAGAATCCTCTGTGTTTTCCGAAGCTTAGCATAGCACCTAGAACGTAAGCACTCCATGAATGTATATCAAACAAATCAATTAATAATAGGAAGCCCAACTCTTCTGGCACCCTGATAGACTTGGATAAGGTGGTGTTGCTTCCCAGACAGCAGAGAAACCGTCCTGGTTCCACAGCTGGGCACTTTGACCCAGATTTGGAAAGAGAGGAAAAGGGTATGTTTTCATGCATTGCTTCCGCACTCTCTCATTTTCTCAAAATCTCTGCTTGACATTCCATCACTGTGGGATGTCGAGGTCCCCACGCGGCATTTGTCTGACATGCTGTGAAAGGGCGTTTTGAACATCTTTATTTCGGGATTTTGACAGCATCGCCTTCACACCCATCAACTCCTTCCACTCAATCTGTTCCCACAAGGGCAGAGACGTTTCTACTTATCTTTGTGTTGACCGGGAGTTGCAGATGCCTATTTTGTCTTGCAGATATTCTGTCTTTTTTTTCTCACCAGCTTCAAAATATTCTAACAACCCACATTCCAAGATTCGCATCTATCCTAAGGTTCCCTGGCCCTGAAATGGTTTATGCAAATCTTGAAAGCATTCCTACTTTCAGAGGAGAAAAATGGCTCTTTAATCTGGACAACACAATTTGCTTGTGGGTAGAGATTGGAAAATGTACATCATCGATGGCGAATGTGTATTGCTAACCAAGTATTTTCTGAAAATCTCCAATATTCTTCCTCTATATCCTTTATTAAGCTCTAACATGGGGGGCATTTTGATACCCAGATTCCATACTTGAATTAATTAAAATTTTGGCAATAGACTAGGTAACTTGTTCTTCTCACATTTTATTTTGAAAATGTTCAAACCTATAGAAAAATTACAAGAACGGTACAATGAACATCCACAAACACGTCACCTAGACTCTCCAATTATTAACATTTTCCATGTTATTTTCACCTCCCTATGTCTCTGTCTGTCTTTATATGTATATGTATATACATTTACACATGTATTATTTTTCACAGTTTCATTGACATATAACATTGTGTAAGTTTCAGGTGTACAACATGATGATTTGATATATGTATATATATATATATATATTTTATTCTTTTGAAGTATAGTTGATTTACAATGTCGTGTTAGTTTCAGGTATACAGCATAGTGATTCAGTTATACATATATACATATTTATGTATACACACATATATGTGTATTTTTCAGATTCTTTTCCCTTATGGGTTGTTACAAAATATTGAGTATAGTTCCCTGTGTTAGACAGTAGGTCCTTGTTTATTGACATATGTATGTATCGTGAAATGATTACCATAGTAAGTTTAGTTAACATTTATCATTGCACATAGTTCAAAAATCTTTTTATTGTGAAGACAACTTTTCAGATCTGCTCCCTAAGATTTTTTTTTTTTTTACTTAAAATTAAAAAAAAATTAGCTTTAACTTCTTCGCATCTCATTTTCTCTATTTGTAATATGTAGTGAGGAGAGGTGGGACAGCTGCTACCTCACAAGATTATTGTAAGGATTGAACAAAATAACCCACAGAAAAGGCTTTGTCTAGTGTCTGGCATACAGTGTGTGCTCAGCAAATATTATAATCATTCCCCATACCCCATCACAGTGCCTTGCAAGTAGTAAATCCCTCAATTGTTAAATGACAGATAAAATCAAGAATTTCAATAGAATATTTTAATCTATGTTAACACTGATAGTGGTCCGAGGTTATCAATAGGACAGACCATTACCAGGGACATAAGCTCTTTTTTTTTTTTTTTCGGTACGCGGGCCTCTCACTGTTGTGGCCCCTCCCGTTGCGGAGCACAGGCTCCGGATGCGCAGGCTCAGTGGCCATGGCTCACGGGCCCAGCTTCTCCGCGGCGTGTGGGATCTTCCCGGTCCGGGGCACGAACCCGTGTCCCCTGCATCGGCAGGCGGACTCTCAACCACTGCGCCACCAGGCAAGCCCCATAAGCTCTTTTTTTAAAATTAATTTTTATTGGAGTATGGTTGCTTTACAATGTTGTGCTAGTTTCTTGCTGTACAGTAAAGTGATCAGTCATATGTATACATACATCCACTCTACTCCCTTAGATCTTATTTTCAAATATATAATACAGTATTGTTACCTTTTGTCACCACGCTGTACATGACCCTGATTCTTTTCAACAGCACAGGTTGAGTACTTTGTAGAATGCCCCTCAGTTTGGCTTTATCTGATGTTTCCTCCTGATTAATGCCATTTTGGTGCGAAAGTTGTGGAAGTGGTGTTGTGCTCACCTCTGGGTATGGCTGGGGACTTTTTGGCTCTAGTGTGCACTTGGATTTTGTCTCACATGGATAAAAAGAAAATGGTGCTAGCTTAACAATGAACCCGAAGAGCACTATCTGGGAAGTTTATTGGATTGTGGGTTTGGTAATCTGCGAGGAACATTTAACCCAGTGATTCTTGACCTGGGGTGCCTTTTCTCCTTGGAGAGTTTAATAAAGCTGGAGACATTTTTAATGGTCATGAATGGGGTCAGAGGGGGCTACTGCCATCTAGTGGGTGGAGGCCAGGGATGCTTGTGAACTTCCTATAATGCGCAGGACGGCCCCCACTGCAAAGAAGGATCTGGACCCAACTGTGCAGAGGTTGAGAAACCCCGATCTCTGTTTATATGAAACCTACAGAGCTGTCATGCCCCCAGAAAGGCCCAGGTGTTGGTACTATTCCATGAGATTCAGGTTTAGTAAAAATACAGCCACTGGCCGATGAACTCACAAGTGTAGGTAGTGTTCTACATGAGGGGCAAGTTTTTCGCTAACACCACAAGGGTCTCTGGCCCAATGAGTGGAGTTTGATAGTAATACTTGCTACAAATGTATGATCTTAATGTACGAAAGCTTTAAGGAGAGATGAAAACATTTTAAAGATGACCTGTGTTTTCTTCTGCTTTTCTCCATGATTTCTTAATCTTGGACCTCTCAGGAATTATTTAGCCTTTCTGTTTTCAGACTAACTTGGTGTATCCTGCTGTACGATCCTAAAAAGGGAGCTCACTCAGTGGGTCTGATGTGGTGGACGCTTGCCCAGGAAGTTCTGCGCATGCGTGGCACCATCTCCCGTGAACATCCATGGGAGGTCATGCGTGATCTCTACTTCTACAGAGATCCTGAAGAGACTGAAAAGGAAGAGCTGGCGGCAGCTGAGAAAGCTGTGACCAAGGAGGACTTTCAGGGTGAATGGACTGCTCCAGCTCCTGAGTTCACTGCTACTCAGCCTGAGGTGGTGGACTGGTCCGAAGGTGTGCAGCTGCCCTGTGTGCCCATTCAGCAGTTCCCCACTGACTGGAGTGCTCAGCCTGCCACTGAAGACTGGTCTGCAGCTCCCACTGCTCAGGCCACTGAATGGGTAGGAACAACCACTGAGTGGTCTTAAGCTGCTCTTCCACAAACTCTTAAAATGGAAGTAGGTTGACGGAAAATAAACAGTTTCTAAAAAAAAAAAACAAACAAAAAATACAGAAGGTTGGAGCATGGGGGCTGTATGCCTGTGGGTGGAGAGTATTCTAGAGGACCGAGGATGGGATTTGAACTCAAACAGGAAACAATAGGGAGGAAGAAGAAAATCAAAACCTATTAAAAAGTCAACACTGAGATATTCCAAAATTTCCATAAGTCAGATATTGTAAAGCAAGTCATTCATTTGTTCATTTATCCGTTCCTTCAATAATATGTACTGTGTACCTACTATGGGCCAGGTACTTTCTAGATGTCTGAGCTACAGGAGTGAATAAACAAAGCTCCCATCCTCAAGGGGTTTCAATTCGAGTGGAGGGTGGTGGATAATAAACACGAGACATAGAGACTTCCCTGGTGGTCCAGTGGTTAAGACTCCATGCCCCCAGTGCAGGGGAACTAGATTGGTCAGGGAACTAGATCCCACATGTCACAACTAAGACCCGGTACAGCCAAAGTAAATAAATAAATATTAAAACCTCCTGAGACATAAAGTATGTTAAAAGGTGGTAAAACGTGGTCCAAAAGGATACATGCACCCCAATGTTCATTGCAGTACTGTTTACAATAGCCAAGACATGGAAGCAACCTAAATGGCCATCGACAGAGGAATGGATAAAGAAGATGTGGTACCTATATACAATGGAATATTACTCAGCTATTAAAAAGAATGAAATAATGCCATTTGCAGCAACATGGATGGAACTAGAGATTATCATACTAAGTGAAATTAGACAGAGAAAGTGAAATATCGTATGATATTGCTTATATACGGAATATAAAAAAAATGATACAAATGAACTTATTTACAAAACAGAAACAGACTCAAAGACTTAGAGAATGAACTTATGGTTACGGCGGCGGGGGAGGGGAGGGGTGGGGTGAGGGGAGGGATAGTTAGGGAGCATGGAATTGACATGTACACACTGCTATTTTTAAAATGGATAACCAGGGACTTCTCTGGTGGCTCAGTGGTTAAGAATCTGCCTGCCAATGCAGGGGACACGGGTTTGATTCCTGGTCTGGGGAGATCCCACATGCTGCGGAGTAACTAAGCCCATGCACCACAGCTACTGAGTCTGCGAGCCACAACTACTGAGCCCATGTGCCACAACTACTGAAGCCCACGCCTAGAGCCCGTGCTCTGCAACAAGAGAAGCCAGCGCAGTGAGAAGACTGTGCACCACAATGAAGACCCAATGCAGCCAAAAATAAAGTAAAAAAATAAAAAATAAATAAAATGGATAACCAACAAGGACCTACTGTATAGTACAGGGAACTCTGCTCAATATTATATAACAACCTAAATGGGAAAAGAATTTGAAAAAGAATAGATACATGTATATGTATGACTGAATCATTTTGCTGTACACCTGAAACACAACATTGTTAATCAACTATATTCCAATATAAAATAAAAAGTTATTTCCTAAAAGAAAAAGTTGGTAAATACTATGGAAGAAAGAATATAGAACAGGGTAAGTGGATCGGGGGGTGCTGGGGAGTGAGTTGCAGTTTCAGGGGGTTAGAAGTAGGTTAGAAATGTGAGAACTGAGTAAACTTGTTGCAGGTGAATGAGGAAGCTGGGAGGAAGGAGCTTTCTAGGCAGTGGGAACAGCAAGTTCAAAGGCCCTGAGGTAGGACCATGCCTAGTATGTTTGAGCAACAGCAAAGAAGTCAGTGTGGTTGGAGGGAGTAGGTGAGGGGGAGAGTGGGAGGAGGCGAGGGCAGGGAGTTGTTGGCGGCAGACCGTGCAGGGCTTTGGGGGATGTGAGAAGGACTTTGGCTTTTATCCCAATGAAGTGGGAGCTGTGCAAAGTTCTGAGCAGGGGAGGCCAGTGACTGGACTCAGGTGCTCACTGGCATCCTCTGGCTGCTGCAAGGGGAACAGACCATTAGGGGTGAGGGCAGGAACCAGGAGACCTGGGCAGAAACAACAGCACTGGTCCATGTGGGAAATGATGGAGGCTTAGACCAGGGTGTTAACAATTTGTGTTATTTTAGATCATCCATTTTCACCTTTTGCATTTTTGTATGATAAATTCATTATTACGGGTTACAAATTTATTGGAATGGTCTGGGCAAAAGAAATTACATACGGCAAAGGAGCTCAGGTGGTTAAAAAAGTTGGATATTGCTAAATTTAATATATGTACAACTCTAAGACTGTGCCTGAGCTGTTATTATTTTTCTTCTGCAGAAGTTTGTTTCCTCCTTATCCTGCTTCAGGCATTCAGGCATTTACATGAGATGTCTGCATGCCAACCTCTCATATTCCAATCTGATGAACGTGACCTTTCAAACTGAGGACATGACACAACTGCAGAGAGGAGAAAACTGCAAGTAAATTTGGATATCATCAGTTATGTGCCTGGAAAACTGTTCCTGTACTGAGGACAGACCAAACATAAGCAAATAAGCCATTTGTTAATTTCAGTGAGTTTCTTGGCAGAAAGAGGCCTGAGGATGTTGCCAACATCTCTGCCAAGTTTAAATTTAGGATAGCAGGTTCCCCAGGAGTGGAGAAGCTTTAGAATTCTTGCTCCCATGCTCACTATAACCTTTTTGTGATCTTCAGGGGTTGCGATACGGAGGGTAATTATTTCCAAATTTCCTCTCTTCTCCCCTTCCCCAGATTTTTTTCAGACTGAAATTAAAATCAAGGAAAGTTTTTAAAATGGGAGAATGGATTGCAGAGACTTTCCCATACAGCCTTCCAAATGGGGAAACTGAGGCCCAGATGGGTGAACTGATTTATGTGCCTCACTCCTAGGAGAGGCTCTTGGCTCTATCCCCTTTAAAGAGACCCCATGGCATCCACTATGTAATAAATGATTTCTCCTCTCTCATGAAAAGGGGATCAGCAAACTGCTGCCTATAGGTCTTAGTTCTTCACTAAGGTCTGTGAATTCTTCTCGGAAAATGAATTATGCAAATTGTAGCTGGGGAAAATGACATGTAACGTCTGCAAAATTTCCCTGAGAATTCTCCCTTTGTCCACAAAGTAGGCTCACTAGTCAGTGTAAGGCTGCGTTCAGTGGTGATAACAAACAAACTGGAAACTTTAGTGGCTGTGCCCAGCACAAGTCTGTTTCTCATTCCTGTGAAGCTGGTTAGCAGGGCTTGCATCCAAGCAGTGACTCAGGGATCCAACCTTCCTCCATTTTGCACCAGCACCATCTCTCACAGGCTTCCAAAGCTACCTTGGGAGGGGAAGAGAAGGATAGAGGGGGCACACCAGCTGTTAACTGCCTCCATCTGGTAGTGATAATCCGTTGGCTAGAATGAGTCACATGGGTCTGTTCTAACTGCAAGAGGGTCTGGGAAATGGAGGAGAACATATGGGTGAACACCAAACACTGTTTATTCTTTCTATTAGAGAAAAGAGAGAGACGTGACTTTCAGTACCTTAGATATGGCAAGAGAAGTGTTTGGATACTACCAGGGTAATAAAAGGGGTCAAAACCTTTTCCCCTTTTGTAGCAGACATGTAGACATGCCACTGATCTTTATTTATTTATTTAATTTATTTACTTTTGGCTGCGTTGGGTCTTCATTGCTGCATGCAGGCTTTCTCTAACTGCGGCGAGCGGGGGCTACCGTTCGTTGCGGTGCGCAGGCTTCTCATTGTGGTGGCTTCTCTTGTTGTGGTGCACGGGCTCTAGGCACATGGGCTTCAGTAGTTGTGGCATGTGGGCTCAATAGCTGTGGCTTATGGGCTCTAGAGAGCAGGCTCAGTAGTTGTGGCACATGGGCTTAGTTGCTCCGCGGCATGTGGGATCCTCCTGGACCAGGGCTTGAACCCATGTCCCCTGCATTGGCAGGTGGATTCTTAACCACTGCACCAACAGGGAAGACCTGATCTTTTAATTTAATTTAATTTTAAAAATTGCAGTATAGTTGATGTACACTATTATATAAGGTTCAGGTGTACAACATAGTGATTCACAACTTTTAAAGGTTGTATTCCATTTATAATTATAAAATATTGGCTAGATTCCCTGTGTTGTATTTTATATCTTTGTAACTTATTTATTTTATACATAGTAGTTTGTATCTCTTAATTCCCTACCCCTGTCTTCCCTCTCTCCACTTCCCTCTCCCCACTGGTAACCATTAGTTTTTTCTCTATATCTGCGAGTGTTTCTTTTTTGTTATAGTCACTAGCTAGTTTTATTTTTTAGATTCCACATATAAGTGATATCATACAGTATTTGTCTTTGTCTGACTTATTTCACTTAGCATGCCCTCCAAGTCCATGCACATTGTTGTGAATGGCAACATTTCATTCTTTTTTGTGGCTGAGTAGTATTCCATTTTATATCACATCTTCTTTATCCATTCGTTTGTTGATGGACACTTAGGTTGCTTCCATATCTTGGCATTTGTAAATAATGCTACTATGAACATTGGGGTGCATGTATCTTTTCGAATCGGTTCTTTCTTTCTTCCTTCCTTCCTTTCTTTCTTTCTTTCTTTCTTTCTTGTTTGAGCTCCTCTCAAAGCAGATCCTGAGACAAGGATTTGAAGTCAAATAATTTATTTGGGAGGTGACCCCCAGAAACACCAGTGGAGGAGAGAGGAAGGGGAGGAAGACAGTGAAGGGCGTGTTTCGTGTGTTTTCCTGCTGGAGCAACTGGAGCTTAAGTCTATTTGGGGACCTATGGGAGAAAGCATAAGGCATGTACACTTCAGAGCTGTCCCACTGAAGGGCGAGAGAGCTGAGGTATTTACCCACCAATTCCTGTCAGTTACTGGTTGAGGGCTGCTCCCCAGGCTATTAATTCTGTGGCTTGTGTGTGGCAAAGCATGATTCAGCAGCAACAAAAGCTTCCATTCTGGTATTTGGAAGACAGGCTGGTATGCGCTGAAGGGTAAGAGCAAGGGGCCATGGGTCAGAATTCCTGTGCAAGAAATAAAAGCAAGAAGGGAAATGCAGCATGCTTATTGTGTCAGAGATTGCTTGCTTGTTGCATCCTCAGTATATATCCCCTATTCTTTGCTCTAACAGAACTCCCCATATTTACGGGGAGTGACAATGTGCTCAGCTAAAAGCACGTTTCCTAACCTTTAATGCAGATAGCAGTGGCCTCATGAAATATGAATGAAAGTTATTGAGTGGAACTTCTAGTAAACTCTCAAATGTTGATGACTCAGTTGGCAGGTATGCCCTAGCCCTTTACCTCTTAAGATTGCATGGAGCATGTGTATGATGGCCGGAGGTGTAGCACCCATTCTGTGGCCATGAGGATGGAAGCCAAAAATAAGAGAGCGAAAAGTTAGAAGTCCCTTAGGTCCCTGATAACTGTGGGGATGCCCTACCAGCTGTTTTCCAGTCATACACACGTCTTTATTTTTAGTTTGAACTTTCTTTTTTATTAATGTATAGTTGATTCACAATATTATATTCATTTCAGGTGTACAGCATAGTGATTCACAATTTTTAAAAGTTACCTGTCACGCATTTTTTTTTTTTTTGCGGTACGCGGGCCTCTCACTGTTGTGGCCTCTCCCGTTGCGGAGCACAGGCTCCGGACGCGCAGGCTCACCAGCCATGGCTCACGGGCCCAGCCGCTCCGCGGCATGTGGGATCTTCCCAGACCGGGGCACGATCCCGCGTCCCCTGTATCGGCAGGCGGACTCTCAACCACTGCGCCACCAGGGAAGCCCCCAGTCTGTTTATTTAATTGCTCTGATTGAAGCTGTAAGAAATTGAATTTAACATCTGTAAGCAAGGTTTTTATGACATGGGATTTTGGCTAACAGGGTAGGATCTTATCCCAATTTTGACCAGGGGGAGCCCCTTCAGGCTAGTTTGTGTGTTCTTTTGACAGAACCCTTAGTCTTTAAAAGCCCTTTCCTTGCTTTCAGACACAAGTAGATATTCTAAGCTCATCCCATTTATTTCCAGGGCACAGATTTTTGTCTGCTTTTTCCTTACTGTATTCCCAGTACCCAGAAAAAGGCCTGGCACTGAATGAATGAATAAATTCTTTCATTTCACTCTTTCTTCTGCTGCTTCCCCAATAACTCTCAATTCACACCATCTACTAAATCAGATATTGTAACTTGCACGTTATAAGGATGCTCAAAATATTCTCTGAGGTGAGCCTTCTCCACTGACATGTTTTTGCTGCAGCTAAGTCCAGCCTGGTCACAGCCTAGATCCTAAGGTTAAAAATAGCTCAATGCAGCCTCAACAGCTTCCAGCATCCTGGTTATTTTTAGGACAGAGGAGGGGGTGAAGGAAAAATGTGACCGAGAGTCACCTCCAGGGAGGAGCATCCCCTTCCTCTGGCTCAGAACTAGGGGCATCACCCAGCTAGAGATGCCCACTCCTGTGAACGGATCAAGTTTGAGAAGTGGATGTTCACAGGATACAGTTTCCCCCATTACTGGATTGTGAATACTAGGCAGATTTCCTGCTCTGCTGGGGATGCAAAGAGACACAGCGTTTGAGGGTCAAATCAGGGAAACCACTAAGATTCTATACAGGCTCTGGACTTTCACTACCAACTGCTGAAGAGTAATCATTCCATAACTCCTGGAGTATATTGATCAGTTCATTCATACAATTCACTGTGACAGGTGCTGTCCTAGGTGCTGGCGTTAGAACGGGGACTACTAAAACAGACAAATGTTTGTGCTTCCTGGGGCTGACACCCAGTCTGGGAGTCAGTCAACAAAGTAAAGAAGTAAACTGCACAGTATGTCACGGATTGTTCATTGTTGTGGAGAAAAACCATGCAGTAAAAGGGAATGGAGTGCTGGCGTGGGGTTCTGCGTTAACCATGTTTCTGATGCTTTGACATCTGGGGCCTGGTTGAGTCTCAAAAGACCGTCCCTCCCAGGGTTAGCCAATGCTTAGAGCTAGTAAAGGACTTCAATCCAGATTCCACACCCCAATCACCTCTTTTTATCAGTTCCAACACTCTGGGCCACTATCTACCTATCCTAATCATTCCAGAGCCAGATCCCAGACAACTAAGGACAGTTCCTATGCCCAGAACCCACTGAAATTATCCAGACGAGTCATGCCTAAGCCTGCTCACTGTGCCTCACCCATTCCTTTCTGCAGAAACCACAATGAAACCACCATGTTTCCCCTTGCTCCCCCTGCCTCCTGACCAATCCTGGTGCTTCTCTGGGTGGCTCTTCAAGGCACGGTGTGCCTTCCCTCCTGCTGGGAACTGTGTCTTTTCCATGGCAGTCCTCTCTTGATCTGTTGGCCTGATACCTGAATGATATAAAATCATACCTGAATGATAATAAAATCTACATTTTAAAACAGGGTTGTTTGCAATTTTAGATCAGATGGTTTGGGATGGTCTCAATGACTTTGAAGGAATTAAAGGAAGTGAAGAAGCAATCCCCACGGTTACCTGGGAAAGAGCATTCCAGGAAGAAGGAACAGAAAGTGCAAAGGCCCTGAGGCTGGACCAGGCATGGCACGTTTGTGGAATAGCGAGGAACCTGGATCAGAGTGAACGAGGGGAGCAGTGGAGGAGGTGAAGGCAGGGAGATGATGAGGCAGGGCCTTGTGGGCTACAAGATGGACTTTGGCTTTTGCTCTGAGTGAGGTGGGAGCCATGAAGGGTTCTGAGCAGAGGAGGGACATGATCTAACTTAAGTTCTTACAAGCGCCCTCTGGCTGCTTGTGGGGAGGAGATAGGGATGGGAGGAGTGAGGGTGGAAACCCAGAGACCAGAGAGGAGGCAACTGTACTAGACAGGGTAGGAGATGGTGGAGGCTGGACCAGGGTGGTAGCAGTTCAACAGAGACTATTAACCTGAGTATGTGCGGTGCCCCTGAAATCTGGACAAATATTTTTCCTTTAATTTCCTTAGTGTTACTTTGAAAATTATCTTTGGGAAAAAAGTTTTTACATGCCCAGTTATGTTATTTACAGATTATTTCACTCCAAATGTAGGAGGGCAGGGAACAGCAGTCAGAGTTTTTGTCTGCATGCAACAGAAATGGATCCTGTGCATACTAGCTTTAAAGGATGAGTTTTATGGAAATAATATCAGAGGCTCACAAAATTGACTAACAGCTGTAGAGATAGACTTGGAGAAAGGGCTGAAACTGAGGGCTCTCTGGAGGTCTAGTGGACACTGTGAGGGTTATGAATTGCTGATGCTAAAGATGAATGGCCGTAACCTTTGGTAGATACTCCCAGCCGCTAGTGTCTGTATCTTTTGCCCAACAGGCTTCTCTAAAGTTGCCAAAGCCTGCACAGCAGGTTAGAAGTGCCTGGGAATGAACAGCTAACAGCTACATCTCCACCCCTGTCACCATCAGCAGCCGTCAACTAACAACTGATGGGAACTGGTGGATCAATACCCCAGTTCCCTCTGCCCTCAGGTGGGATGACTCTGAGGGGCATGTCCAATGCAGTCCCCCAGAGTTTCCTAGCAGGGCTGGGCCAGAGTTGCCTACAGCGGAAACCTGCTCATCTGTGCACCAGTATCGGGTGCCCTCCCCTTTCTTTCACATATCCCTGAACACCTACTGGTGTTTCCTGGGTTCGCCTCCAGAATAAATGATTTGCCCACGAGTCCTTGGGTCAGTATCTACTTCTGGGGGAACCCAAGCAAAGACAATTGCATTCCATGGCAGAAGCCCCCACATTACTGGATTAGAACCCACATTGAGAGTGAAGGGCTGAGAAATGGTGTCAATATTGGCATATGGAATTTTCCTTAACATCTCCCAGTCACCTAGAGACAGTGGCCCCAGAGACAGGAGTTGGGCACAGCAAGTTTGCCCAGGTCTGGGAACACAGTTCTGTTCAGATTTCCTCTTCTTTCTACCCAGCTAATACTTCATGTTGTGGGGAGGGAGGAAGTTCCCAGCAGGACTCAGTGCATCCCTTCTCCTGGTCACTTGTGTATTATCACGGGACGTCGGTGAACTTTCTTGATGGACAGAAAGTTCATAGGAATTACATCCTCAGCTCATCTGTGTTAGATGAGCCTTCCTCCTTGGGGGCCAGCAAGAGGATTTAGAGCCAAGGTCATAGAGCTGGCAGACAGCTCTGGCCACATGCTACCCTACCACTGTCCTTCAAACACTTTCAAATGACCCTGGGCCACTCATCCAAGAGTCAAAACAATGAGCCTTATGTTGACTGAGCATGGGTCCCATTCCTGCCCCAGGAGGGGAGGCTGGTGTTGGAACAACCATTATGCTAAGACTATTCTCAGTGGGGAATTTTCCCCATAAAAGGGAGATCAGGGCTTCCCTGGTGGTGCAGTGGTTAAGAATCCGCCTGCCAATGCAGGGGACATGGGTTCGAGCCCTGGTCCGGGAAGATCCCACATGCCACGGAGCAATGAAGCCCGTGCGCCACAACTACTGAGTCTGTGCTCTAGAGCCCGCGAGCCACAGCTACTGAAGCCCACGAGCCACAACTCTGAAGCCCGTGAGCCTAGAGGCCATGCTCTGAAACAAGAGAAGCCACCGCAATGAGAAGCCCACACACCGCAAGGAAGAGTAGGCCCCGCTCACCGCAACTAAAAAGCCCGTGTGCAGAAATGAAGACCCAACGCAGCCAAAAATAATAAATAAAATAAATAAATTAAAAAAAATAAAAGGGAGATCAAGGTGATCATAGGAAGATGGAAGGTTAAATGACAGGTAGCCAGAAATATAGCCAATGTCAGCTTCCCGAGGGAAAGAGGTGCTGTCACCTTCATAATTTCTTGGTTGCATTTGCAACAATTTTCCAGAGACAAAAAAATAAAAATAAAAATATTCTATTATAGCAGATACTATTGGTGCCGCTACTGTCTTGGAGGTCACTTGCAAACAGTTCCCTTTTACACCACAAGTGCCTTCAGCTCTCTAACTGCATTAGTTTCCTAGGGTTGCCATAACAAATGACCACAGTGGTTTTAAAAACAGAAATCTGTAAGTTCTGGGAGCCAGGTGTCCAAAATCAAGGTATCAGTGGTGTTGGTTTCTTCTGGAGGCTCTGAGGGACAAGCCATGCTCTCGTAGCTTCTGGTGTTTTCCAGCAGTCCTTGGCATTTCTTGGCCTATAGCTACATCATTCCAATCTCTATTTCCATTGTCATGTGGGCTTCTTCTCTATGTGTGTCTCTATGTGTTACCTCCTCTTCTTAGGAGGACACCAATCATTGGATGTAGGGCCCACCCTAAATCCAGGATGATCTCATCTCAAGATCCTTAATTATCTGAAAAGACCCTTTTTCCAAATAAAGTCACATTCACGGGTTCTAGGGGTTAGGGCATATCTTTTGGGAGACCATCATTCAATTCACTACACTAAGGCCATTCTCCTCAGCCTGTGTGGATGTTGTGGACTGAATGTATGTCCTCCCTAATTCCAAATTCATATGTTGAAATCCTAATTCCCAATGTGATGATATTAGGAGGTGGAGACTTGGGACATAGCTATGTATGAGGGTGGAGTCCTTGTCTATAAGATTAGTCCCCTTGTAAGAAGGGGTCAGAGAGCTCTCTTGCTGTCTTTCTGCCCAGTGATCATACAATGAGAAGTCAGTATCTACAACCCAGAAGAGGGGTCTCACCAGAGCCTGACCATACTGGCACCCTGACCTTGGACTTCCAGCCTCTAGAACTGTGAGAAATAAATTTCTATATAAGTCACCCAGTCTATGGTAATTTGTTGTAATGCCCCAAAGGACTAATACATACTATAAAATTATTGCCTTTGGAGTGGTCCTCAAACAATGTGGGACAGGCATTGGTGGATAGATATTCCACTTCCTTACTCCTCAGGGGGTCAGTTCTGAGGGCTCTGCTATATGGTCTCTCAGAGTGCTCTGGAAGGATTGAGCTCTCATTGCTAAGGGTAGGGATGTGCTTGTGGAAGACAGACTCGAAGATTATCCCCAACGATCCCTGCCTCCTAACCCGGATTTGGGACGCTTAGAAACTCTTAGGTTAAAAAGTGTGTTAAGTTGCTAAGTTTTGGGACTTAGCAATAACTGATTAATACAGTGTTTGGTATCACACATTTTATTGACTTCTCTTCTACGTCTTGATTCCACATTTCTTCACTCTGCTTCCTGGGATCACCTCCCCAATAATTGCTCACATTGAAATAATTGTCTTCAAGTGTGCTCTTGGGGGAACTCAGACTAATACACCTGTTGTTAGGATTATGGGCCATCTGCTTTTGTTTATATGGGAATCAGTGCAAGTTGGAAAATGTCAAAAACAGAAAGCGTCTTGAAGTTTCTGCCTGGAGGTCGATATGGGTGGACTTACACTTAGTCTCCATCCCAACACCCTTCTAATATCTAATGCAGAGACTGGCCAGCAAAACATGACCTTTCAAAGAATCCCTTGCAGCTAGAATGTTGGAGATGAACTGGGTCCAGCCAACTGGAAGCACTCTAGGTTTGGAAGGGGGGTGTGGGTTGGAGGCCAACTCTTTGCTGTTTCAACTGTTAGTACTGGTGACTAATTGTAACTGAGAAGGACCCTATAAGGCCTTCCCAGAATAGACCCCTACCCATGTCCTCTGCCTGCCTTTTCTTTTTTTTTTTTTAACATCTTTATTGGAGTATAATTGCTTTACCGTGTTGTGTTGGTTTCTTCTGTATAACAAAGTGAATCAGCTGTATGCATACTTATTCTCCCATATCCCTTCCCTCTTGCGTCTCCCTCCAACCCTCCTTATTACACCCCTCTAGGTGGTCGCAAAGCACCGAGCTGATCTCCCTGTGCTATGTGGCTGCTTCCCACTAGCTATCTATTTTACATTTGGTAGTGTATATGTGTCAATGCTATTCTCTTACTTCGTCCTAGCTTACCCTTCCCCTCCCTGTGTCCTCAAGTCCATTCTCTACGTCTGGGTCTTTATTCCCATCCTGCCCCTAGGTTCCTCATGACCTTTTTTTCTTAGATTCCATATATATGTGTTAGCATATGGTATTTGTTTTTCTCTTTCTGACTTACTTCACTCTATATGACAGACTCTAGGTCCATCCACCTCACTACAAATAACTCAATTTCGTTTCTTTTTATGGCTGAATAATATTCCATTGTGTATATGTGCCACATCTTCTTTATCCATTCATCTGTTGATGGACACTTCGGTTGCGTCCATGTCCTGGCTATTGTAAATAGAGCTGCAATGAACATTGTGGTACATGACTTTTTTTTTTTTTTTTTTTAACATGACTCTTTTTGAATCATGGTTTTCTCAGGGTATATGCCCAGTAGTGGGATTGCTCAGTCATATGGTAGTTCTATTTTTAGTCTTTTAAGGAACCTCCATACTGTTCTCCATAATGGCTGTATCAATTTACATTCCCACCAACAGTGCAAGAGGGTTCCTTTTACTCCACACCCACTCCAGCATTTATTGTTTGTAGATTTTTTGATGATGGCCATTCTGACCAGTGTGAAGTGATACCTCATTGTAGTTTTGATTTGCATGTCTCTAATGATTAGTGATGTTGAGCATCTTTTCATGTGTTTGTTGGCAATCTGTATAACCTCTTTGGAGAAATGTCTATTTAGGTCTTCTGCCCATTTTTGGATTGGGTTGTTTGTGTTTTTGATATTGAGCTGCATGAGCTGTTTGTAAATTTTGGAGATTAATCCTTTGTCTGTTGCTTCATTTGCAAATATTTTCTTCCATTCTGAGGGTTGTATTTTTGTCTTGTTTATGGTTTCCTTTGCTGTGCAAAAGCTTTTAAGTTTCATTAGGTCCCATTTGTTTATTTTTGTTTTTATTTCCATTTCTCTAGGAGGTGGGTCAAAAAGGATCTTACTGTGATTTATGTTAAAGAGTGCTCTTCCTGTGTTTTTCTCTAAGGGTTTTATAGTGTCCTGTCTTATGTTTAGGTCTCTGATCCATTTTGAGTTTATTTTTGTGTATGGTGTCAGGAAGTGCTCTCATTTCATTCTTTTACATGTAGCTGTTCAATTTTCCCAGCACCACTTATTGAAGAGGTTGTCTTTTCTCCATTGTATGTTCTTGCCTCCTTTATCAAAGATAGGGTGACCATATGTGCGTGGGTTTATCTCTGGGCTTTCTATCCTGTTCTATTGGTCTATATTTCTCTTTTTGTGCCAGTACCATACAGTCTTGATTACTGTAGCTTTGTAGTATAGTCTGAAGGCCAGGAGCCTGATTCCTCCAGCTCCACTTTTCTTTCTCAAGATTGTTTTTGCTATTCAGGGTCGTTTCTGTTTCCTTACAAATTGTGAAATTTTTTTTTTGTAGTTCTGTGAAAAATGCCATTGGTAGTTTGATAGGGATTGCACTGAACCTGTAGATTGCTTTGGGTAGTATAGTCATTTTCACAATGTTGATTCTTCCAATCCAAGAACATAGTATACCTCTCCATCTGTTTTCATCATCTTTAATTTCTTTTACCAGTGTCTTATAGTTTTCTGCATACAGGTTTTTTTTTCTCCTTAGGTAGGTTTATTCCTAGGTATTTTATTCTTTTTGTTGCAGTTGTAAATGGGAGTGTTTCCTTAATTTCTTTTTCAAATTTTTCATCATTAGTGTATAGGAATGCAAGAGATTTCTGTGCAGTAATTTGTATCCTGTTACTCTACCAAATTCATTGATTAGCTCTAGTAGTTTTCTGGTAGCATCTTTAGGATTCTCTATGTATAGTACCATGTTATCTGCAAACAGTGACTGTTTTACTTCTTTTCCAACTTGGATTCCTTTTTTTCCTTTTTCTTCCCTGATTGCTGTGGCTAAAACTTCCAAAACTATGTTGAATAATGGTGGTGAGAGTGGGCAACCTTGTCTTGTTCCTGATCTTAGAGGAAATGGTTTCTGTTTTTCACCATTGAGAATGATGTTGGCTGTGGGTTTGTCATATATGGCCTTTATTATGTTGAGGTAGGTTCCCTGTATGCCTACCTTCTGGAGAGTTTTTATCATAAATGGGTGTTGAATGTTGTTCAAAGTTTTTTCTGCATCTATTGATATTATCATATGGTTTTACCCTTCAATTTGTTAATATGGTGTATCACATTGATTGATTTGTGTATATTGAAGAATCCTTAATCATGGTGTATGATACTTTTAATGTGCTGTTGGTTTCTGTTCGCTAGTATTTTGTTGAGGATTTTTGCATCTATGTTCATCAGTGATATTGGCCTGTAGTTTTCTTTCTTTGTAACATCTTTGTCTGGTTTTGGTATCAGGGTGATGGTGGTCTTGTAGAATGATTTTGGGAGTGTTCCTCCCTCTGCTATATTTTGGAAGAGTTTGAGAAGGATAGGTGTTAGCTCTTCTCTAAATGTTTAATCGAATTTGCCTGGGAAGCCATCTGGTCCTGGGCTTTTGTTTGTTGGAAGATTTTTAATCACATTCTCAATTTCAGTGCTTGTGCTTGGTCTTTTTATATTTTCTATTTCTTCCTGGTTCAGTCTCAGAAGGTTGTGCTTTTCTAAGAATTTGTCCATTTCTTCCAGGTTGTCCATTTTTTTGGCATATGGTTGCTTGTGGTAATCTCTCATGATCCTTTGTATTTCTGCAGTGTCAGTTGTTACTTCTCCTTTTTCATTTCTAATTCTATTGATTTGAGTCTTCTCCCTTTTTTTCTTGATGAGTCTGGCTAATGGTTGATCAATTTGTTTATCTTCTCAAAGAACCAGCTTTTAGTTTTATTGATCTTTGCTATCGTTTCCTTCATTTCTTTTTCATTTATTTCTGATCTGATTATTATGATTTCTTTCCTTCTGCTAACTTTGGGGTTTTTTTTTTGTTCTTCTTTCTCTAATTGCTTTAGGTGTAAGGTTAGGTTGTTTATTTGTGATGTTTCTTGTTTCTTGAGGTAGGATTGTATTGCTATAAACTTCCCTCTTAGAACTGCTTTTGCTGCATCCCATAGGTTTTGGGTCATCATGTTTTCATTGTCATTTGTTTCTAAGTATTTTTTTATTTCCTCTTTGATTTCTTCAGTGATCTCTCAGTTATTTAGTAGTGATTTGTTTGGCCTCCATGTGTGTGTATTTTTTACAGTTTTTTCCCTGTAATTGATATCTAGTTTCATAGCATTGTGGTTGGAAAAGACAGTTGATACAATTTTAATTTTCTTAAATTTACCAAGGCTTGATTTGTGACCCAGGATATGGTGTATCCTGGAGAATGTTCCATGAGTACTTGAGAAGAAAGTGTATTCTGTTTTTTTTGGATGGAAGGTCCTATAAATATCAATTAAGTCCATCTTGTTTAATGTATCATTTAAAGCTGTGTTTCCTTATTTATTTTCATTTTGGATGATCTGTCCATTGGTGAAAGTGGGATGTTAAAGTCCCCTACTATGAATGTGTTACTGTTGATTTCTCCTTTTATGGCTGTTAGCTTTTGCCTTATGTATTGAGGTGCTCCTATGTTGGGTGCATAAATATTTACAACTGTTATATCTTCTTCTTGGATTGATCCCTTGATCATTATGTAGTGTCCTTATTGTCTCTTGTAATAGTCTTTATTTTAAAGTCTATTTTGTCTGATATGAGAATTGCTACTCCAGCTTTCTTTTGATTTCAATTTGCATGGAATATCTTTTTCCATCCCCTCACTTTCAGTCTGTATGTGTCCCTAGGTATGAAGTGGGTGTCTCGTAGACAGCATATGTACAGGTCTTGTTTTAATATCCATTCAGCTAGTCTATGTCTTTTGGTTGGAGCATTTAATCCATTTATATTTAAGGTAATTATCAATATATATATTCCTATTAACATTTTCTTAATTGTTTTGGGTTTGTTATTGTAGGTCTTTTCCTTCCCTTGTGTTTCCTGCCTAGAGAAGTTCTTTTAGCATTTGTTGTAAAGCTGGTTTGGTGGTGCTGAATTCTCTTAAGTTTTGCTTATCTGTAAAGGTTTTAATTTCTCTGTGGAATCTAAATGAGATCCTTCCTGGGTAGAGTAATCTTGGTTGTAGGTTTTTCCCTTTCATCACTTTAAATATGTCCTGCCACTCCCTTCTGGCTTGCAGAATTTCTGCTGAAAAATCAGCTGCTAACCTTATGGGGATTCCCTTGTGTGTTATTTGTTGCTCTTCCCTTGCTGCTTTCCATATTTTTTCTTTGTATTTAGTTTTTGATAGTTTGGTTAATATGTGTCTCGGTGTGTTTCTCTTTGGGTTTATCCTGTATGGGACTCTCTGTGCTTCCTGGACTTGATTGACTATTTCCTTTTCCATGTTAGGGAAGTTTTTGACTATAATCAGTTTAAATATTTTCTCAGACCCTTTCTTTTTCTCTTCTTCCTCTGGGACCCCTATAATGCGAATGTTGGTGCGTTTAGTGTTGTCCCAGAGGTCCCTGAGACTGTCCTCAATTCTTTGCATTCTGTTTTCCTTATTCTGCTCCCTGGCAGTTATTTCCACCATTTTACCTTCCAGCTCACTTATCCGTTCTCCTGCCTCAGTTATTCTGTTATTGATTCCTTCTAGAGTATTTTAATTTCAGTAACTGTGTTGTCCATCACTGTTTGTTGGCTGTTTAGTTCTTCTAGATCCTTGTTAAATGTTTCTTGTGTTTTCTCCATTCTGTTTCCGAGATTTTGGATCATCTTTACTATCATTACTCTGAATTCTTTTTCAGGTAGGTTGCCTATTTCATCTTCATTTATTTGGTCTTGTAGGTTTTTACCTTGCTCCTTTTTCTGTAACAGTTTTTTTTTTTTTTTTCAGTATGCGGGCCTCTCACTTTTGTGGCCTCTCCCGTTGCAGAGCACAGGCTCTGGATGCGCAGGCTTAGCGGCCATGGCTCACGGGCCCAGCCGCTCCGCGGCATGTGGGATCTTCCCGGACTGGGGCACGAACCCATGTCCGCTGCATCGGCAAGCGGACTCTCAACCACTGCACCACCAGGGAAGCCCTGTAACAATTATTTTTGTTGTTTCTTTTTTTTTTTTTTGGACGGGTGGTGCTGTATTCCTGTCTTACTGGTTGTTTGGCCTGAGACATCCAGCACTGGAGTTTGCAGGCCATTGGATAGAGCTGGATCTTGGTGCTGAGATGAGGACCTCCGGGAGGCACAAAATAAAACTAGAAAGATAAAAAATATATTAGGAAAAATAAAACTATAATTGAAACAACTGCATCAAGGTAAAATAAGGCCACAACAGAAGAAAGAGAAAAGGTGGTGGGGGGAGGAAAGAAGCCAAAAGGAGAGCTCACCAGTCGCTGGGGGTTCCTCCCATCCACTTGGGTGTCCATGGTCCCCCACCAGTGCCTGGTAGGTGTCCTAGCTGTGAGGAGATGCGAATTCCCTGTCCTCCTAGTACACCGTATTGACTCCGCCTCTCTGACTGCCTTTTGTCTGTAGAAAAACTTTAGTCAAAGAATAAATTTAGGGCTTCCCTGGTGGTGCAGTGGTTGAGAGTCCGCTTGCCGATGCAGGGGACACGGGTTCGTGCCCCGGTCCGGGAAGATCCCACATGCTGCGGAGCGACTGGGCCCGTGAGCCATGGCTGCTGAGCCTGCACTTCCGGAGCCTGTGCTCCTCGACGGGAGAGACCACAAGAGTGAGAGGCCCGCGTATCACACACACACAAAAAAGAATAAATTTAATCAGAGAATTGAGAAAATGCAGAAAGAAAGAAAAACAGTGAAGCAAAACAAAACAATAATACTTTAGCCATTAAACAGAGTCAAGGACATTTAGTACTTCCTCAAGGACTATAGATAATCTTCTGAGCCATGTCCTTTGAGGTGTTTTGCAGATACTGAAACCCCCACCAGGTGGAAGATGTTAACTGTATGCTGCCCACAAGCACATAGACCCCAAATCATTTGGAACCAGAAGGTTGATGATGTTGACTCCCCATTACCTCACCACCAACCAATCAGAAGAATGTCCACGAGCTGACCACACCCTGCTCCCTGAACACAATAAGACTCCTCAGTACCCACTCCAGGGTGGGACACACAGTCTTGAGGGCATTAGCCTGCTGTGGGCCCTTTGCCTGGCAAAGTTATAAAAACCACTCTCTTCTACTTCACCCAAAACTCTGTTTCCGTGTTTCTATTTGGCACCGGTGAACAGAGGCTGAGTTTCGGCAACATAATTGGTGACTGGCTGGTGAGACCTTGGTTTTTCATTTTTATTTCTTAGCAGAATTCCTGTGTCCAGCCCTTAGCTTTATGAGTTTCAAAAGAAATTGTAGCAGCTGCAGTGGCAGCTTCCCGATCTATGAATCACAGACCTGGAGTTGTGGTTTTGAACTTAACATTTTGGGAAGTGGCACCCCGACTCCCTCCTGTATTAAGTAAGGTAACAACAGCTGCTGTTACAGATAAATCCTGTAACCCTAGTGTGTTTTAAGACGATAGAAGCATGAATTTTGCTCATGGGAAGTCAATGGCGGTATTTGTCAAAGGGTTTCCCTTTTGAGCCTGGAATCTTCAAGATGCAGAGGTCAAGATGAGTTCAGCGATGTAAGAAATTTGTTGGAAGCCATGCTGATGTGGGGAAATGAGATGGATGGAGCCAGGGAGGCTGGGGGAGCCCTTGGTGATGTGCAGAGAGAGGGAAGGGAGGAAAAGAGAGAGGGAAGGAAGGAAGGTGTGATGGAGACAGTTTAGACTGCAGGGTAGCTCTGAGAGATTTGGCCAGGTCACTGAGCTCATTTGCTTGTTGCAGAGGAGTTCTGGTTTCCCAGGACCTGGACTGCCCCAGTGTCCTTCCCCTGCTCGGTCACTTGTGGGGGCAGCCCATGGGAAGCATGGCCTCAGCACCTGTGCAACGCTGGATTTCAGATTCCAGCTGGGGTCCTTCCCACACCAACCCTGCAAAATGTGTACTAGATATTCATAGCAGGATTATTCAGAATTGCCAAGAGGTGGAAGCAACCCAAGTGTCCATCAGTGGAGGAATGGATAAACAAAATGTAGTATATCCATACAATAGAATATTATTCAGCCTTAAAAGAAACAAAACACGCTACGACATGGATGAACCTTCAGGACATTATGATACGTTAAGTGAGCCAGTCACAAAAAGGACAAACACCATATCATTCCATTTGCTTGAGATCCTTAGAGGAGTCAAATTCATAGAGACATAAAATAGAATGTTGGGTGCCAGGGGCTGGGGAGGGGGAAGGAGGAGTTAGTGTTTAACGGGTATAGAGTTTCAGTTTTACAAGATGAGTTCTGGAGATAGATGGTGGTGATGGTTACACAAAATATGGAAGTACTTAATGCCACTGAACTGCACACCTAATTGTGGTCAAGATGGTAAATCTTATGTCATGTAGATGTACCACAATTGAAAAAAGAAGGGATTTTTCCCACCTTAAATTAACCCTGCCTGGTGCATTGAACCTTTCAGTTTTCTATTTATCATTCAATTGATGGATCACAAAAGCTTGGTGCTGCTTATGTGGCAAGATTCTCATCCCCTGAAGCTTGAGGATTTTCCCTCTTCCTCAACACTCTAGTGAACACTGGCCCCATTTCCAGCTGCCAAGTCCTGCCTTTAAAAAAAAAGTTATTTAGTTTTTGGCTGAGTTGGGTCTTCGTTGCTGCGTGCAGGCTTTCTCTAGTTGCGGCGAGCGGGGGCTACTCTTCGTTATGGTGCACGGGCTTCTCATTGCAGTGGCTTCTGTTGCTGTGGAGCATGGGTTCCAGGTGCGTGGGCTTCAGTAGTTGTGGTGCGTGGGCTCAGTAGTTGTGGCTTGCGGGTTCTAGAGCGCAGGCTCAGTAGCTGTGGCGCAGGGGGTTAATTGCTCCACAGCATGTGGGATCTTCCTGGACCAGGGCTCGAACCCACGTCCCCTGCATTGGCAGGCAGATTCTTAACCACTGCACCACCAGGGAAGCCCAAGTCCTGCCTTTTTTTGATCAGAGGTCTTCTCTTGCAACCGGAGTCTGTTTTGCCTTCGTTGTGGCAGCCAGAAGTACTTGGCAATTAAAGTCCCCCTGGGAGCAGCCTTCTACAAATGACTGACTGGAGTCGGTGAATCAGTACCCCAACTCTCTCACCCCTCAGGTGGGATAACTCTCAGGGATGTGTTCTACACTGGCTGCCAGACTTTCCCAGAGGGATTAAGCTCTAGTTACCCATGGCAGTAACTCTCTTGCCAATGCATCATTTACTGTCTGCCTTCTCTTCCCTGTCTTACATCTGTACTCTCTACTGACGCTTCCAGGGGTTACTTTCTAAATAGTCATTTTATCTCACATCCTTGTCTCAGCTTCTGGGGGAATTCAAATTAAGATGCTCTCAAAGTAGATTGAATATGTTAAGTCTATCCATCTTGAACTTGTGTGTGTGTGTGTGTGTGTGTGTGTGTGTGTGTGTGTGTGTGTAGAAAGCACAATTTAGAAAGGCAAAACTTTACAAGGAGTTGGCATTGCCCCAACACAAGACATTGTCTTGACCCCTCCTATAGCACGTGGAATAGGACTCCAGTAGAGTTATGTGTCCTAGAAATGGTTGAATTGCTTTGTGATTTGAAGCAGGAGAAGAAAACCAAAGAATTGTGTTTGCCATCAACACAGGATTGCTAACGGTTCTTTTTAGTGTTTTGGAAGAGGGTTATGGAGGAGTTGGCAGCTCCCCATCTCTGTTCCACGTGCAACTGGATGGAACCACAGACGTTTCTGAGTGCAAAGAACAAATGCACAACTACTATGTGCCCGTGGACACCGTCCAAGGAGAATTTCCATTTTCTGACCCCACTTTGGAAATGACAAGGCTGTCAATATCTGTAAAAGACTGAGGAATTTCCTTGCCAATCTAACTTCAACTGGAAGAAATCTCTTGGTCTTCCAGCTCAGGAGCACCTGTGATGCTTGGCACCACACCTGGCTTGGTTGCTCCGGGGGATGATGGAGTGGCTCGTGACATCCTGAGTTACAGCCTCTGTAGGGACTGCCAGCCCACTGATAGGTATATCATTGCTCCTGTGCCAACCACTGACATCCATGGAGTTCAGGACTTGAACAATTGCCTCTTCCTAGGGGTTGGTCAAGAAATAGAAGCAGAAAATGGTTTCTTTTTTCTTATTGCACAGAAGTTGCCTGGATTTCAAGGCAAATGATTTTAAGACAAATGCTTGATTGGCCTTTAGGAGGAAGTTTCTTGGTTTTTTTCTCACTGTTAGAGCAATCTGACAGGGAGATCAACCAGGGCTCAGCAGTACTTTGGAACCATCTGAATGAGGGGGAAATCAAGGTCCTGTGGTGACAATTTTGGATTTTGTGAAAAACCTAGGAATTCTTTTGGTCAAGTTGCCAGGTTGTAAGAGGAGATCGGAGGCTAACTCTGTGGAAATTTCAAACTCTAGCAGGAGACTTCTGCAGCCTGGTGTGCAGGGACAGAAATGTGCAGATATACAATTATAATTTACTTCCCCCATTAAAACAGATTTATAAGGCATCTCTTACTGATTTCGCACAGGAGTAGCATAAAATGTTGTTGCCACCTAGACATAGACCCCAGCTCTGTGTGTGCATCCCCCAGCTTCTTCAAGCTTACCTGCTACTTGCTCACACCTGTGACCTTCAGAGGGTCGCTCATTAGTACTGGAGCCATGCTCCTCATACAGAATACCAGAAGTACCTGGGAGTTTGTCTCACTTCCCCATCCTGGGTGGCCAATTGCTGATGGACTTAGGAGTCTGTTGTGGACTGAAAGTTTGTGTCCCCTCCTCCCCCCACCTTATGTGTTGAAGCCCTAACCCCCAAATGTGAATGCATTTGGAGATGGGGGCTTTATGAGATAATTAAGGTTAAATGAGGTATTAAAAGTGGAGCCCTGATCCGATAGGATTTGTGCCCTTATAAGAATAGGAGGAGGGCTTCCCTGGTGGTGCAGTGGTCGAGAGTCCGCCTGCCGATGCAGGCGACATGGGTTTGTGCCGTGGTCCGGGAAGATCCCACATGCCGCGGAGCGGCTGGGCCCGTGAGCCATGGCCACTGAGCCTGCGAGTCCGGAGCCTGTGCTCCGCAACGGGAGAGGCCACAACAGTGAGAGGCCCATGTACCACAAAAAAAAAAAAAGAATAGGAGGAGACACCAGATAGCTCTCTCTTCCCACATGCACCGAGGAAAGGTCACGTGAGCACACAGTGAGAAGGTGGCTGTCTGCAACCCCCGGGGAGAGTCTTTTTTTTTCTGTTGTTGTTGTTGTTGTTTTCGGTACGCGGGCCTCTCACTGTTGTGGCCTCTCCCGTTGCGGAGCACAGGCTCCGGACGCGGAGGCTCAGCGGCCATGGCTCACGGGCCCAGCCGCTCCGCGGCATGTGGGATCCTCCCGGACCGGGGCACGAACCTGTGTCCCCTGCATCGGCAGGCGGACTCTCAACCACTGCACCACCAGGTAAGCCCGGGGGGACAGTCTTTATTAGACATCCACCCTGCTGGCACCTTGATCTTGGACTTCCAGCCTCCATAATTGTGAGAAATAAATTTCTGTTGTTTAAGTCACTCAGTCTGTGGTACCAAAGTGTTAAAAAAAAACCAGGCTCTTTTGCCTGGGTATAATTTATATACCTGCTGGATCAGTCTGAGTTTGGGACTTCACCTGACATTGGACCCTTGTGTGTGGATTCTTCCTTTTCCCTGTCCTGCTTCTCCCACTCCCTTCATGGTTATGTTGGGAGTGCTTCGTAATAAGTTACTTGCACCCGAATCTTTGTTTCAGGTTCTGCTTCTGGGAAAATCTGACCTAAGAAATCAGTGATGCAGAACCTTGCCATAGGGCAGCTCAGTTCTGAGTTGAGGACACAGAAACTGCTGGGAAAAACTTGCAGAGCTTTGGTAGTTTCTATTAATCGGAGTTCTGATTCTCCTTGGGCATTAGTTAGATTAAGCGATGCAGCTGCTACAACAGGCAAGACCTGAAATCTCAGTGGCTGAACACAATAAAGGTTTATCTCTTACTTGTGTGCAGTTGGAGTAGGTTGGACAGCCCTCTTCCATCTTATAGCTGTACCAAATGGAGCACATGGTTTCCAAGGTTGTCGGGCAGAGGGGAAACATCGGTTCTTAACTGCCTCTGTCAGTAAATTGGTACAGCCTCTGTGGAGGTCCCTCAAAAAATTAAAAATAGAGTTACCATATGAACCAGCAACCCCACTCCTGGGCATATACCCAGACAAAACTATAATTCAAGAAAAGACATGCAACCCTATGTTCATAGCAGCACTATTTACAATAGCCAAGACTTGGAAACAACCTAAATGTCCATAGACAGTTGAATGGATAAAGAAGATGTGGTACATATATACAATGGAATATTACTCAGCCATGAAAAAGAATGAAATAATGCCATTTTCAGCAACATGGATGGAACTAGAGGCTACCATTCTAAGCCAAGTAAGTCAGAAAGAGAAAGACAAATACCGTACAATATCACTTATATGTGGAATCTAAAATACAAGACAAATGAACATATCTGTGAAATAGAAACAGACTCACAGACATAGAGAAGAGACTTGTGGTTGCCAAGGGGGAAGGGGGTGGGGGAGGAAAGGATTGGGAGTTTGGGATTAGCAGATGCAAACTGGTATATGTAGGATGGAAAAACAACAAGGCCCTACTGTATAGCACAGGGAACTATATTCAATATCCTGTGATAAACCATAATAGAAAAGAATATGAAAAAAATGTGTGTATATGTATAACTGAATCACCTAGCAGTACAGCAGAAATTAACACAATGTTGTAAATCAACTGTACTTCAATAAAATATAAAAAAATGAAAGAAACTTGACACAAAATTGTACATATTGTAAGATTCTGGTTATATGGATTTCAAGAACAGGCAAAACTATTCTATGGTGGTAAAAGTTGGAATAGTGAGTTGTCTCTAATTTGGGGTATTGACTGGAAGGTAACATGAAGGGGACTTATTGGGTGCTAGAAATTTCTATCACTTGATCTAGGGGATTGTACGTGGCTGTACATACATAAGTAGATAAATACATACAGAAGGGTGTACATATATAAAATTAATCAAACTGTAGACATAAGAATTTTGCAATCTGTTCCATTCCAACTTTTACTTTGAGAACAATGAGTAGTTAAACCTTTGACTCAAAAGAGATGCAATAATAAACGTGTCCTACACTCACTGTATGCCAGGTACTGTGGTAAACACTTTACTCATTATTAATTCATTTATCACCCATGACAACCCTGCAATGTAGGTGCTATTAATAATCTCCATTTTTTTGGATGAAGAAAGTGAGGTTCTGGGGGAAAAAGTAATTCTTTAGTGGTTATACAGTCACTGTACTGCTCAATTTGGAATTAATTTCAAAATATCTTAGAAAGCATTCATTAATACTTGCCTGTAAACACAGACATAGAAAATAAACTTATGGTTATCAAAGGGGAAAGGGTGGGGGGGATAAATTAGAAGTTTGAGATGAACAGATACATACTACTTTATATAAAATAGATAAACAACAAGGTCCTACTGTACAGCACAGGGAACTATATTCAATTCAATAGATTATAATGGAAAAGAATCTGAAAAATAACATATATATGTGTATGTATAACTGAATCACTTTGCTGTACACCTGAAACTAACACAACATTGTAAATCAACTAGACTTCAATCAAAAAAATACTTGCCTTTAAAATGGATAAGAAAGGCTTATAGCTTTACACTCATTGTTTTTCTATACCATGAGGGAAATTAATTTCCAGTGCATTAAAATAAACAGCGTATATGTGAGAAGATGTGCCTTTTGGAAGGAAGGAGCCATAGCTCTCAGATTTCCAAAGAGACTGTGACTCCAAAAAAGTTATAAACCACTGAATTATAGGAAGTAGCCTGCAACAACGACTAGTACCTAAATAAATTTGCAAAGTGAACGCAGGGCTACTGTTGATGAGAGTAGCCATATATATTTTAATTTCTCTTTTGGTCTATTTAAAAATGAGATTTGATTTCTTTTGTTGGTATCAGCTCTGGATGCAAATGATGAATGATACTCTTGCAATTGAACGTTGGGTGGTGTGTGAATAATGACTCAGCTGCCATGTGGCTCCTGGATGCTGAAGCCATGTTTTTTTGTTTTGTTTTGTTTTTTTCGGTACGCGAGCCTCTCACCGCTGTGGCCTCTCCCGTTGCGGAGCACAGGCTCTGGATGCGCAGGCTCAGCGGCCATGGCTCATGGGCCCAGCTGCTCCGCGGCATGTGGGATCTTCCCAGACCGGGGCACGAACCCGTGTCCCCTGCATCGGCAGGCGGACCCTCAACCACTGTGCCACCAGGGAAGCCCTGAAGCCATGTTTTTTATATTGATCAACTATTAGTACTATAATGCTATGTAACAAACCACCCAAAATTTAGCAGCTTACTCCAAATAAGCCTTTATTCTTTTTTAAAAAATTTTATTTTATTGAAGTATAGTTGATTTACAATGTTGTGCTAATTTCTGCTGTATAGCACAGTGGTTCAGTTTTACATTCTTTTTCATATTCTTTGCCACTATGGTTTATCACAGGATACTGAATATAGTTCCCTGTGCTATACAATATGACCTTGTTGTTTATCCATTCTATATATAATAGTTTGCAGCTGCTACTCCCAAACTCCCAATCCGTCCCTCCCCACTCCCCTCCCCTTGGCAACCACAAGTCTGTTCTCTATGTCTGAGTCTGTTTCTGTTTCATAGATAAGTTCATTTGTGTCGTACTTTTTAAAAATTGATTAATTATTTTATTTTATTTTTGGCTGCGTTGGGTCTTCATTGGTGTGTGCAGGCTTTCTCTAGATGCGGCGAGTGGGGGCTACTCTTCATTGCGGTGTGTGGGCTTCTCATTGCGGTGGCTTCTCTTGTTGCGGAGAACGGGCTCTAGGTGTTTGGGCTTCAGTAGTTGTGGCACACGGGCTCAGTAGTTGTGGCTCACGGGCTCAGTAGTTGTGGCTCACAGGCTTAGTTGCTCCATGGCATGTGGGATCTTCTTGGACCAGAGCTCGAAACTGTGTCCCCTGCACTGGCAGGAGGATTCTTAACCACTGCACCACCAGGGAAGTCCTGTGTCATATTTAGATTCCACATATAAGTGATATCATATGGTATTTGTCTTTCTCCTTCTGACTTACTTAGTCTGATAATCTCTAGGTCCAACCGTACTGCTGCAAATGGCATTAGTTCGTTCTTTTTTTATGCAAATCAGCTTTTATTCTTATGCTTGTGGGTCTGCAGGTAAAGATTGGTTCAGAATTGATCTGTTCAAGGCTTGGCTGGGTGATCCCGCTTCAGGTTGTGGATTGGTTGGTCATGCAGGCACATTTAAATCCTTTGTTCACATCTGCTAACATCCTGTTGGCCAAAGCAAGCCATATGGTCAAGCTCAGTGTCGATGCAGTGTGGAAATACACTCCACTCATGAGGGAGGACATTCCACCTTCACATGCAAAGGGTCTAGATGTATTGCATTTCTAGAAATGCAATTCCATGTGCCCATAGCTGTCACAGTTAGGTTATGGGAGGGAGGAAAGGAGGTCCTTACCCAATGGGCAGCAGATCTGAGAGATAGAGTGAGTTCTGATGACAACCCTGGACCTAGTCATGCTTGGAGCCTGATTCATCCTTGGACTTCCCAGAGTCACCAATAGATAAATCTCCCTGTCCCTTCCCTTTCTGAGTAAGCAATTTGGATCAGGATCTTGTCACCTGCAACCATGTGATTTCCCCATACGTACTCTCTTTCACAGTAAATTACAGAGCTCATTTCTTCTTACCAACAACAGCACTGGGTGTTAATGTTTCTTTTCAGTTTTTGCTAGTTTTCCAGTGAAGAATGGTACCTTGTTTAAACTTCATTTATTTACCAGTAATATGGAACGTCTTCACGCACTTACTGGCCATTTATATTTCTCTTCTGTGAACTGAAGTTGGCTTACTTTTGCAATGCGCTGATTTTTCAAGCTGGAGTTGGGTTTGCAGTAGGGATACATTTCCCAAGTGTTTTGGGAGCTGAAATGTTTTTTGCAGTTGATTATAACATCCTTCCAGACTGAGGGTGCTTCTACCTTCATGTAGTCGATGTTTCCTGTTGAAATGAGCACAGAATGACTTATGTCACCTTTTCGAAACAGCCTCAGTGAATGTTATTTTGGGTTAGAGAACTAGAGTTAGAAAAGACAGAAGGTGAGACAGCTGTCACAAGACCTCCAGAAAGTGGCATCATACTTCACAATTTCATAGTGACTGCTCTTTGGAAGCGTGACACCTTCCTAAGAGAAATCTCATGCTTGAAATAGAATTTGCCTATTAAAAAACCCTGAATTTATGAATCCAACTAATTTCCAGGAGAGGGAACAGCACAGAAACGGAAACATTTATTTTAGGATGCCCTTCATTGTCATTTAGAGATCTGAGACTAGAATTTGGGAATCTGGAAGTTTAGCTCCCAAATCTTAGGAGAGGCAAGGGAGTGGAGTGGTTGAAATCCTTGCTCCACAAACTGTGATTCATGGCCTAACAGCATCAGTACCACCTGGGAACTTTCTAGAAGCTCAGAATCTCCGCCTCTGCCCTGGACCTACTGAATCAGAACCTTCTGCATGGGCTTTGGAACATGATAATCCTGGCTTCCAATTCTGTTTGCACCACTTGCTGGTTTTAGGATCTTGGGCAAATTATTTAACTTTCCTTGAGTCTCACTTTCCTTATTTGCAAAATGAGACTGATAAAAGTAATCAACTCACTGTATTGTTGTGAGGATTAAATGAACTATCCTATTATATTAGTTAGGGTAAAGGTTAAGATGCTGTAACAAAAAGGATCCCCCCATACAGTGGCTCATAGAGCACGGACAAATGTTTCTATTTCCCATCATGGTCTTTCATGAGCCATCTAGGTTGGCAGGGCAGAGCTGTTCCACACATCTTCATTCCAGCATCCTGCTTGTTCCCTTCTTGTTGTTCTGCCATTCCTTAGGGCATTGTCCTCATCTGATAGATTCAGACTGGGTTACAGATGCATCTACATTCCAATTCTTGGACAAGCCACTCATCGCTTTGGCTCACATTTAATTGGCAAGTCCTTACTCATCTGGCCGCATCTAGCCCCAAGGGAGACAGGGAAATGTACTCTCCAACTGCACATCTCTGTGTCCACTCTAGACATCTCCACTTCACATGCATCAGAGTCTTTCCCCAGAGTCTGGCTTGATGAATTTCAGCCTTTGTTATTGCATTATTCTTTACTGTGATGTTTCTCAGCTCAGAAGCACTTTCAACCTTTGATCCTGCCACACAGCTTGTGATAATCACAGGTTGTGATATATCACTGCCTCTGCTATTTGGCCAAGGCAATTATCCAGTTCTTTCTAATTACCTGGTCAAGAGGGAGATGAATAATACCGCAGTCACCACGGGATCAGCAGCAGTGGTGTATTTAGAATACTTCCCCACGTGTGGGTGGCTGATTAGCTACCTTTGCAAAGTACCTAATGGCTACTATTAGCATTTAATGATCTTCATTCCCAAAGTAGTTCGGTGGCAGAAAAGCCATCCTCAGATTTGTCCCTGACAAGGTTCCCAGGGGACAAATGTTTGCTCTCAGCATCTGTATGTTAGGGACCAGGAAGGAATCATCTCTGGATCCTGAAGATTTCTAGCCAAGGGGGTTTGTAACAGAGCCCATATTTGGCAGAAGGATTAAACCCTGAGATAGATATTGCTGTGACTTTATCCCAGGGGCGAATGGATTATGTTCTCTCAAAGCATTTGCCTTTAGAGATGAATCAAGGAAAGTTTTTTTTTTTTTGATATATTCAATAAGAGTGTGCCTTCTTGGTGAAACCGTGTACAAGCCCCTGTGTCCTTGTCTTTTGAAGTAAAAGGCTGACTCAGGAGTTAATCATTGGGAAATGTGAAGCTGTAGAAACAAAGAATAGCTGTTGGGCTGGGGAACAGGTAACAATTTAGGCTGTAATTCTGCCATGTAGCAGAATCACCAAACTCCCAGTTCCCTGAAAGATATAAATAAAGGCCTGACACACATTCCTAAGTTGTTTTTACAGGAAACAGACCCCCACCAGATGAAAACTGCTAACTGAAAGAACATAGACCCTAGACTGGTTGAAACCAGAAGATTGATGATGCTTGAAACTTCACTTTGATGCCAACCAGTCCAAGATTTGTCCACAAGCTAATCATTCCCTGTTCCTTGAACATTATAAAACTCCTCACTATCCCTTCCTGGGTGGGTCACGGAGTCTTGAAACCATTAGCCCTCTGTGACCTCCTTTGCCTGGCAAAGCAATAAAAGCTACTCTTTTCTACTTCACCCAAAACTCTGTCTCTGTGTTTCCATTTGGCACTGGTGAACAGAGGCCGAGTTTCAGCAACATTGGTACTAAATCACTTGCTCTGCTAGCTTTCTTGTTCACAGTCCTAGGAATGTCCTTATCATTCCCCCAAATAATTACTTTGCACGTAAATGCAAAGTAACCTTTGGAAATGGATTTTCTTAAGACTTTCAGCTAGAGTTTTAAAACTCCAGCTGTACTACTTACTAGCTGTGTGTCACTGGTCACATCGTTTAGTCTTTCTAGATCTTAATTTTTTTCATTTATAAAATGAGATTTACAATAGTATTTAACTACCTTATAAAGTTGAGGATTAAATGAGTTTATACAAATAATGTACTTAGAGTAGTGCCTGGCATATCATATATAAATGTTAGCTGGTATTATTATTAGTAGTAAAAACAATTGTAAGTAAACCCCAGCATGCTCTTATCCCCCTCCCTTCATGGCAGGCGTTGTCCTCTGTCCTAGGAATCCTCCCCTTTGCACTTTTGGTAATAGAACTTCCTTGAGTTTTGGTAGGGTACGTGGTTACCCAGCTTCTCTTGCAGCTATATAAGGCCATGTGGCCAAGGTGCTAGCAATAAAATATGGGTGGAAACAATCCATGCTACTTCTGTGTTGCTTCCTTAAAAATAAATGTTTGCCCTTCACTTTTTCTCTTTTCCTCCTCATGATGGCTGGAATAAGGCCACGGTGGTAAGCCAGGATGGGCATGTGGATGAAGACATACTCTAGAGATGGTACAGCAATGAGATAGAATGAACTGGGTCCCTACATGATCTTGTGAAGTGGAGCCCGTGTCAAAGCACCTGCCTAATTCTAGATTCTGAAGTGAGAGAGAATTAAACTTGTTTCTTATTTGTGCTATTGTTTTCTTGGGTTTCTTTGTTTCAGAATCTTGTTTATATACTCAGTAATGTAACCACTTACCATCTGGGCATTAGAGTATATCTCAGGGAAATGCATTTGGCTCTTAATCTGAGTCAAAATTTATTTTGAAAATTTAGAGTTTATTGGTCAATTAGTAGACTCTAGAGGCAAATAAGCCCAGGCCCAACTAGACTGTGAATACTAATGAGGCTGCTTTAACATTAATGCTTTAATTTTAATAACTCATTATTTCTCACATGTAGGAAGGACCTTACTTGCTTTCCATGGGTGTCCTACCCATCCGTGATCCTCAATAATGGACTTCTCAGGTCACATGACACCAAAACTGCTAAGGGTCTTTGGGGAGAAGGACTTTTTTCTCTAACTCTGTAATGATATTGTTCCATTGCTGCCTGCCTTCCATTTTTACTGTTGGAAAGTCTGCTATGTTGAACTTGACATTCCTTTGTAGGTGATTTCTCTCTGTCTGCTTTAAAGATCTCTCTGTCTTTGGTGTTTAAAGTTTCACCAATATGTACCTAGGCATGTATTTCTTTTTATTTATCCTGCTTGTTATATGTTATGCTTCTTGAATCAGAGGACTTATGTTTTTCATAAGTTTTAGAAAATTTGCAGTTCTTAATCTTTTTAAGTGTTGCCTTTCCTCCATTTTCTCTTTTGATCCTCCTAGGTCTTTGATTAGATGTACCTTGGATTTAATCATCTTATTCTTCATTTCTCTTACTGACTCATTTTATATCTCTTCTCTCTTTGTGTTACATTCAAGGTTATTTTTTCAGCTATGTCTTCCAGTTCACTCATTTTCTCTTGGGCTGTGTTTAATCTGCTTTTTATCAGTTGAATTTTTATTTCAACAATTAAATTTTTATTTTTACAAATTCTCTTAAAGCCCCTTTTTATTTGTTTCTACAAATTTCTTGTTGTTTGATCATCTTTGTGATTGCATTTTATTTTTAAATTTTTATTTATTTTTATTTATTTTTTTTGTAGTACGCGGGCCTCTCACTGTTGTGGCCTCTCCCGTTGTGGAGCACAGGCTCTGGACACGCAGGCTCAGCAGCCATGGCTCATGGGCCTAGCCACTCCGTGGCATGTGAGATCTTCCAGGACCGGGGCACGAACCCATGTCCCCTGCATTGGCAGGCAGACTCTCAACCACTGCACCACCAGGGAAGCCCTATTTTTTATTTTTTAGATGTTGGGGTAGGAGTTTATTAATTGATTTATTTATTATTGCTGTGTTGGGTCTTCATTTCTGTGCGTGGGCTTTCTCTAGTTGTGGCAAGCGGGGGCCACTCTTCTTCACTACTAAATATGTATTTATTTACTTATTTATATATTTGGCTGCACTGAGTCTCAGTTACATCACACGGGATCTTTGTTGCACCATGCAGGATCTTCAGTTGCAACATGCAGGCTCCTTTAGTTGTGGCATGTGGGATCTAGTTCCCTGACCAGGGATTGAACCCAGGATCCCTGCATTGGGAGGGTGGAGTCTTAGCCACTGGATCACCAGGGAAGTCCCCTAAAGATTCTGAATTAATTTTTCTGCAGTGGGACCTGGGCATGGGTGTTTTCTTTTAAAGCTCCCCAGGAGACTTAATGTATAGCCATGTTTATGACCCACTGTCCTGTAGCATTGCTTTGTTCCTCTGGTCAACACCAGGTCACCATTACATCTCAATTCCAGCCAGCAGGAAGGAGAAAGAGAGTACACAGGAAATGTATGTGTTGTCATAAGACTCAAGCCAGGAAGTAGAACATGTCACTTCCTCTCAGTCCCATTGGTGGGAACTCAGTCACATGATCCCACCTAGCTGCAAGGGAGGCTGGAAAATGTCTAGCCAACCAACTAGGTTCCTGGCTATGATTCTATTACTTTGGAAGAAGAGGGAAATGGATATGGGACAAAGGATGGGGTCCAGAGAGCCAGTGGGTCTGTAGAGGTGGCTCTAGCAGTGACTGGCACTGGCCAATGTATTAATTTCCAAGTGTTGCCATACAAAGTACCACAAACTAGGTGGCTTAAAACAATAAAATTTATTTCCTCATAGTTCTGGTGGCTAGAAGTCTGAAATCAAGATGTTGGTGGTGCCACAGTCCCTCTAAAACCTTTGGGGGAGAATTCTTCTTTACCTTTTCCCAGCTTCTGGTGGTATGCCTGCAATCCATCTTGGCATTCCTTAACTTGCAACCGTAGCACTTCAATCTTTGCCTTGCTGTCACATGGTGTCCGCCCTGTGTCTCTGTATATCTCCTCCCCTTCTTAAAAGGACACCAGTCATATTGGATTAATGGCCCACCCTACTCCAGTATGGCCTCATCTTAACTAATTACATCTGCAATGACCCTAACAAGGTCATATTTGGAGGGACTGGAGGTTAGGGCTTAAACATATTTTTTTGGGGGGGAGGGCACAATTCAACCCATAGCAGCCAGGAACCAAGAACCAAAATGATGAAGAGCCCCTCAGTGGGACCATCATGGAGAGACAGTGCCTTGGCAACTTAGTTTACCTTTCTCCCTGCCTCATCCCCATCCTAGGCATCATCTAAGCCCCAGAAAACTAAGATGCAGCACTACGGGACCAAGAAAAGGCACCCCACCAAGCAGAAGAGCACCTCAAATTGCCTGAGATGAAGTTTCCACCACCCCCGCAGAATGGGGGCTTGAACTAGTCATGAAATTGTTACCAAAAAATAGTTACAGCTCTCAGGTATCCAAACTGGGCACTGAAATTTACACAAGCAACATCCTCAAGGGTTCGACAGAAGGAAGTGCAAACTCCTAGACCAGGGGTTGGTAAACTATGGCTCACCAGCCAAATTTGCTGGCTACCTATTTTTGTTTAAAGTTTTATTGGCACACAGCCACACCCATTCATATACCTACTGTCTATGCCTGTTTTGAATGCTACAAAGTTAGATTTGAGTCACTACAACAGAGACTGTACAACCCGCAAAGCCAAAAATATTTATTATCTGGTCCTTTACAGGAGTTTTCCAACCCTGGTCTAGATCAAGCTTTCAGATCCTCCACAATTTAAGACCAGTGTTTCAAGCATATACTCAACTATTCTACCACAAAAACTCTCCAATGTATTGAAACTGGTTTCTACAATACCTGCACCCTCTACGTTCATAGCAACACTATTCACAATAGTCAAGACATGGAAACAACCTAAATGTCCATCAACAGATGAATGGATAAAGAAGATGTGGGGTGTGTGTGTGTGTGTGTGTGTGTGTGTGTGTGTGTGTGTGTGTGTAATGGAATATTACTCAGCCATAGAAAAGAGTGAAATAATGCCATTTGCAGCAACATGGATGGACCTAGAGATTATCATACTAAGTGAAGTAAGCCAGACAGAGAAAGATAAATATCATATGATATTGCTTATATGTGGACTCTAAAAAAATGATACAAGTGACCTTATTTACAAAACAGAAATAGACCCACAGACATAGAAAACAGACTTGTGGTTTCTAATGGGGAGGGGGCTGGGGGGGATGGAGTGGGAGTTTGGGTTTAGCAGATGTAAGCTATTATATATAGATAGATAAACAACAAGGTCCTCCTGTATAACACAGGGAACTATATTCAATATCCTGTGATAACCATAATGGAAAGGAATATTAAAAAAGAATGTATATATGTATATATATATAACTGACTCACTTTGCTGTACAGCAGAATTTAACACATTGTAAATAAACTATACTTCAATAATAAAAATAAAAACTGGTATCTACTAAGTCCTCTAAGCCATCAGCTTTAAAAAAATTTTTTTGTCCCCCATCACAACCAGGAGAGAATCAAGACCCCACCTGTTCCCACTTTCCAATGGAAAACAATTGGGTGGTAAGAATGACACATCATCCTAAACACATCCTAAAAGTTGGGGAATTGTGCATACATCTGCTTTAGCGATACGAGTAGAGCTGATTTCTATTTTCACTCAAGGCATACATGACTTAAAGTCTACTTATTGAAAAATTATAGACCAAAAGTACAGCTGCTGCAAATGAGTGTTATTAAACACTGTAGGATTTGCCAAATAACCCATGACAAATTAAATTGATAATAACAAGCTAAGCCCATAGTAATTTATCATTAGCTAAGCAAAAACAACAGCATTTGAAAACCATGGCCTACTCAAGATAACACAAAGACAAAATGTTCCTTCAGGAAATTATGGAAATTCCTACTATTGGTGTACATGTGTGTGTGATGCTGTGGGGTGTTATTTGGCAGCCAGACTTCTAGGTGGAGCACCAAATTAGAAAGCTCTGTAAACAGTAGTAAATTTCTATTTTAAGTTTATGAACACTATGTTTTAGTAAAGCCTTAATGACTCACTTAGCATAGGCATAGTGGGTATTTGTTGGGTTTGGGTTTGCCTGTCCAACATGCATTTCTATTTCTTCTGTCAATATCTTTCTTCTGCTTTTCATTTGAGGAATCATTGTCACATTCTTTTTTTAAAAACATATGTATTTATTTGGTGGCGGTGGGTCTTAGTTGTGGCAAGTGGGCTCCTTAATTGCAGCTCACCGACTCCTTAGTTGTGGTATGCAAACTCTTAGTTGCGGCACGCATGTGGGATCTAGTTCCCTGACCAGGGATCGATCCCGGGCCCCCTGCATTGGGAGTGCAGAATCCTATCCACTGTGCCACCAGGGAAGTCCCGCATTGTCCCATTCTTACCCATGTGGTTTGAGAAGACCCAACTTTAGAACTGGGTATAGGACCAAGACCGGTCATTCAGTGTATTTTATCTCTTTGCTCATAGCTCAGCCATGAGCACATATCTCAAGCCGATGAGACTTAATCCCCGATTTCTGTCATAGTGGCTAAGCTTGGAGAATGGAACTGCCTAAAGCAGGGAGAGCCTGACAGCTAATGAAGACAGCACAAAGGGAAGCAAGGCTAAGAATGGAAAGAGACAGATTCCTGACACAGTTTGAGCACCTGGATCCAGCCAAGCCTGAAGCCAATGTGTGACAATCTCCCTTAAGAACCAAGGAAGGGATTTGCACTGTTGCAGGCCCCTCAAAACCATACTCTGAAAAAATTTTAACCTAAACATGCCAATAAAGTCACATTTTATAAGTGAAGTTTTATGCTGGAAAAATAAACCCCAGATGGGATTTTTGTTGTGTGTGTTATTGGTTGCTGAATGAAATTCAAGAGTATTTCCCCTTTCTGGAGTCTTTCTGAGGGAAAATACTTTTCAGATGTGATATGAGCTCAAAACTTTAGGCTTTAGAATATGATAATAAATGATCAAAATAAATCACCCAGAGAAAAAGCGAGAGAAGGAGAGAGAGAGGATGAGAGAGGAGTGACTGTGTTTTGAGAGGTAACTTGACGGTGGTTTTTCCAATTGTTCCAAACTGATCTATACAGATGTTAGACAAGGCTTGGCAAACATATGCTTCTAATTTCCTGAGTGCTGTGTTTGTTTGCTATAGCTGCCATGACAAAGTACCATAAACTCAGGGGCTTAAACACCAGGAATTTATTGTCTCACAGTTCTGGAGGCTAGAAGTCTGGGACCAAGGTGTTGGTAGGGTTGGTTCTTTCTGAGGGCTGTGAACAAGAATCTGTCCCATGTCTCTCTCCTAACTTTTGGTGATTTGCTAGCAAATTTTGACGTTCCTTGACACGTAGAAGCATTACCCCAATCTCTGCCCTCATCTTCATATGGTGTTCTCGTTGAGTGTGTGTGTGTGTGTTAAATTTATGCATTCATTTGTTCTATAAATATGTATTAGTTCTTGGTGTCTCCTGTTGATGACACGGCAATGAAAAAACTCCACGTGCCTTCCATCTCCTGACACTCACTTTTAAGGAGGATGGTGTGTAATTACAAATGGTGATAGTTTCTCTGATGGTGAAGCTCAGGGTACGACGAGGGAATAGAATTGGGGGACCTGGTTTAGAATGAGGAGGTAGAGGAAGCCTCTCTCCAAAGACGCATTTTGATCTAATGATTCTGATACCAATTCTAACGTGTGACTTTTTTCCCCACACCACCAAACAATTCTCCAACACGCTGGATGTCCCAGAGTTCAACTCAATTCCTACATTATCTACCTGGAGGTAGCGTCAGGGACCACAAGTTAAAGGCTCTGTCTCCACTGCAGTGGTATCTCCACTGCAGATACCAATCACAATTCCAGGTTGTTACCTGTACTTCTGACCAACTGGGTATAAATCAGAGGTTCCCAAGACCCCCTCCTTGGATTTGATTAATTTGCTAGAGCGGCTCACAGAACTCAGGAAACTAGTTTACTCACTAGATTACAGGTTTATTACGAGGGCTAATAAAGGATATGACTCAACAGACAGGTGAAGAGAGATACATAGGGCAAGGTCCTGAAAAAGGAACTTCTGTCCTCGTGGAGTCTGGAAGTGTTCTGGTTCACCAACCTGGAAGTTCTCTGAACCCCAATCTTTGACTTTTTTTGGAGGGTTCATTACATAGACGTGATTGATTAAGTCATGGGTCATTGGTAATTGAATTCAATCACCCCGGAGGTTGGGAGATGGGAGTGAAATTTCAAACCCTCTAATCACAAGGCTGGCTCTACTGGCAACCAGCCCACATCCTTGGGTGCTTTCCCTAACATAACAAAAGACACCTCGATCACTCTCTTCACAGAAATTCCAAGGTTTTAAGAGCTCTATGCTAGAAACAAGGATGAAGATCAAATAACGTATATTTCTTACTATAAATCACAATATCACAGATCTGAAGCTTCCCTTTCTCAGCTTGTCAATCCCAGGAAATTCCCATGCTTTCCTGCCTGTCCATTAAGTATCAGGAATTGTCGACGGCCAGGTGCCTAATCGCCTTAGGAAACCCTCACGGAAACTCTCCTTTCCCCCATGAGTGAGAAACATGGTCTCCAGGCAGCAAGGTTAAAGTTCTCTCTGATTTCATGTCACTTCCTTGGGAGTTTAGTTTTCCAAGACAAGAAAAAACAACAAAAAAAACCAGGTACCTAATACTGATTTGTGTACAACTTGCAGCAATTTTGAATAAAGCCCCTAAGAGAAATATTTCTACCTTTCTTTACTGTTACTTCATAATAAATTCTCAAAACGATTGCTCTGAAGCAAGGTGGTGTGATGCCTAAAATCTGCCTTGACATCTGGCAAGGAGGCAAGGAGGCAAGGAGGCAAGGGGGCAAGGAGGGAAGGGGGCAGGGCACAACCTTTAAAAGAATGACAGAACTGTTGAGGATACGAGAAAAACTGATTAGAACCTGTTAGGCCCAAGATGGCGGAAGATTCGACTTCCAGTGGGCCTTGGTGCTCACTGTAATACATTAGTACATGCTAAATGACACACCCACAGGCGCCAAGACAGTTCCGAGGCCGATCAAAAAAGGCCAAGGGCTTCCCTGGTGGCGCAGTGGTTGCGAGTCCGCCTGCCGATTCAGGGGACACGGGTTCGTGCCCCGGTCCGGGAAGATCCCACATGCCGCAGAGCGGCTGGGACCGTGAGCCATGGCCGCTGAGCCTGCGCGTCCGGAGCCTGTGCTCCGCAATGGGAGAGGCCACAACAGTGAGAGGCCCGCGTACCGGAAAAAAAAAAAAAAAAAGGCCAAAAAGCGGGTGGTGGCCCAATTCCTGGAAGTCTCCACCCCTTCTCCAAAATAGTTGGACTAATCCTCCCACTCGTTAGCTTAGGAAATTACCCAGACCGTAAAAACTATCCACCCCATATTTCGGGGCTGCTCTCACCTTCTGAGAAGGCCCACATTCTGTCTATGGAATGTGTATCTCTCTAAATAAACTTGCTTTCATTTTACTATGGCTCGCTCTTGAATTCTTTCCTGCACGAAGCCAAGGACTCTCACTTGGAAGCCCGTCCTAGGGACTCACCTGAGACCTGGGACATGACCATCCCCTCGAGCCCCATTTTCCTGCAACAAAACCAGGGGGGCATCAGATGACCTAATCATAAGTTTCCCTCCGCAAGCTGCTCTCTGGTCAAAAGACCTTTCTTATCAAACAGATCAGGCGCAGTGCCTGCTTACCCCTGAGTAGTGGGTTTCACTTCCCTGTCAGCCCCTGGAATTATTCAAACAAGCCAATCACATTCTCCCATGGGAGCCAAGGGCCACCTCACCCTCTTGTTACTGCTAAGTCTGCCTCCCACAGCTGCTGGCTGTTCACTTTGTTCCTGAGTACAATGTCCATGTGGCCCTGCGTGGCATGCAGTGTCCTCTTTTCCCCCCGGCTGTGAGTATATGTGACTAATAAACTGCTGTTGATCTCATCTGTCGAGTGTTGGGTGTTGTGTTTTTGGCCATGCCCAGAACCTAGGGCAGGAATCCCTCCCTCACCAATGGGGTGAAGGGGAGGTAATTAAAACAAGCAGTGTTTTTTGTCCCTCCCTCCCCCCTGCCTTCCCACCACCCTGCATACCTAAGGGATATGACACACCCCTCTTAGAAACACCATAGCTGTAAGCTCATAGTCTTTAACAGGGACTTAGCAGCCCCATGCAGGGTGGGTAGTCTTCGTGGGTGTGTGTGAAGGATTAAAAAGCCCCACAGGTGGAATCCTATTTGGCAATAAAATATGAAGCAGTATTCTAGAGCTAAAGTTTGTTCTGATGTTATTTTTAATCTCAGCAGAATGTATACCATGTCCCTAGAAAAAGTCTGAGGAAGATTCTGGGGGCCTGACACAAGATAGGGACAGATTTGGGTGTGCTAAGGCAGTCCTGTTTGTGCGTGGTTCTAGTTTTTATATTTCTGGGTATTTTTTTTCCTGAGAAAAAAGTTTCAGAGTTTAACTTGTTTGAAAACCCACTTGAAAAATGTGTGAGGTTTACACTACTGCAGAACAAATAAAACCATGTTTCTCAATTAAAAAAAAAAAAAGAACAAACCATGGATATTCAGAACAACGGGGATGGATCTCAAGACGTTACACTGAGTGAAAAACGTCTATCTGAAAAGGTTACATGTGGTATGATTCCATTTATATAAAAGTCTTGAAATGACATAATTATAGAGATGGAGAACAGATCAATGGTTGCCAGGGGTTCAGGAAGGGGAGTGTATGATTATAAAGGGTTAGCACAAGGAAGTTAGTTTGTGGAGAAGAAATAGTGCAGTAGCTTTATTGTGATGCTGGTTCTACAAATTTATACATAGAATAGAATCATGCAAACCACACATACACACACACACACAATACTCCCAGGTGATACTTTGGGCCAGGTGCTCCCACTCCAAGATGCAAAGCCTCTAACTTCTCAACCGCCCAATGTAAAAATGATTATGCATTTATCGATTTTGATTGAAAAAAAGTCAATTTGAGGTCATATGGCCTCTACCATCATTGTGTCTCCTCACTTTTACAAGGGACAAAAAAATCCTACGCAATTAACCCCTCAGTCAACCAGTATCTATTGAGTACTGATGCTGTGGGTGGACTGTACATTTCCCCTTGGCCTTCAACTTTCCTACATATATCAATGGCTTCTTACTATCTGCAACTTTGACTCTACCTGAGGGCTTTCTCTGGCTACAGGAAGCCACACTAACCATATATAAGATTGGCTAGATGTGTGGGGGAGTAAACACCTCCATGAGCAGCCCTCCAGTGATACATGGAAGGTGGAGGATAAATACCCCAGCTTTCTCATTGCTCTGGTGCAATAACTCTTAGGTACACGTTCCAAAGTGGTGCTGTCTTCCAAAGTTTCTCAGTGGATCAGCCTTCAGTAGTAACCTGCTCATTGACACACCTATGTGAGCTGCCTTCCTTTCACCGTTTCATATTCCTACTAACGCATCCTGTGTCTACCTCTCAGATAAACTACTTGCCCTTGAATCCTTGTCTCAGGCTCTGCTTCCAAGGGATTCAACTTAAGACAAGGCACCACGCTTGGCACTGTGGTGCCTATTTTGATGAGCAGAGGGGAAGTCAAACATATGAACAAGAGGGGGCTTCCCTGGTGGCGCAGTGCTTTAGAGTCCGCCTGCCGATGCAGGGGACACGGGTTCGTGCCCCAGTCCGGGAGGATCCCACATGCCGTGGAGCGGCTGGGCCCGTGAGCCATGGCCGCTGGGCCTGCACGTCCAGAGCCTGTGCTCCGCAATGGGAGAGGCCACAGCAGTGAGAGGCCCGAGTACCGCAAAAAAAAAAAAAAATCAAACATATGAACAAGGGGGAAAGAAGGGTATTAAAATGCAATTGATTTTAATTTTTAACTTAATGCATTTAATTTTGTCAGATTTCAAGTGCTTTTACCTCTGTTTCCCTCATTTAATACTTACAATAACACACGTTGCATTTACTTCTAAGTGCTTTATACCTATTAGCTCAGTCTTCACAATACTATGAAGTACAGCTGATTCTTATTTGCAGGAGTTATGTTCTGTGAATTCACTCAAACACGGAATTAGTGACTTCTGAACCATTGCTCTCAGGGAAACATCTCCTATCACACAGATTCTAATCTTAAATCCTAAAAACAACTGATCCTGGTAGAGCCTATTTTCATTATTTTACAAAAGTGAATGTGAGGCTAAAAAGTGTTAAGTGACTTGCCTGAGGCCATCCCACTAACTAGTGCCAGAGTTGGGATTCAAACTCCATCCAACTGGGCCCACAGCCAGAGCTTCTTGCACAATGCTGCACTGCCCCCTCCTGTCTCCATCCTTTGGGCATTTCTGTATGAGGGCTGAAACAAAAGGGCAGAACATCACCTTGTTTGACCTCAGCTGGGACCGTGCTCATTGGGCAACTCAAAATTTTCACTGCTCTGTGCATGTTCAGGAATGAACACCAAAGTGCCACAGTATTGTTTTTGGAGCTACAAATAAGTTTTAGTGGGTAAGCCAGTATACAATATGGGGTCTGAAAATAATGAGGATTGACTGTATGTATTGTTAGTATATCCTCTTGATAGGTGAGGAAACAGAGGCGCAGCAGGTTTGAATAACTTATCCAATGTGACACAGCTAATAAGTACTATCGGACTGGAGTTTGAATGCAGGCAGCCTGAGTCCAGAGGCTCTAACCACTACTCCACACTGCCTCTTGGTAGACCCATGTGGGAAACTATAACTTAGCATCAAGTCATGGCTGTGAAGGTGGAGGTGGAAGGATATTTGGCTTCTCCCAACTCCCCAGAAAGGGGAAAAAATTAACAGAAATTCTGTAGAACTATGAAAAGGATAAGAAGTCTGCTATGTAAATTGTGAAACAAAATTCTATGTCTTCCATGTTCTACTCCAGGGTGTTAAGGTAAATGATAAATTGCTTTAACAAAGAGAACCCAAGTAGCAATGGCTAAAACAAGATAGAAGTTTATTTCTTCTTCCAGGAGGGTGGGCAGCTGTCCTCCATGTAATCATTCAGGGGCCCAGGCCACTGGTGGCTTTGACATCTTCCACCTATGACTTCTTGAGTGGCTCTCCTTGGTGCTATTCCAGTCCCATAAAAGTAGAGAAAGGGCGTAGAGAGGACACACCTTCTTAAAAGCCTCAACTTGGGAGTGGCAGTCACTTCTGCTCCACTGTTGAGCATCAGTCACATGAGCAGTTTAGCTGCAAGGAAGTCTGGGAAATGTAGTCCTTGACGGGGGAGCCATGTTATTAGGGAAAGGGAGCGTGGATTTTGTTGGAACCCAGCCATCCCCAGTCAACAATGTAAATTCTATTAGGAAAGAAAATTAAAGTGAATACCTCAGTGAGCTATTGCCTCACACCGGTTAGAATGGCTTTTATAAGAAAAACAAGAAATAACAAACATTGTAGAAAATACGGAGAAAAGGGAATTCTTTACACTGTTGTGGTACTGTAAACTGGTGCAGTCACTATGGTAAGCAGTATGAAGATTCCTCAAAATATTAAGAATAGAGCTACCATATGACCTAGTTATTTCACTTCTGGGTATTGATCCAAAGAACTTGAAAACATTAATTTGAAAAGATATATGTACCCCTGTGTTCATTGCAACATTATTTACTATAGGCAAGATATGGAAACAACTTAAGTGTTCATCAATGAATGAATGGGTAAAGAAGATGCGGTTTATATGTACAATGGAATACTACTCAGCCATAAAAAAGAGTGAAATTCTGCTATTTGTGACAACATGGATGGACCTTGAAGTTTTCATGCTAACTGAAATAAGTCAAATGGAGAAAGACAAATACCATATGATTTCACCAGTGTGAAATCTGAAAAAGAAGAAAAAATGAACAAACAAAATGGAAAAAAATAACTCATAGATACAGAGGACAGATTAATGGTTACAAGAGGGGAAGGAGGGTGGGAGGGGTGGGCAAAATGGGTGAAAGGGGGGTTAACTGTACAGTGATGGATGAGAATTAGACTTGTCGTGGTGATCATTTTGTAGTGCATATAGATGTCAAATTATAATACTGTACACCTAAAACATACATAATAATTTAAAAAAAAGAAAATTAAAGAAAAGAGAAATAAGTCCAATTCCAGCTAATACAACTGAGCTGGGCAATATTATTTCAGTTATGCCAAAGTTCTCAAGCTGACATTCTGTTTCCTGTCCATACAGATGTGTTTGGTCATGTCAAGATGTGCATAATTTTTTATCTCTAAGGAAACACATTTCTTACTTTCCTTTGTTAATATTTTTGTCCTAAGGTTAAACACCTGTTTTCTTTGAGATCCATTCCTTCCTCCCTTTGCCCAGTGTCACAGGGATCTACATTTCCCAGGTTCCCTTGCCCAAGAAGGTTGGCTAATTGGAGGCAGTGGTAGAAGATTGGAGGGTGGGGCAAGGGAGGAGATGGGGTTTATCTCCTCTTTCTCCCTCTGGTCTTCTGGCTTCTCCACAGCAGTGGTGGTGTCTCCTCCATGCTTCCAGCTCCACTTGCACACCCTTTTCTTTGTCCCAGCTCCTTCTGGGCAATCCATGTGGTATTAGCTCCCACAGAACAGCCCTGTTTCTGGACTCTGGTAAACTTTGTCCCTCTAGCCCTAAGAGTGGTAGCCAATTCCTGCTGATGCTAACTTCTGAGTTGCCTCTCTGTTCTCCATTTGGCTTCTCCCCCCTTCACCCCAATCACCCAGGCATTGGTCACCCAGGCATGACCAATTCCCTGTATTTATCTCCCTTTGTTTGAAAGCTCTATAGTACTATTTTCCTAGCCAGACACTAATGAACACCCTCATGTTTCTGCTTTTGCATTGTTTCTCTTGTGACTTTGCAGAATCTCCCTCTAGAGTGGGCAGAATCACTTTTCTTCATACCCCTCTTGCAACTCTGCCACTTGATGTGAGAATAAAGTGGTTTCAATAAGAGTGAGTGATTCAGGCAAGAGTTTAAGTCAGGGTCTTTAGTTTGAAATCTGTAGAAAAGGCCAGGAGGTGGGAAACTCAGGAAGGATTTATTTTTTTTATTTTAAAAATAAATTTATTTATTTTTGGCTGCGTTGGGTTTTTGTTGCTGTGTGTGGGCTTTCTCTAGTTGCGGCGCGTGGGGGCTACTCTTTGTTGTGGTGCCCAGGCTTCTCATTGTTGTGGCTTCTCTTGTTGCAGAGCACGGGCTCTAGGTGTGCGGGCTTTAGTAGTTGTGGCACGCGGGCTCAGTAGTTGCGTCTCGTGGGCTCCAGAGCGCAGGCTCAGTAGTTGTGGTGCATGGGCTTAGTTGCTTCGCGGCATGTGGGATCTTCCCAGACCAGGGCTTGAACCTGTGTCCCCTGCATTGGCAGGCAGATTCTTAACCACTGCACCACCAGGGAAGCCTTCAGGAAGTATTTTTATGTTGGGTCTTGAGGCAGAATTCCTTCTTCTCTAGGAAACTTCAGTCTTTGCTCTTATGATCTTCAACTGATTGTATGAGGTCCACCCACATTATCAATAATCATTTACTTAAAGTCAACTGATTGTAAATTGTCACATCTACAAACTATCTTCACAGCAACATCTAGACTAGTGTTTGACCAAACAACTGGGTACCATAAACTAGACAAATTGACACATTAAAATTAACCATCACAGTCTATTCTTTGACAACTTGGCGCCCATATACATCTCTTAAACCATACTAAATATCCAAATAAAGACAATAATAAATTTGTATTTCTGCCTAATATGCTGTAATTATCCTGCAAACAACTGAAAATGCACTAAGATCTTCCCCAGAAAAGAATGCAAACTCCTTGGGTGATGTTCACTCTTCTTGATATTCTGCAACTTAAATATTGTGATGTAAAGTTAACAATATTTATGTATTATGATGTGAAGTTAATACATCTTATAAAAGGATATGAGAAGGAAGAAAAGAAAGAAAACAAAGATGTTTGCTTACTAAATATATGCACAAAACATATTTGTAATGAAATAAGAAAGAAATATAACAGTTATAGTCCTCATTTCTGTATCTGGTCATATAGTCATAGCTGGTATTTATAATTACCCTTTATTACCCATTCCATAGTCTCTTTGCCCTCAGCAAGCATCTCAGGTGGTTGTGGTTCTTTACCTGGTGGGGTGACCCAAACTTTCATTCCTGAGGTCTGGGCCATTAGCACATTAGCAGTCTTGCTTGAATTGGATTATTGTACTTTTTCCATTGACTTTGAACATGGGGCATGGTCATCCTTAGTGGAAATTCGAATCTGTCACACAACCTGCTGACTCTCATACCTGTAAACAAGGAAAACAAATTTTGGGATTGTGTGTTACATGGCATGATTGCTTCAAAAACCAACGAATACAAACTATAGCTCTACACAGATATGGATACAGTGTGGTCACAAAGCCCAAATAATAGTGCAAAGAAAAAAAAAGCCTTAAGAGAAAAATGCCAAGAAGTTAACAGTAGTTGGCTTTGGAAGATGGGTGTGTTGGTTGCCCAGGTCAGAAATAGAATACGTATTGCTTTTTTGGGGGGGGGGGCACACCTGGCAGCTTGCAGGATCTTAGTTCCCCCACTAGGGATTGAACCCTGGCCTTCGGCAGTGAAAGCACAGATTCCAAATCACTGGACCCCCAGGGGGTACCCAGAAATTGTATTGCTTTTGACAACAACAAAACAATGGAATTAATGAGCTCACATTACTAAACGTTCATGGATAGATATAGCTTCAGGCACAGTTGGACCCAGATACTTGAAGGATGTTGTCAAAACATGATCTCTTTCCATCTTTCCACTCAGGTTTCATTCTCAGGCAGACTAACCCCTCATGATGGCATCCTGGACCCTGATCATTTCACATTCCCTTTTAAAATCTAAATTTATCCATACCAATTAATAAAGTTCATCTCTTTCCTGCTGGTTTCAGTCAAAATCCTGGCATTACCAGATTGGTTCCGTTTGGGTCACCTCCCACCCTTGAACCAATCTCAGAGGCCAGAGAATGGGTTCCTCCTGAGGGGTGAGCTTACTCCAGGAGCTAGAGATGCAACCTGATTTATTCTGACCACACGGAATGAGAAAAGTATGGGGGTGAGTGGTTCTCCAAAGGAAAATCAGGCTGTAGCTATCAAAAAGTAAGGGGGTAATGGGTGTTGCACAGTTAAAAATAGTATCTCTCTACCCAAATGGTGCTTTTATTTCTCTATATCTTTTAGATTTTAGCTGGTTAGTAAGTATTTCTTCTGTTATAGGATGAATGTTTGTGTCCCTCCGAATTCATATGTTGAAACTTAATCCCCAATGTATTGGTATTTGGAAGTGGGGCCTTTGGGAGGGTGGAGTCCTCATGAATGGCATTAGTGCCCTTATAAAAGGGACCCTAGAGAGATCTCTCATCCCTTCAACATGTGAGGACACAGCGAGAAGATGCTATCTATGAATAAGAAGTGGGTCCTCACCAGACACTGAACCTGCTGGTGCCTTGATCTTGGACTTCCAGTCTCCAGAACTGGGACAAATAATTGTCTGTTGTTTATAAGTCAGTCAATCAACAACAAGGTCCTACTGTATAGCACAGGGAACTATATTCAATATCCTGTTATCAACGATAACGGAAATATATCTGTATAACTGAATCACTTTGCTGTACAGCAGAAATTAACACAACATAGTAAATCAACTATACTTCAATAAAATTTTTTTAAAAAGTCAGCCAATGTATGACATTCTGTTATAGCAGCCCAAATGGACTCAGACAACTTCTATAATGGAAGAAATATTATTTAAAAAGAACCCCCCTCCCAGAGTCTTCTGTTGCCCTGCTTATGTATCCTTCATGTCTATGTCCTCATGGGCGATGTGTCACTTGGAAAGCCTCATGATCCAGAAGGGAGGAAAAGTTCTCAGCTATGACCAATTGGATTCCTAAATTGAGACCAGATGTTTGGATTGGGGGACTTTTAGAGGTGCCATGTGTCCCTAGGCTGATCACTGATTTCTAAGGCCAGGAACTTCTGCTCTTCAATTTCTTAATACACGTGATGCTGAAATTCCATGATGTTCTGCCATTGGCAAGACACTCAGCCCTGTGTTTCTGAGAGATACTCTGTGGTTGTCGTGGGAGCACTCCAGGTGGAAGAGACAACCAGTCCCTAGGGTTAGGAAAAGACTGTCCTCATAGAGTTAGGAGAGAGTAAAGGGCATCCAGAAGAAATTTAACGTTCAGAATTGCTAGCTGAAGGGAAGTAAGACAAATGCCATATGATATCACTTATTTGTGGAATCTAGAATATGACACAAATGAACTTATCTATGAAACAGAAACAGACCACAGATACAGAGAACAGATTTGTGGTTGCCAAGGGGGTGGGGGGTGCGGGGAAGGAATGGATTTGGAGTTTGGGATTAGCAAATGCAAACTATTATATATAGAATGGATAAACAACAAGGTCCTACTGTATAGCACAGGGAACTACATCCAATATCCTGTAATAAAGCATAATGGAAAAGAATATGAAAGAGAATATATATATATATCTGAATCAGTTTGCTGCACAGCAGAAATTAACACAACATTGTAAATCAACTATACTTCAATTAAAAAAAAGAATGGCTAGCTGAATACTAAATTTACCCAAGAAGCATTAAGAACACAATGTATTCAGGGCAAAGAGGTAGTGGTTAGAGATGCTTGAATTTTTTTTATTGTGGTAAAATAAATGTAGCATAAAATTTACCATCTTAACCTTTTTTTTTTTTTTTTGCGGTACGCAGGCCTCTCACTGTTGTGGCCTCTCCCGTTGCGGAGCACAGGCTCCGGACGCGCAGGCTCAGTGGCCATGCATGGCTCACGGGCCCAGCCGCTCCACGGCACGTGGGATCTTCCCGGACCGGGGCACGAACCCGTGTCCCCTGCATTGGCAGGCGGACTCTCAACCACTGCGCCACCAGGGAAGCCCGATCTTAACCATTTTTAAGTTCAACGGCATTAAATATATTCACACTTTTGTGCAACCATCACCGTTATCCATCTCCAGAACTTTCTCATCTTCTCAAATTGAAACTCTATCCCTATCAAACAACACCTCCCCATTCTCCCTGCCCCCAAACCCTGGAAGCCACCATTCGATTCTTTGTCACTATGAATTTGATTATTCTACCTCATATAAGTGAAATCATACACTATTTGTCTTTTTTGTGACTGACTTATTTAACTTAGCAAAATGTAGTTACGCTTGACTTTCATTCCTGGTTTCTAACCATCCTGTGATTTTCTTGTCTTTCTGCAGAAGCTTTAATGGTGATTACATTTCTCTTCTTGAGTAAACTTAAGCAAATCTTCAGCGACAGCTTGGTGAGTTTTTACGTGTGTATGCCCTTGTGTGATCACCATCTAAGATAGGATGTAGAATATTACCAGTATTCCAGGGGGAATTCTTTAAATACTTTACTCATCAAATTAGCAAAAACTAAGAAGTTCGCTAATACCAAGTGCTGGTGAGGATGTGGGGAAATGGGTAGACTTCTACATTATTAATAAAACATAAATTGGTGTGCAACTTTCCTGGAGAAAAAAAGATGATAGCTATTATATACATTGACCTGGCAATCTCATTGCTAGGTATTTCCTCTTCTGAAACAGTTTGCTGAGATACAGGGATAAGAATGTTCATTGCAGCCTTGTTCGAAGTAGATTAAAACTGGAGAGGGTCCATCATTTGACACCTTAAACACTGTTTGAACAAATTAAGGCACCTCCACACAATAGAATACCAATGCAGTTCTTAAGAAAGACATAGATCTACATAGTGTGCATTATTCTGGAAAGTTCCACAAGGTGATTATTATGTGAACATATGCAAGCTGCAGATCAATTGGCTCAATATGGTTCCTTCTGAATAAATTGAAAGGAATATATAGGAAGATTCGTATGAGTAGGAGCCTATAATAAACGTTTATTCAACTCTCCTTCTTGTTTTGGAAGAATTCCCCAAAATTGGATTGTCGTGACGGGAGGCGGTGCCAGTAGCTTCCCTCTTCCTGCCCCTTGGAGGCTGGGAAAATCGCATGACTTGGGCTCAGCTGATTCTTTGCTCTCACCGAGGGGCTTTGATTTTTTTTTTAAAAAATCCTTTTTTAAATTTATTTATGTATTTATTTGGCTGCACGGGGTCTTAGTTATAGCACGTGGGTTTTTGTTTTTTTTTTACATCTTTATTGGAGTATAATTGCTTTACAATGTTGTGTTAGTTTCTGCTATACAACAAAGTGAATCAGCTATATGTATACATATATTCCCATATCCCATCCCTCTTGCGTCTCCCTCCCCCGCTCCCTATCCCACCTTTCTAGGTGGTCATAAAGCATTGAGCTGATCTCCCTGTGCTATGCGGCTGCTTCCCATTAGCCATCCATTTTACATTTGGTAGTGTGTATATGTCAATGCTACTCTCTCACTTCGTCCCAGCTTCCCCTTCCCCCACTGTGTTCTTAAGTCCGTCTCTACATCTGCATCTTTATTCCTGCTCTGCCCCTAGGTTCATCAGAACCGTTTTTTTAGATTCCATACATATGCCTTAGCATACGGCATTTGTTTTTCTCTTTCTGACTTACTTCACTCTGTATGAAAAACTCTAGGTCTATTCGCCTCATTACAAATAACTCAATTTCATTCCTTTTTATGGCTGAGTAATATTCCATTGTATATTTGTGCCACATCTTCTTTATCCACTTAGCTGTTGATGGACATTTAGGTTTCTTTCATGTCCTGGCTATTGTAAATAGTGCTGCAATGGACATTGTGGTACATGTCTCTTTTTTTTTTTTTTTGCAGTACGCGGGCCTCTCACTGTTGTGGCCTCTCCCGTTGCAGAGCACAGGCTCCGGACGCGCAGGCTCAGCGGCCATGGCTCACGGGCCCAGCCGCTCTGCGGCATGTGGGATCTTCCCAGACCAGGGTATGAACCTGCGTCCCCTGCATCGGCAGGCAGACTCTCAACCACTGCACCATCAGGGAAGCCCCATGTCTCTTTCTGAATTATGGTTTTCTCAGGTTATATGCCCAGTAGTGGGATTGCTGGGTCATATGGTAGTTCTATTTTTAGTTTTTTAAGGAACCTCCATACTGTTCTCCATAGTGGCTGTATCAATTTACATTCCCACCAACAGTGCAGGAGGGTTTCCTTTTCTCAACACCCTCTCCAGCATTTATTGTTTCTATTTTTTTTTGATGATGACCATACTGATTGGTGTGAGGTGATACCTCATTGTGGTTTTGATTTGCATTTCTCTAATGATTAGTGATGTTGAACATCTTTTCATGTTTGTTGGCGATCTGTATGTTTTCTTTGGGGAAATGTCTATTTAGGTCTTCCGCCCATTGTTGGTTTGGGTTGTTTGTTTTTTTGTTATTGAGCTGCATGAGCTGCTTGTATATTTTGGAGATTAATCCTCTGTCAGTAGCTTCATTTGCAAATATTTTCTCCCATTCCGAGGGTTGTCTTTTCGTCTTTTTTATGGTTTCCTTTGCCGTGCAAAAGCTCTTAAGTTTCATTAGGTCCCATTTGTTTATTTTTGTTTTTATTTTCATTTCTTTAGGAGGTGGGTCAAAAAGATCTTGCTGTGATTTATGTCATAGAATGTTCTGCCTATGTTTTCCTCTAAGCGTTTTGTAGTGTCTGGCCTTACATTTAGGTCTTTAATCCATTTTGAGCTTATTTTTGTGTATAGTGTTAGGAAGTGTTCTAATTTCATTCTTCTACATGTAGCTGTCCAGTTTTCCCAGCACCACCTATTGAAGAGGCTGTCTGTTCTCCATTGTATATTCTTGCCTCCTTTATCAAAGATAAGGTGACCATATGTGTGGGGCTTTATCTCTGGGCTTTCTGTCTTGTTCCATTGATCTATGTTTCTGTTTTGGACACGCGGGTTCTTTATTTGCGGCATGTGGGATCTACTTCCCTGAGCAGGGATTGAACCCGGGTCCTCTGCATTGGGAGCACAGAATCTTAACCACTGGACTACCAGGAAAGTGCCAAGGGGCTTTGACTTTTGAATGAGTGACGCTAAGTGACACTTGGGAATTTGTTCACACAGTGGTGACAGCAGTGGGGTCCCAGACAGATGGTGTCTGCTAAAACACAGCTTCTTAGAATTAATGTGCACATGAATTCCCAAGGGATCTCATTAAAATTCAGTATCTTTGGGGGGGGTCCAAGGTTCTGTATTTATAAGAATTTCCCAGGTGATGCTGATGCTTCTAGTCTGGGGACCATATAAAAAGATGGTTGCTGTGTCTTCTACTTATTGGCCTTAGGTGGTACTTTTCACTCCTGCCTGTGTCACCAGGATGGTTCTTCAGCCCTTGTCAATTCTGTGGACCCCAATATCCTTCCAATAAATATCACGTTTTCAAGCCAGAGTCTGGTATTTGTGACAAAACAATTAATTGACATGATGCCTAAGATGTTTTATATTTGAAGTAATAACACATTGTTAAGAGCAGCTACCCATGGCAGCAACTGATGTCTACCAAAATTCCATCTCCATTTTCCACATAATTTAGTTAAACTGGACACCTGGCTGCCAAAATACATTTCCCAGCCTCTCTTGGAGCCAGGTGTGGCTCTATGATTAAGTTATCACCAACAAGATATAAGTAGAAGTGATACATGCAATGTCTGCAGTATCAGTTAGCTATTGCCAAAAATGCTGTGTAGCCAAACACCCCAAAATGCAGGGGCTTAAAATGACAATAACCTATTTTCATTTATTTCTACAGGTTGACTGACCTTGACTGGGGCAACTGAATTCTACTCCCCATGTTTCTCATTCTTTTTCAGGGACCAATGGATTAGCAAGCCTGGGCATGTCCTTCCCGTGACAATGGCAGAGGCACAAGAAAGCAAGGGGAGACACTCAAGGCTTCTTGATGCCTAGGCTCAGGAAGGGCATCTGTTTTGTCTTTTTCTCTCAGCCAAAGCAAGTCATGTGATTAAACTGAAAGTCAAGAGGTGAGGACATATGTTCTGCCCATGATGAGATTATTGCAAAGGTATATAAAAAAACGGTAGGAACACAGGGAGGAGAAAAGATATAAGAAAATTTCTACTCCTGGAAGTTTGGGTTATCTATCGTTTATCGAACCACCCTCAAGTTGTAATGGCATAAGATAACAACCATTCTGTGTGCTATCAAAGTCTGTGAGTCAAGAATTCAGGACAGGCATGACAAAGATGGCTTGATTTTGCTGCATGGTGTCTGGGCCTCAGCTGGGAAAGCTTAAAGGTTGAGGTGACTCAACAGCTGGAGGCTGAACTCATCTGTAAGTTTGATGTCTCACTTCCATGTCTGGTGGTTGATGCTGAGTGTTGGGGTTGTGGGGGGACCTCAGTTGGGGCTGTTGCTCAGTACAAGTGACCTCTCTATGTGGCTGCTTAGGCTTCCTTACAGCATGGTGGTTGAATTCCAAGACCAAGCGCCCCAAGAGAACAAGACATAAGTGCATGGTATTTTTATTGTCCTGGACTTTATTGTGTTGGAAGTCACACAGGGTCATTTCTGTTGTACTTACTGGTTGAGGCAGTCACAAAGGCCCACCTAGGATCAAGGAAGGGTGACATGGATCCTACCTCACATAAGAGTGCCAAGGTGACATTGTTAGAAGAGCACGTGGGATGGGAGATGGATATTACTGAGGCCATCTTTGGAAATCTGCCACATGAAATGTCCCCTGTGTCCCCTTCCCATGATCCAGAAGACAGCTTCAAACTTTCAATTGAGGACAACACCTTAGAGAATGAAGGGCAATAAGATGGACAGAATCTGTGTCCCTGAGTGACACATGGAGCAGAGCCACCCATGAACCAGGACTTCCCTGTCTGGACTGTTTTGCAAGGGAAATGACACTATTTTCACTAAGCCTTTCCATTGTGGAGCCTCTATGTTACAGCACCTTATCTTAGTATCCTAATAAATACATTATCTTTAATGAAAGAATTAAAGGTGAGGTGCATATAGAAGTTTTTCCCTTTCTTCGGGGACTTTTTGTACTCTTTGAATTATATAACTACACACACACACACACACACACATGAAAATGCCAGTGGGATTATCTAGATGGTCTTAGATCAATTATTTTTCATTTCGCCAGCAAATATTATTTCAAATTTCATTTGATGAATGAAACCATTGTGTTATGGGCTAAACTGTGTATCCCCCTCAAATTAATATGTTGAAGCACTAACCCCCGGTACCTCAGGGTGTGATTGTATTGGGAGATAGGGCCTTTTAAGAGGTAATTAATTTAAAATGAGACCATTTTAGTGGGCCCTAATTCAATCTGATTGGTGCCCTGATAAGAAAAAATTTGGACACACAGAGAGACACCAGGGATGTGGATGCACAGAGAGATGACCATGTGAGGACACAGTGGGAAAGAAGCTCTCTGCAAACTAAAAAAAGAGGCTTCAGGAGGAACCAATCTTGCCTATACCTTGAGAGAAGCCTGTGCACCGCAACAAAGAGCCTGCGTGCCGCAACTAAGACCAGATGCAGCCAAAAAAAAAAAAAAAATTAGTGAGAAAAGTGGCATTACTTTGCATATTTGCAAATCTCCTTAATGTCAGGCTTAATAGAAGACATCAGTATTCTCATTTGTGAAACTATCTTATCACTCTGTTGTGATATTTTGTTTTAGTCCAAGTCTATGAAGAAAATCTACAAAGATGAAGTTGGAAAAGGAAGGAAAAAACATTTCAATAGCCTTTTCAGGAACTCAGGAATTCTTTTTTATACTATACTAAAATTCAAAGAGTAGTAGTTTCATAAAGGTTAGCTGTAGTGAACAATCACCATTTCAACGGGTTCTGCTTTATTAAAATCCATTGCTCTACCTTGCACTTTTTATGACATCATGTATTGGTCTTTTGGAAAATATTAGTTCACTAAGTTATGTAGATTTTCCAAACATCTACACATTTCATTACATGATTAAAAAATCTATTTCTTAATATCACCACCAATCTCATCAGAAAAGTCAATATTAGAAAACTGTCAAACACAGTGACAAATACATGACTTCCAAAATTCTAATTTTCTCCTGAAAGCTCAAATTTCATTACTGGCAACAATCACTGTCAGTTGTTTTCCTGGAAGCAGCAGGCCCACTTCATTCATTTTTGAGAAAATTTCTGCCAAACACCCAAGTCTGAATCACCAGAGTTAGCGTGTTATTTGTTCTTTAAATAAATCATTGTTCATGAAAAAAACTGGCCAATTCAACTATCAAACATTCACACAAGTGCTGTCCTCAGGGTACCCACTTACTTGTCTATCATCATTGGCTCAGAGGTGGTCATGTGATATAGGCTGGGCCAATCAGAGTGCGTCTCAGGACAGAGACATTCTATCTCTCTCTCCAGTTGTGAACAGGAAGCATGGAGTTCCAGGGAAGCTGGCAGCCAACTTGTGACCATAGGGATGGCCTACACCATGAATGGCAGGGCAGAGAGATGGGAAGAAACTAGGCCATTGGTGACATCATTGAGCCAGTATACCAAGCCTCTCTTGAAAACCCATTCTACTTTTCATTTATTATATTTATGATGTTGGCTTGGGTTTATCATCCACTGGGTGACTTAAACAACAGACATGTATTTACTACAGCTCTGGAGGCTAAAAGACCAAGATCAATGTTCCAGTCAATTAAGTTTCTAGTGAGGGCTCTTATTCCTGGCTTTCAGATGGCCCCCTTCCTGCTGTATCCACACATGGCATTTCCTTTGTTTAAGAACATGGAGACAGTGTGATTTCTCTCTTTTCCTCTTCTTATTAGGACTTCTTATTGAATTAGGGCCCCACCTTTATGACCTTATTTAATCTTAATTACCTCCTAAAAGCCCTATCTCCAAATACAATCACATTGGGGGTTAGGGCTTTAGCATATGAATTTTAGGAGGACACAATTCAATCCACAGCAACCAGTACTTCTCTTTATGTCCAATGCAGTTTGAGATTTTACTTATTCACAACCAGAAGCATCCTAAACAAGCCAGTGGGAACTTAAGTGATTTTTCATGTCTGAGCTTCAGTTTTCTCATCTGTAAAATGCTTAAAAGTCAGGAGGTCCCTGTTGTCCTCATGTTACCATGTGGATTAAGTGAAACAATGTATTTATGAATGTTTGGAATAATATGAACTTCATGGAAGATACTCATGAAAATTAATATTAACAAGAAGGCTGCCAGAAAAGGGTCAGATGTAGGCACAGCAAGGAGAATGAAGAAGGGGGAAATGACATCCTGTTTTTCCAAAGAGACAGATAAATAGTGATATGAATGTGCATAATTGTGGTATGCATGCCTGACTCACAGATCCAAAAATAAACCTTTAGACCCTATATGGCACGAGTAATTATAAATATAGCAATATTAGCTGTGAGCGACAAGCCCAATTAGAGGACGTACAGATGATTTAGAAGGTCTTCATGCAAAGCATCTTGAGTCGCTATAAAAGTATTTGATATTTACAGCTCAAGAAAGAGATGAAAACTAAGAGAAGATAGTTCATGATCTGACTGTGGATCTGCTCTATCGTAGGTGCTGTCAATGCCAAGTTTTTCTCTTCTCATCCTCAGTCATCACACCCTGGCCCAACTTCCAAAGGCCAGCATCTGCATTCACTTGTCTGAGACTTTCTCTGGCCTTTGAGGCACACACTGTGATCTACACAGTCAGGCCAGAAATGCCAGGGAAAAACAGCTTCCGTAAGTACAGTCAACCAGTGACTGGTAGGAAGTGGTGGATAAATACCCCAGCTCTCTCGCTCCTCAGTTGGAAAATACTGAGATCTGTATTCTATGCTGCTTCCCAGAGGCTCCCAGAGAGACTGAGTTCCAGTTTCCCACTGTGGTAACTTGCTTGATAACATGCTCTGTACTGGCTGCCTTCCTTCCCTGTCTCAATTTCCATTCCCCTCCTGGGTCCCCTGGAACCACCTCTAAAATCAACGACTTTCAGTGAATAGTGTCTAAGAGTCTGCCTCTGAGAGCCCAAAGGAAGACACATTTCCCCACCTGCATGCATATATTTTGCCAAGAGTAAGAAGTCCTTACGATTCTCTATAGTGTTTCACACTTTTCAAGGTAAATCCACATACAAGGGGATATTATTTAGCAATAAAAAAGAATAAAATAGTGATGGGGCTTCCCTGGTGGCGCAGTGGTTGAGAGTCCGCCTGCCAATGCAGGGGACACGGGTTTCGTGCCCAGGTCCGGGAAGATCCCACATGCCACAGAGCGGCTGGGCCCGTGAGCTATGTCCACTGAGCCTGCGCGTCCGGAGCCTGTGCTCTGCAACGGGAGAGGCCACAACAGTGAGAGGCCAGCGAAGCGCAAAAAAAAAAAAAAAAAATAGGGATGGAAACAACAACATGGAGGAATCTCATATGTATTATGCTGAGTGAAAGAACCCGGAATCAAGTGACTACATACAGTATACTTCCATTTATATGATCTCCTGGGGCTGACAAAACTATAGGGACAGGTCGATCAATGATTGCTATGGACTGAAGGTGTGGGAAAGAGTTAATTACAAAGGGTCATGAGGGAACTGTTTGGGGTGATGGAACTCTTCTATATCTTGATTTTGGGGATGGTTCCATGACTTTGTGCATTTTTCAAACCTCATAGAACTGTACACTAATAAAGGGTGAATTTGACTGTATATAAATTATACCTCAATGAAAATGGTCATTTGAAGAAAAAGCATTCATCGTCATTGTCTTAGCTGGTTGTCATGACAACCCAGCAGCAATCAGGCAGGATTATTCATTTTTTCAGCCAACTGTTTTGAGCCGTATCTGCATTCTGCAATGCTGCTTCCTCCTAAACCCACTGCTGCTTGCCTTCCGACCCACCATTCCTCTCAAATTGTTCTTGCCACGGTCGCTAGTGACCTCATATTTGCTCAAGCCCTTGGCTAATTTTCAGCCCTAACCTCCTTGACTTTTATTTTATTTTATTTTTTACCACTTGGCATTCCTGATGCTCACGCCTTGGATCTCCTCCAGCCCATGGCTTTCAAGATGCTGCTCTTTCCCGCTCTGCCTTTGGCTGTCCTCAGTTGCTTCTTTATCCCATCCCTCCCCATTTGCCTACTTTTCCTCTACACATATTTCTCCTCACCTCCCTAGGGGAGCTCATCCAGCCTTTTGGCACCAAATATCACTTAGATACTCATGACTGCCAAATCTGTTTTACCTCTTATCCCCTTACTTCCTACTCACCTGGATTTCCAGTATAATACTCATCAGTTGATTTTGCAGTCTCCATTAGTGACATTAAATCAGGGAAGCGTTTTCTAAAACAAAACTTACAGCTCAGTGCTGCTGTCACTAAGTTTCAGGCCACTTACTTAACTTCACATTTTCTTTATCCATTTATCTATTGATGGACATTTAGGTTGCTTTCATATCTTGGCTGTTGGGAATAATACTGCAATGAACATGGGAGTACAGATATCTTAACAAGATCCAGATTTCCTTTCCTTTGGATATATACCAGAAGTAGGATTGATGGATCATACGGTAGCTCTATTTTTAATTTTTTTATGTTTTCCATAATGGCTGTACCAATTTATATTCCCACCAGAGTGCACAAATGTTCCCTTTTCTCTACATCTTTACCAACGTTTGTTATCTCCTGTCTTTTTGAGAATAGCAAAGGTTTATAATCTTGACCTCAACTGGCTAAATACAACACTATCCTGAATAAAGCTGATTAAAAGAGCCCTATTTCATCTTCCTTTGAATTTTTTAATAACTGTTAAAAGTTATACACATTGAAAGAAAGACTACACTTTAGAAATGCAAAAACTGGAAGGTGACGATCTCCATTAATCTTTCACCAAGAGCTCACTAATATTAGTCATTTGCAATTAATCCTCTCAAACATTTATTTAGAAATATACACTACTGGGCTTCCCTGGTGGCGCAGTGGTTGAGAATCCACCTGCCAGTGCGGGGGACACAGGTTCGAGCCCTCGTCCTGGAGGATCCCACATGCCACAGAGCAGCTAAGCCCGTGAGCCACAACTACTGAGCCTGTGTGTCACAACTACTGAAGCCTGCATGCCTAGAGCCCATGCTCTGCAGCAAGAGAAGCCACAGCAATGAGAAGCCCGCGCACCACAATGAACAGTAGCCCCTGTTCGCTGAAGCTAGAGAAAACCTGCGTGCAGCAACAAAGACCCAACGTAGTCAAAAAAAAAAGAAGTATACACTACTATTAGTTTTCAAAGTTAGAACATATTGTACATACTGTTCTGTTACCTGCTTTATTTACTTCATAAGATATATTGGATGTCTTGTGATTTTAATGCATTTATTTCACAACTGCAGAGGATGCTGCGGTATCCTAAATAATGCTCCTTCACTGAGTTAATCCCTGAATCTGTGAATATTACCTTATATGGCAAAAGGGATTTTGCAGATGTGATTAAGTTAAGGATTTTGAGATGAGGAGATATTCCAGATTATCCAGGTGGGTCCAATGTAATCACAGGGGTCTTTATAAGAAGGAGGCGGGAGATTAGAGACAGAAGGCAATGCGACGATGGAAGCAGGGGGAGAGAGGTATCTGAAGGTGATACATTGCTGCTTTTGAAGATGGAGGAAGGGGCTATGAGGCAAGCAATGCAAAGAATGCATCTCTAGAACCTGGAAAATGTGAGGAAATAGATTCTCTTCTAGAGCTCCCGGAGAGAAGGACAGCCCTGCCTACAATTAGGTTTCAGATTGGTGGAACCCATTTCAGACAATACATTTATACTATTTTAAGCAACTAAGTTTGTGGTAATTTGTTAGAGCAGTAATAAGAAACTAATATAGATGCCATTCCATGTTGTGGTATAATTTATTTAACATATTTTTTGTTGGTGGCCATTTAGGTTACTTCAAGTTTTTTTTTTTTGCCGTTACAAGCACTGCTTGTGTTAGATTGCCAAAATGGTACCAATTCTTCCTGCTTCTCTGTATCCACACCTTTTGCCATTAATTTTGTAGCATCCTATCACTTTGACTGTGGGGTTGGCTATATGACTTGCTTTGGGTCAATGGAGTGTTGGTAAGAAGATGCATGAAAGGTGCGTATTTGACTGGGCTTACTTACTCTTGCACCAATGCCATCACCATGAGAACACACCCAGGGTAACCTGCTGGACAATGAGAGACATGTGGAGCATAGCCAGGTTGCCCTTGTCACCCCAAGGTCAACCAGCCAACCATCGATCTTGTGAAAAAGTCTAGCTAAGATCAGCAAAACCATTTGATCTTCAACTGACCCCAGACATATGAGCAACAAACTTACTGTTGTGTGCCATTGATATTTTGTGCTTATTTGTTATGCAGTATTATCATGACAATAGGTAACTGATACAAGCCTGTTCTGAGCATTTGTGCAATTGTCTCTCTAGGTTAGGGTAAACACTAGAAATGAAATGTTGAGAAAATGGTGATTGTAGTGGATATCTTTTGGAGTATCTACTTGTCTACAACCCAATGACCTCCACCCCTCTCTTTGGGAATCATTCTCCCATCCAAAGGAATGGGCCAGGAAGCCATGTTGGTGCAATGTGATTGCTCCTCCCTCCTAACTTCCCCAGCCACCATTGATTAGCTTGGGAAGTGTATCTCACTCAAACTGGCTACTTCAGAGCCTTTACTGTCCTTTGGAACTGGGGCCAAACGATTCTTTGGTTTAAGCCATTGGTCCCTTGATTGGAAAGCACAATGGGAAGGGGATCATTTTTATTTCTTTCCCAACATACTGCATGCAAGAAAAAAATAATCATGGGATTCCCTGGTGGCGCAGTGGTTGAGAATCCGCCTGCCGATGCAGGGGACGCGGGTTTGTGCCCCGGTCCGGGAAGATCCCACATGCCGCGGAGCGGCTGGGCCCGTGAGCCATGGCCGCTGAGCCTGTGCTCCGCAACGGGAGAGGCCACAACAGTGAGAAGCCCGCGTACCGCAAAAAAAAAAAAAAAGAAAAAAAAGAAAGAAAGAAAAAGAAAAAGAAAATAATAATCACCAACTATCTTGAGTGCTTACTGTGTTCCAGGCACTCTGCATTTATTATCTCATTTTCTCACACCAGCCCTATAATTCAAGTCCCAAGATTATTCCTATTTTTCAGATGAGAAAACTGAGACTCAGAGAGATTAAATCCCTTGCCCAAGAGCACACAGTCAGAAAGAAGCAGAGACAGATTTGCCTCTCACATAGCTAACCACAGTGCTATATATTCTGCCGTCATATGGCAGGAGCTCAAAGAATATTGAGCATGAATATATGGATGGATGCAGAGTGAGAAGATTGAAGCTGATGTGTAGGTATTGAAGAACTACCAGGTTCTGATGGCTTTTTAAAAAAATCAATTTTTATTGTAGTATAGTTGCTTTACAATGTAGTGTTAGTTTCTCTGATGGTTTTTTGATGACTGGTCCTAGTTCCTGTGAGAGGAATGCTTGACCTTGCATTATATGAGGTATGGCATGTCCCTTCCCATTTATCATCATCATCATCATCATTTTGGTTAGGCTACCTTTAGTTAGTTTATACTACACACTTCAAAAATAATAAATAAATATAAGCATGCATGTTTAGGTTTTAAATAACATTTTAACAATATAAATATTAATAATATTAGTATAACTTTGCCCTCCCAACACTGTTATAAAATATTCACCCCCAGAACAGCATGAATTAATGTGTCTTTCCACATCCTAGCCCACACTGGATATTATCAAAATTTTTTTTTTTTATGTTCAAGGAAGAGACAAGCTTCCTTTTATTCTCCCTGGGCTGGTAGACAAAGTTTTCCTGGTACCTATTCCCTAGGGTGTGGTCCTACCTGAGTCCCAGCTCTATATAGAAAATGTCAATTCCTATTCATCTATTCACTAAGGACATTAGGCCTCATCTCTTGCCTTGCAGAGTCAGTAAAGCCCCTAATACTCCCTCATCATTATGCTCTACAAGCTTTTTCAGGACCAGGTCACATGCCTACCTCCTGACTCTCAGCTGTCTCTTCTCTGACTCCTGGGCAACCCTTTATTTCTTTAGAGCTCATTCATGCATGTATATTTGTACAACATCATTAACCATTAGGGAAATGCAAATGAGCACCCCAGTGAGATATGACTATACACTCACTAGAATGGCTATCATCCAAAAGATAGATGATACCAATTGCTGGCGAGGCTGGGGAGTGACGTGCCCACTGCTGGTAGAAAAGTGTGGTAGCTTCTTATTGAGTTAAATGTATGCTCACCTTATGACCTGACAATTCCACTCCTGGGTATTTACCCAGGATAAATGGAAACATGTCCACACAAAGGCTTGTATGTGATTGTTCACAGCAGCTCTCTTTGTAATAGTCAAACACTGGCACCAAGCCAAATGTCTATCAACATGTGAGTGGACAAACTGTGGTCCAGCCATACAATTTAATATAATAAAAAGGAACAGATACTGATAAACAGACCAACGTGGATGAATCTCAAAGCATTATGTTGTATGAAAGGAGCTGGACACGAAAGAGGAAATACTGTATGAGTCCATTTATGTAACATTATAGAATAGATGAGTTTAATCTATAGTGACAGAAAACAGATCGGTGAAGGTCTGGGGACAGTGATGGGGTGTTGGTGATAGGGATGGGAGTGTTGACAGCAAAGGGGCACAAGGGAATTCTGGGGTGATGGATATGTTCTGAATCTTGATGATGGTGGTGGTTATGTGGTATATACATTAGTCATCAAACTGTACTTTTCAGATGTATGCCTTGTATTGTAGATAATTTATATCTCAGTAAAGTTGGTTACAGTGTGTTCCGTGTTATCCAGTAGGGACTTGATATAGTGATGGGCTTTTCTCCACGTCCTGTCCCACCGTTGGACTCCTCCTGGAAATCTTTGGCATGTCTTTCGCTAGCCCAACATTTTTTGAGGACCCACTTTGTGTGGGACACTATTTAAAGTGTTTACTTAAAAAGATAAAGTGCTCATTTATTTCATAATCACTTCATCAAGATTAGCCCATTCACAATTCTTGACCTATTTTATAAGGAGGAAACTGAGACTCAGAGTAATTGTTATGGATTGAATCGTGTCTCTTCATAATCTTAGTCCATTCAGGCTGCTAGAACAGAACGTCACAGTCTGGATGGCTTATAAACAACAGATATGTATTCCTCACAGTTGTGGAGGTTGGGAAGATCAAGGCACCAGCAGATTCAGTATCTGGTGAGGGCCTGCTTCCAAATGGCCATATTCTCCTTGTGTCCTCACATGGCAGAAGGGATGAGAGAGCTCTCTGGGGTCTCTTCTTATAAGGGCATGAATCCCATTCTGGAAGGCTCCACCCTCATAGCCTAATCACCACCCCAGAGGCCTCACCTCCTAATACCATCACATTGGGGTTAGGATTTCAATATATGACTTTCGGGGGATATATTCAGTCTATAGCATCCCTGAAATTCTGACCTTGAAGTCCTACCTCCCAGTACCACAGACTGTGACCTTATTTGGAAATAAGGTCATTGCAGACATACTAGTTAAAATGAGGTCATTAGGGTGGGCTGTAATGCAAGGTGACTGATGTCCTTATAAACAATGGGACATTCAGTCACAGCCGCACCTACAGGGAGAATGCCGTGTGAGCATGAAGACAGCCATCTAGAAGCCAAGGAGAAAGGCTGGAGCAGACCTTTCCCTCACAGCTCTCAGTAAGAACCAGTCCTGTTGCCAGCTTGATTTTGGGCTTTTAACCTCCAGCACCATGAGTAAATAATATTCTTTGTTTGTTTGTTTAAGTGCCCAGTTTGTGGCACAGTCCTCCCACAGTATCTGTGAGGCATTCATTTCAGGTCCCCTGTGGGTACCAAAATTCGTGGATGCTCAAAGCTCTTAGAGTTGGACTTAATCCATGAGTCCCTGAATCCGAGGGTTGGTTGAATCCCCAGACGTAGAACCCACGTATTCCGGGGGCCGACTGTAGTTTGTTCTGATTGAGCTAGCAAACTAAAACAGCAACCTAGGATTCACTTTGCTGTACAGCAGAAACGAACACAATGTTGTAAATCGACTATACTCTAATAAAATTTTTAAAATTAATTAATTTGGCTGTAAGGGGTCTTAGATGTGGCATGTGGGATATTTAGTTGCAGCATGTGGGATCTTTAGTTGTGGCATGAGAACTCTTAGTTGCAGCATGTGGTATCTAGGTCACTGATCAAGGATCGAACCTGGGCTCCCTGCATTGGGAGCACGGATTCTTAGCCAACTGGGCCACCAGGGAAGTCCCTCCAATAAAAATTAATTATTGAATATTAAAAAAAAAAGAAATCATGAAGGTAGGAGGTGCCAAATCTTGCAGTCTGACCACAGATTCAAATTCAATCAATTTCACAAATTCAATTGATTGCTTTCACTGTGTGTCCTTTCTTGGTTTAAATGATTGGCTCACACGGGTGAGGGATAAGGGCATTTCATGTGACATTTTCATCTCTTGCTTTCCTCTCTCCTGATTGCCCTTCCTAACTAAGTGATTGGACTTTGCCCAGGATATATAAGCAGCAATTCCCTAGCCTGGGAGGATGGCAAAGGCGTTCACTGTGCGGGTGGTGGAAGGTGTCATATTTCCTCAGCAGCTCTGTGTGTGCAGCTTTAGCTGTGGGGCTCTGAAAGAGACCTACACCACTCTGGAGGGCATTATAAGTTTTGTCAGCTGTCTGCTCTTTGGCCGAGAGAAACATGATCGGGAGACCATAAATAATGACCCTCTTCCTTTGGGAGAGCTGGCTCAAAAACAGACATCACTATAGATATAAATGTGTATGTGGAACATTCCTTAAGATTTATGGGGAATTCCTTGAAGAATGTATTTTCCCTTTTGTATCTGTTTCCTTTTGTAGCCAGAGGAGACAAAAAATCAGGTCAAGCAGACTGCTGAGAAAAGTGACCTGAATCACAGGGACTCAGAAAATAACTTATGATGCTCTGGCAACAAAAAACTGGTTAAAAAAAATTGGTTAAACTCCATTTGCCATTCTGCTACACATGTTTTCCACCTTATTCTGTGCCCTCAGAGGCTGACCTATAAAGATGACATCACTGGGTCTTATTGTCTTCTGCCGTACTAGTCAGGGTTCTCCTGAGTAACAGAACCAATAGGATGTATATATAAAGAAATAGATTTATTATAAAGAGTTAGCTCATGCAATTATGAAGGCTGACAAGTCCAGAATTTTCAAGGTGGGCCGGGAAACTATAGCTCTAAGGGAGCCAATGGTGTAGTTCCAGTCATAAGGCTGGCAGGCTCAACAGACCCAGGAAGAGCCAATGCTGGATGTTGAATTGGTGGGATGGGTCAGAAATAGATATAATTGAAGAGAAAGAGAAAAGAGAGCCAGGTAGAGGTGATAGCCAGCCCAAGCAGCTGATATAGTGTTTTTGGTCCAGGATCTGTGAAAGCTCTTGACACAGGAATTTTGACAGGTCAAGCTCAGAGCTCTGCACTAACACTTCTCTGGAGGTGAGTAAAAGAATGGGGGGAGGAGCTACTGACTGGACATCATGCATTGGTTGTACAGGTTGTGCACTGCACAAATCTAGGGGATGCCCTAGCTGTATGCAGCAGATCTGGTGTGATGGCAGTCTCTTCCCTTCTCATCTCTTATTTCAGTTGCCTCCTATTTTTGAGTGGAAACACTCATAACAGTCTGGTTGGAGTAGCACATACTTATCCTGTGAGTGACACCTTATTACCATTCCAAATATCTGGCTGCTCTCAACTTCCAGACGGTAGTAGACACAAATGACCACACATTTTTCGCAGTTTCTCCCATCGTGAAGTGGAGGCTATTTCCCCATACCCCTGAAGCTGGGCTGGGTCGTGTGACTTGCTTTGACCACTAGAATATGGCAAAAATGATAGCAGGAGAGTTTTGACTCTAGGCCTCAAGGGATTTGTAGCTTCTGCTCTTGCTTTCTTACAACTCTTCTGCCATCATGTAACAAGCTCAGGCTAGTCCACTGGAGGATGTGCTACCACAGGGGGTGGAGGTGAGCTCTTCTAGCAAATAACCCTCAGACTACTCAGCTTGCTAGCAGGTATGAATGAGGTCATGCTAATCATCTAGATCCAGCCACAACACCAGAAGGCTGCAGAGATCAGCTGACCTGGCCAAAATCAGATGAACCACTGAATTAACCTAAACAATTATGACAAATAACTCGTGTTTTATTGTTCTAAACCACTAATTTTGGGGGTGGTTTGTTATACAGAAAGTGCTAACTCATACGTAGACACAGAGGAGGATAAATTTTCTCTACCCTCTTGAAGTTTAGTGTAGTCATGTGACTTGCTCTGGCCAATGACGTATGAGCAGAAGTGATGTGAGTCACTTCTATGGAGTATTTAAGAACTGGGGCACCATTCTCCATCTTCCTTTTCACTGCCATGGTAACTGCCGTTGTTTGAGCTGGTGGAGACTTCAACAGCCTGGGTCCTTGGATGACAGTGCTTGTGGAGAACTTTTCATCTGTGAAGGACTTTTAACATGAGTGAACATGCACTTTTACCATTTACCAGTATCACCGAGATTTGGAGATATTTGTTATTGCAGCATAACCTAGCCTATACTGATTAATACATCTCAGTCCAGAGATCTGAGATGTCCTTCCCTGGCCCACATGAGCTACAGTTTGCATGGATCTTTGTGCTGGGGAGACTTTTACATCATGTTCTCTTTCCTCTTAGAAATCGCTAGTTCTTCATCCATATCCTGCCTCAGACACAAAGTTTACCCTCACTTAGCAAAACCCTCTTTCCTTGCTTCAAAGAGGAAGGAGTGGAAACTCTTTGTTATTTAAAGAGACATAGAACAAAGGGGAATATTCATTCATTCAACCATTCAACAAATATTTTAAAGGAGCTTATTTTATTTATTCATTCATTCACTTATTTATTCACTCATTCAAAATATATTTATTGAACATCTTGTGCTACGAACAGTTGCAGGTGCTGCAACTGCAGCTATGAATGAAACAAAGCCCCTGCCTTCTGAATTTCATGTTCCAGTGGGGGAATACTAACAATAAACAGATATATAATATAATATCAAGTCGTGATAAACACAACTATGAAAAGATCAACAAAGAAAATCAGGGTAAGGGGTTAGAAAGTGACGAGGGCTGTTTTTCAGGTAGGGTACAGAAATGATCTCTCTGAGTGAGTGATATTGTTACTGAAAGTGGGGTTCCGGCTGCTCAGTGCTCAAAAGGCAATAAAGGGGCAAGGTTGGTGGCAAGGAAAGTTTGCTTTATTTTGGATGCCAGCAACTGAGGGGGGTGGAGGAGGGTGGACTCCTGTCCAAAGGCCACCTCACCCCCCCACTGACAATCAGTGGGCAAGAGCTTTTATAGACGGAGGGAGGGGGCTACTTGCAGAAACAGCACAGTCAGCTCTGACAGTCATCTTGAAATTGGTCATGCAGTGATCTGGTGATCTGACCAGCGTCATCTTGATTGTTTTTTTGTGTGTGTTGGGGGGCCATGCCGAACAGCTTGCGGGATCTTAGTTTCCTGACCAGGGATTGAACCGAGGCCCTCGGCAGTGAGAGAGTGGAGTCCTAACCACTGGACCGCAAGTGGATGGATTTCCCCCATCTTGATGGTTTTAAGCACAATCTTCAGTTCCAGGGGTCGGTTTGTTCCCATTTCCTTGAGACCAGTTCTCGGAATTGTGGCAGCTTATATCATGGCTACAGCTGTTCATCATGTAGTTAACTCCTCCTACCTGGTAGGGGTTTCAGTATCTACAAGATAGCTCACAGGATATGGCCTGGAATAGTATCTATAGCCCTTGGGAAGGAACTAAAGGTCCTTGACTTTGCTTACTGACTAAACTATTAATGTTGTGTCCTGTTTCACTGTTTTCCTTTGCTTCTGTATTTTCTCACTTCTCTGATTAAACTTATTCTTTGGCTAAAGTTTTTTTCCACAGACAAAAGGCAGGCAGAGGACATGGGGGGAAGGACCATAGGATCCTGCTCCCTTTCAGTATTTCATCAGAGACCTGAACAAAGTGATGGAGTGAGGCTGGGGGCTCTCTGAGGCAAGGGAATTTCAGGCAGAGGGAAGAGCAGGTGTGAAGTCCCCAAGGCCTAGTTTTGTGACTGAAAGTTCAGTGCAGAGAGAAAAGGGGGAAACATATTTATTGAACACCTACCATTTCCCAGAGACTTTATTAGGTGATCTCACCACACATTAAATCATTGAGGCAGAGACTGCTGTTTACCAAAATGACTGAGTGTTTACCAAAATCCATCCCCTTTTTGTCTCAGGGGTGCAGCTAGAAGACATTCTCCAGCCTTCCTTGCAGTGGGTGCAACGAATCCAAGTGGGAATTAAATGAAATACCATGTTGGATACTCCTTCTGGACTGGCTGACCGTTGTCCTCCCAGTCTCCTGATTAGCTCAGCACATCACATTGCCTTCTAAAATGTCTCTCTTCAGGCATCATTTTTGCGGGCAGAACTGGAAAACCAATTGGGATTGTTCAGAAGGTGCCCAGACTTTGGCTCTCGGGCCAATTTCATCTTCCTTTTCTTTTTTGAAATTCTTAAATCAATATTTTAATAAGTCCACATAGAAATTCACTCTAAGTGCCTTGATTAAATGCTGCATACATAGGACATTTAGACACGGAAGCAATGTCTTGACCATGCAGAAGAGATAAAGTGGTTACTCCATCTCAATGTACAATGGCCCAACATTATTATTATTTTTTTAATTTGTATTGGAGTAGAGTCAGTTTACTATGTTGTGTTAGGTTCAGGTGTACAGCAAAGTGAATCAGTTATACATATACATATATCCACTCTTTTTTTTTAGATTCTTTTCCCATACAGGCCTTTACAGAGTATTGAGTAGAGCTCCCTGTGCTATACAGGAGGTCGTTATTAGTTATCTCTCTTTTGTATAGTATGGCCCAACATTATTTTATCCCATGCATATAACTGCTCATGTCATTGAAAGACTATAGAAGCAAATACATGGGAAGCAACTTTCTTTTCTTCTTTTAATTCAGTCTGGCTGTATTTGAATTTCACAGGTTTTGGGCTTCTTCTCTGGGCCAGTAGATTGTTACAATTATGCTTCATTACAAACTACCCCAATGCTCAGTGGCTTAAAGCAATAGTCCTATATCCCCATGCACCTGTGAGTCTTCCAGGTTGGCAAAACTGGGCAGGGGCTCAGCTGGTTGACTCGGCTCCATGCGTCTTTCATCCTTGTCCTGGGATAGCTGTGCTCATGGTGATAGCAGAGGTGCAAGAGGGCAGGTGGAAACATGGGAGGTCTCTTAAGGCCCAGGCTTGGAACCGGCTTATTGCCATTCCTGCCCATGTGCTGTCGACCACAGCAAGTCCAAAGGCAAGCATTGAGGAAATACGTGTCACCCACAATGAGGATGTGCCAAACATAGGGATACAGGAAGGAGTGAATAGTTGGGGCCAGTCTATCTATGGTCACCAACTCTTGCAAAAGACACAAGAGTTTAGGTTGACTCAGGATGGTCTCATCCACATAAAGGAAAAACCAGAAAGTTTGGACATTTTCAAAGGACTTTTAAGGAAACCAGGATGGCTATTTATATTCATCATGAAGTGACTCATACAAGTCATGTGATTTAAAAATAGGAAAATTCAATGCTAATTGCATAGACTAACAATAATAACATCTTACACTGCATTGCATTTTAGAGTGCACAATGCATTTTAATATCTGATGCCTCATTTTATACTCAAAACAGCCCTCCTCAAGTATTATTATCCTAATTTTGAACATGGTGTGATGGAGGCTTAAGTGACTTGCCCAAGGTCACACAGCTTGCCAGTGGGAGAGACTAGAATTAATAAAATCACTTGATATGTAGCAGACGCTAAGGGATTTACATACACCAGAGGTCAGCAAACTATAGCCCAGGGGCCAAATAAGCCTGTAATGGTTTTTTTCCTTTGCCCATTTTTATTGTTTTTTAACATCTTTATTGGAGTATAACTGCTTTACAATGGTGTGTTAGTTTCTGCTTTATAACAAAGTGAATCAGTTATACACATGCATATATCCCCATATCTCTTCCCTCTGGAGTCACCCTCCCTCTCACCCTCCCTATGCCACCCCTCTAGGTGGTCACAAAGTACGGAGCTGATCTCCCTGTGCTATGCGGCTGCTTCCCACTAGCTATCGGTTTTACATTTGGTAGTGTATATATGTCCATGCTACTCTCTCACTTTGTCCCAGCTTACCCTTCCCCCTCCCCATATCCACAAGTCCATTCTCTAGTAGGTTTGCGTCTTTATTCCCGTCTTGCTCCTAGGTTCTTCAACCATTTTTTTTTGTTTGTTTTAGATTCCATATATAGGTATTAGCATACGGTATTTGTTTTTCTCTTTCTGACTTACTTCACTCTGTATGACAGAATTTAGGTCTATCCACCTCACTGCAAATAACTCAATTTTGTTTCTTTTTATGGTTGAGTAATATTCCATTGTATATATGTGCCACAACTTCTTTATCCATTCATCTGTTGATGGACACTTAGGTTGCTTCCATGTCCTGGCTATTGTAAATAGAGCTGCAATGAACATTGTGGTACATGACTCTTCTTGAATTATGGTTTTCTCAGGGCATATTGCCAGTAATGGGATTGCTGGGTCGTATGGTAGTGCTATTTTTAGTTTTTTAAAGAACCTCCATACTGTTCTCCATAGTAGCTGTATCAATTTACATACCCACCAACAGTGCAAGAGGGTTCCCTTTTCTCCACACCGTCTCCAGCATTTACTGTGTGTAGATTTTCTGATGATGGCCATTCTGACCTGTGTGAGATGATATCTCATTGTAGTTTTGATTTGCATTTCTCTAATGATTAATGATGTTGAGTATTCTTTCATGTGTTTGTTGGCAATCTGTATATCTTCTTTGGAGAAATGTTTATTTATGTCTTCTGCCCATTTTTGGATTGGGTTGTTTGTTTTTTTTGATATTGAGCTGCATGAGCTGCTTGTAAATTTTGGAGATTAATCCTTTATCAGTTGTTTCCTTTGCAAATATTTTCTCCCATTCTGAGGGTTGACTTTTCATCTTGTTTATGGTTTCCTTTGCTGTACAAAAGCTTTTAAGTTTCATTAGGTCCCATTTGTTTATTTTTGTTTTTATTTCCATTTCTTTAGGAGGTGGGTCAAAAAAGATCTTGCTGTGATTTATGTCATAGAGTGCTCTGCCTATGTTTTCCTCTAAGAGTTTGATAGTGTCTGGCCTTACATTTAGGTCTTTAATCCATTTTGAGTTTATTTTTGTGTATGGTGTTAGGGAGTGTTCTAATTTCATTCTTTTCCATGTAGCTGTCCAGTTTTCCCAGCACCACTTATTGACGAAGTTGTCTTTTCTCCATTGTATATTCTTGTCTCCTTTATCAAAGATAAGGTGACCATATGTGCATGGGTTTATCTCTAGGTTTTCTATCATGTTCCTTTGATCTATATTTCTGTTTTTGTGCCAGTACCATACTGTATTGATTTCCGTAGCTTTGTAGTATAGTCTGAAGTCAGGGAGCCTGATTCCTCCAGCTCCATTTTTCTTTCTCAAGATTGCTTTGGCTATTCAGGGTCTTTTGTGTTTCCATACAAATTGTGAAATTTTTTGTTCTAGTTCTGTGAAAAATGCCATTGGTAGTTTGATAGGGATTGCATTGAATCTGTAGATTGCTTTGGGTAGTATAGTCATTTTCACAATGTTGATTCTTCCAATCCAAGAACATGGTATATCTCTCCATCTATTTGTATCATCTTTGCTTTCTTTCATCAGTGTCTTATAATTTTCTACATACAGGTCTTTTGTTTCCTTAGGTACGTTTATTCCTAGGTATTTTATTCTTTTTGTTGCAATGGTAAATGGGAGTGTTTTCTTAATTTCATTTTCAGATTTTTCATCATTAGTGTATAGGAATGCAAGAGATTTCTGTGCATTATTTTTGAATCTGCTACTTTACCAAATTCATTGATTTGGTCTAGTAGTTTTCTGGTAGCATCTTTAGGATTCTCTATGTTTACTATCATGTCATCCGCAAACAGTGACAGCTTTACTTCTTCTTTTCTGATTTGGATTCCTTTAATTTTTTTTATTCCCTGATTGCTGTGTCTAAAACTTCCAACACTATGTTGAATAATAGTGGTGAGAGTGGGCAACCTTGTCTTGTTCCTGATCTTAGAGGAAATGGTTTCAGTTTTTCACCATTGAGGACGAGGTTGGCTGTGGGTTTGTCATATATGGCCTTTATTATGTTGAGGTAAGTTCCCTCTATGCCTACTTTCTGGAGGGTTTTTATCATACATAGGTGTTGAATTTTGTTGAAAGCTTTCTCTGCACCTATTGAGATGATAATATCCTTTTTCTCCTTCAGTTTGTTAATATGGTGTGTCACACTGATTGATTTGCATATATTGAAGAATCCTTGCATTCCTGGGATAAACCCCACTTGATCATGGTGTATGATCCTTTTAATGTGCTGTTGGATTCTGTTTGCTAGTATTTTGTTGAGGATTTTTGCATCTATGTTCATCAGTGATATTGGACTGTAGTTTTCTTTCTTTGTGACATCTTTGTCTGGTTTTGGTATCAGGGTGATGGTGGCCTCGTAGAATGAGTTTGGGAGTATTCCTCCCTCTGCTATATTTTGGAAGAGTTTGAGAAGGATAGGTGTTAGCTCTTCTCTAAATGTTTGATAGAATTTGCCTGTGAAGCCATCTGGTCCTGGGCTTTTGTTTGTTGGAAGATTTTTAATCACAGTCTCAATTTCAGTGTTTGTGATTGGCCTGTTTATATTTTCTGTTTCTTTCTGCTTCAGCCTCGGAAGGTTGTGCATTTCTAAGAATTTGTCCATATCTTCCAGGTTGTCCATTTTATTGGTATATAGTTGTTTGTAGTAATCTCTCATGATCCTTTGTATTTCTACAGTGTCAGTTGTTACTTCTCCTTTTTCATTTCTAATTCTATTGATTTGAGCCTCCTCCCTTTTTTTCTTGATGAGTCTGGCTAATGGTTTATCAATTTTGTTTATTTTCTCAAAGAACCAGCTTTTAGTTTTATTGATCTTTGCTATCGTTTCCTTCATTTCTTTTTCATTTATTTCTGATCTGATCATTATGATTTCTTTCCTTCTGCTAACTTTGGGGTTTTTTTGTTCTTCTTTCTTTAGTTGCTTTAGGTGTAAGGTTAGGTTGTTTATTTGAGATGTTTCTTGTTTCTTAAGGTGGGATTGTATTGCTATAAACTTCCCTCTTAGAATTGTTTTTGCTGCATCTCATAGGTTTTGGGTCGTCGTGTTTTCATTGTCATTTGTTTCTAGGTATTTTTGATTTCCTCTTTGATTTCTTCAGTGATCTCTTGGTTATTAAGTAGTGTATTGTTTAGCCTCCATGTGTTTGCATTTTTTTTTACAGATTTTTACCCTGTAATTGATATCTAGTCTCATAGCACTGTGGTCAGAAAAGATACCTGATAAGATTTCAATTTTCTGAAATTTACCAAGGCTTGATTTGTGACCCAAGATATGATCTATCCTGGAGAATATTCCATGAACACTTGAGAAGAAAGTGTATTTTGTTGTTTTTGGATGGAATGTCCTATAAATATCAATTAAGTCCATCTTGTTTAATGTATCATTTAAAGCTTGTCTTTCCTTATTTATTTTCATTTTGGATGATCTGTCATTGGTGAAAGTGGGGTGTTAAAGTCCCCTACTATGATTGTGTTACTGTCAATTTCCCCTTTTATGGCTGTTAGTATTTGCCTTATGTATTGAGGTGTTCCTATGTTGGGTGCATAAATATTTACAATTGTTATATGTTCTTCTTGGATCGATCCCTTGATCATTATGTAGTGTTCTTCTTTGTCTCTTGTAATAGTCTTTGTTTTAAAGTCTGTTTTGTCTGATATGAGAATTGCTACTCCAGCTTTCTTTTGATTTCCATTTTCATGGAATATCTTTTTCCATCCCCTCACTTTCCATCTGTATGTGTCCCTAGGTCTGAAGTGGGTCTCTGGTAAACAGCATATATATGGTTCTTGTTTTTGTATCCATTCAGCCAGTTTATGTCTTTTGGTTGGAACATTTAATCCATTTACATTTATGGTAGTTATCAATATTTATATTCCTATTACCATTTTCTTAATTGTTTTGGTTTTGTTATTGTAGGTCTTTTCCTTCTCTTGTATTTCCTGCCTAGAGAAGTTCTTTTAGCATTTGTTGTAAAGCTTGTTTGGTGGTGCTGAATTCTCTTAGCTTTTGCTTGTTTGTAAAGGTTTTAATTTCTCCGTCAAATCTGAATGAGATCCTGGTTGGGTAGAATAATGTTGGTTGTAGGTTTTCCCCTTTCATCACTTTAAATATATCCTGCCACTCGCTTCTAGCTTGCAGAGTTTCTGCTGAAAGATCAGCTGTTAACCTTATGGGGATTCCCTTGTATGTTATTTGTTGTTTTTACCTTGCTGCTTTTAATATTTTTTCTTTGTATTTAATTTTGATAGTTTGATTAATATGTGTTTTGGTGTGTTTCTCCTTGGATTTATCCTTTATGGGACTCTCTGTGCTTCCTGGACTTGATTAACTATTTCCTTTTCCATATTAGGGACGTTTTCAACTATAATCTCTTCAAATATTTTCTCAGTCCCTTTCTTTTTCTCTTCTTCTTCTGGGACTCCTATAATTTGAATGTTGCTGCATTTAATGTTGTCCCAGAGGTCTCTGAGACTGTCCTCAAATCTTTTCATTCTTTTTTCTTTATTCTGCTCTGCAGTAGTTATTTCCACTATTTTATCTTCCAGGTCACTTATCCGTTCTTCTGCCCCTGTTATTCTGTTATTGATTACTTCTAGAAATTTTTCAATTTCATTTATTCTGTTGTTCATCACTGTTTGTTTGCTCTTTAGTTTTTCTAGGTCCTTGTTAAACTTTTCTTGTATTTTCTCCACTCTATTTCCAAGATTTGGATTATCTTTACTGTCATTATTTTGAATTCTTTTTCAGGTAGACTGTCTATTTCCTCTTCATTTTTAGGTCTGGTGGGTTTTTACCTTGCTCCTTCACCTACTGTGTGTTTCTCTGTCTTCTCATTTTGCTTAATTTACTATGTTTGGGGTCTCCCTTTCACAGGCTGCATGTTTGTAGTTCCTGTTGTTTTTGGTGTCTGCCCCCAGTGGCTAAGGTTGGTTCAGTGGGTTGTGTAGGCTTCCTGGTGGAGGGGACTAGTGCCTGTATTCTGGTGGATGAAGCTGGATCTTGTCTTTCTGGTGGGCAGGTCCACATCTGGTGGTGTGTTTTGGGGTGTCTGTGACCTTATTATGATTTTAGGCAGCCTCTCTGCTAATGGGTGGGTCTGTGTTCCTGTCTTGCTAGTTGTTTGGCATAGGCTGTCCAGCACTGTAGCTTGCTGGTGGTTGAGTGGGTCTGGGTCTTGGTGTTGAGATGGAGATCTCTGGGAGATTTTTGCCGTTTGATATTACATGGAGCTGGGGGGTCTCTAGTGGACCAATGTCCTGAACTTGGCTCTCCCACCTCAGAGGCACAGCCCTGACACCTGGCTGGAGCACCAAGAGCCTGTCATCCACACGGCTCAGAATAAAAGGGAGAAAAAAAGAAAGAAAGAAGGTGATAAAGTAAAATAAAATAAGATAAAATAAAGTTATTAAAATAAAAAATAATTATTAAAAAAGTTAAAAAGTAATAAAAAAAAGTAAGAAAGAAAGAAAGAAGAGAGCAACCAAACCAAAAAATAAATCCACCAGTGACAAGAAGTGCTAAAAACTGTACTAAGAAAAACAACAACAGACAGAACCTTAGGACAAGTGGTAAAAGCAAAGCTATACAGACAAAATCACACACAGAAGCATACACATACACACTCATTAAAAGAGAAAAAGGGAAAAATATATATATATCATTGCTCCCAAAGTCCACTTCCTCAATTTGGGATGATTTCGTTGTCTAGTCAGGTATTCCACAGAGGCAGGGTACATCAAGTTGATTGTGGAGATTTAATCCGCTGCTCCTGAGGCTGCTGGGAGAAATTTCCCTTCCTCTTCTTTGTTCACACAGGTCCTGGGGTTCAGCTTTGGATTTGGCTCCACCTTTGTTCGCACAGGTCCTGGGGTTCAGCTTTGGATTTGGCTCCACCTCTGCATGTAGTTCGCCTAAGGGCGTCTGTTCTTCGCTCAGACAGGATGGGGTTTGAGAGACAGCTGATTCAGGGGTTCTGGCTCACTCAGGCCAGGGGGAGGGAGTGGTACAGATTGTGGGGCGAGCCTGTGGTGGCAGAGGCCGGCGTGACAATTGCACCAGCCTGAGGAGTGCCGTGCGTTCTCCAGGGGAAGTTGTCCCTGGATCCCGGGACCCTGGCAGTGGCAGGCTGCACAGGCTCCCCGGAAAGGGGGTGTGGATAGTGACCTGTGCTCGCACACAGTCTTCTTGGTGGCTGCAGCAGCAGCCTTAGCGTCTCATGCCCGTCTCTGGGGTCCGCGCTTTTAGCCGCGGCTCGCGCCCATCTCTGGAGCTCCTTTAAGCGGCGCTCTTAATCCCCTCTCCTCGCGCACCAGGAAACAAAGAGGGAAGAAACAATCTCTTGTCTCTTCGGCAGGTCCAGACTTTTTCCCGGACTCCCTCCCGGCTAGCTGTGGTGCACTAGCCCCTTCAGGCTGTGTTCACGCAGCCAACCCCAGTCCTCTCCCTGGGATCTGACCTCCGAAGCCCGAGCCTCAGCTCCCAGCCCCCGCCCGCCCCGGCGGGTGAGCAGACAAGCCTCTCGGGCTGGTGAGTGCCGGTCCGCACCGATCCTCTGTGCGGGAATCTCTCTGCTTTGCCCTCCGCACCCTGTTGCTGCGTTCTACTCCGTGACTCCGAAGCTTCCCCCCTCCGCCACCCGAAGTCTCCGCCCGCGAAGGGGCTTCCTAGTGTGTGGAAACCTTTCCTCCTTCACAGCTCCCTCCCACTGGTGCAGGTCCCGTCCCTATTCTTTTGTCTCTGTTTTTGATTTTTTCTTTTGCCCTACCCAGGTACGTGGGGAGTTTCTTGCCTTTTGGGAGGTCTGAGGTCTTCTGCCAGCGTTCGGTAGGTGTTCTGTAGGAGTTGTTCCACATGTAGATGTATTTCTGATGTTTTCGTGGGGAGGAAGGTGATCTCCGCGTCTTACTCTTCCACCATCTTCTGTAATGATTTTTTATAAATAAAGTTTTATTGGCACACAGCCACACCAATTCATTTACACTTTGTCTATGGCGCTTCTGTGGGGGCAGAATTGACTGGATGTTATACAGACCATATGACTTGCAAAGCCTATGATGTTTATTACCTGGCCCTTGACAGAAAAAGTGAGCCAGTGCTTGACATACACAATCACACTTTTTCATTTAGTGTTTTAATCTGTATTATACCCACATGGTGCAAAATCTGCTAAATATAAAAAAGTAAGCAGGAAAAGCCCCTCCATCCCTGTCCCTTCAGGTGGGATCCCCACACCCAGAGAGAGCCCCTGCGATTAGTTCTCTAGCATCTTTCCAGAGAAGGTTTTAGTACACATAGAAGCAAATATTCTTTTTTAAAAAATATTTATTTATTTATTTATTTGTGCCAGGTCTTAGTTGTGGTACACGGGATCTTCATTGTGGTGTGCAGGATCTTTTAGTTGCAGCATGTGGGAAATTTTAGTTGTGGCATGCAGGATCTAGTTCCCTGACCAGGGATTGAACCTGGCCCCCCTGCATTGGGAGTGTGGAGTCTTAACCACTGGACAACCAGGGAAATCCCCAGATATTCTTTTTCAATGCAATCTCATGTGATTCTCACAAAATCCCCACAAGGTAAGAAGGATTAGCCCCATTTTATTGATGAGGAGACTGAGGCTTGTCTGAGATTGCAGGCTGATAACGTGGAGTGGGGTCTGTTTGTTCTCCCAGGGGTTGGGACCCCAGGGTTCAGCTCCATCCTCCACACTTTGGCTTCGCAGCCTAGGGTTCACCTAGTTGCTGAACTGAGGGTGCACTCACCTAGAGAGAAGCCCCCTCTACCCCACTTCCGTTGGCCCAAACCGACCACCATGGGCTGAGTTCTTTCTATTCCATTTCCACCCCCATATTTATTATTATTATTATTTTTTGCTGTACGTGGGTCTCTCACTGTTGTGGCCTCTCTCGTTGCGAAGCGCAGGCTCCGGACGTGCAGGCTCAGCGGCCATGGCTCACGGGTCCAGCCGCTCTGCGGCATGTGGGATCTTCCCGGACTGGGGCACGAACCCGAGTCCCCTGCATCGGCAGGCGGACTCTCAACCACTGCGCCACCAGGGAAGCCCCCACCCCCATATTTAAAAAAAAAAATTCAAACATACACAAAGCAGAGAGAAAAATATGGTGAAAAATATGATGGACCCCCTTGTTCCCATCACCCAGCTTCTTCAATTAGCGATGCTGTGCTGTCATGTTTATTTTCGTCTCCCTTTTTCGTTGCATTAAAAAAAATTGGCAGGAAATTCCTATCACATGAAATTAACCCTTTTAAAGTGAACAATTAAGAGCATTTAATACATTCACAGTATCATGCCACTTATCTTCTACCTAGTTCCAGAACATTTCCATCGCCCCAAAAGGTAGGCATCCCCTATCCCCCCATCTCCCTGTTCCTGGAAACTACCAGTCTACTCTCTGTGCTTTTGGATTTGCCTCTTCTGGACATTTCGTATAAATGTAATCGTACCCTGTGTGACCTTTTACGTCCCCTATGCGTACCCTGGCTTCTTTCACTCAGCATAATGTTTTCAAGGTTCATCCATGTTGTAGCATGTATCAATGCTTCTTTCTTTTTAATGGCTGAGTAATATTCCATTGCACAAAGGTGTTACCGAGTCCAAGCTCGTACTGCTCACCACACGACAGGCCAATAAATCAGAGACAAGTTGTTGGGGCAAGGAATAGTGACTTTATTTGGAAAGCCAGCAGACCGAGAAGATGGAGGAATAGTATCCCAAAGAACCATCTTCCCCGAGTTAGAATTCAGGCTTCTTTTATACTGAAAGGAGAGGGGGTGGTTGCTACAAACTTCTTGGTACCAGAATCCTTTGTTCTTGCATCTGTCCATGTAGGTCAGGTCACGATGTTTCTGTAAACCTCCAAGACAAATGATATTTTCTGTTCTGCGACTTTTTATCTCTATATGAATGGAAAAGTGTTATACCTTTAAAGGTCAGAGTCTTGAGAATGGGCTATCCAGTATATTTCAGTCTACAGGCAACCTTCTTAACTTGTAGCAAAAGCAATAGAATACAAAGGTTAAAGTAAAGGAAACAGACCCAATATGGAGTCACATTTGTGACTTCCCTATTACAGAGGGACCACGTTTTGTTTATTTATTCATCAGTCAATGGATGTTTTGATGGTTTCCTGGAAACGACCCATCACCTCACCCGTAAATACTTCAATATGCTTCTGTAACACATAGAGACTAAAAAAGAAAAAAAATCAAAATATTACTAACAGGCTTTATAAAGTGAATCCTAATTCTTTAAGATCCCCTAACACCCAGCCCAGTTTTGATTGCTCCTAACTGTCTAAACAATGCCACTTTCCCCCGTGAGGTGGATCCTCCCACTTTGACCCCACCTTGGGAAAAACATGGGGCTTCTCTCTGCCGTAGATGCCTCTTATAAGAAAAACATACTGCTCACCTTTAAAAGGAGCCCCCTTTAAAAAGAGAAAGAGGGTCACCCCACTTTTGGAAACCTAATTCTACACATGCAGCAAACAAACCTATAAGACTTGCAATCAATTGCTTTTTTGCATCTAAAGACTCCAATTTTCTTCTCTCTGTCTTTGTGTTCAGATAATACAACCCCCTCCGCCTTAAGGGAGGAGGTAGTGGGGTGGTAAGGAGAAGCTGTTTCGAGAGTGAACAGAAAAGACTTGGGGGGGGCGGTTAGCATTGTTTTTGTAAGGGCGTCAATAATGTAGGTTGCAATCTGGCGGAGGGGAGATGGTTAAATTATAAGTGTGATTCCATATTCCCACTGCTTCACGCCTGTCACACACGCCACCTCCTCAAACCCCCCCTCCGCAAACCCCCTAAGTGGAAGAGAAAGAGCTCTCCTGTTACCACCTTTCCTCTGCTCCTTAAGAGAAGCCGGTCTGAAAGGAGGTAGAGTGGGTGATAAACAGAATCATTCCAGAGACTAGGGTCCTGCCCTGTGCTGGGAGGTTGAGGTGCAGTGTTAAGGGGTGGAGAGATGAGAGTAAGAATTCCCTTTATTTTCCTCTGAGACGCAGTGTGAGGACCGGGGGGCTGGATCTGTCTCCCTGTGCTGGGTTCCTGTGCAGTACTTTGCTGGAGATGATCAGGAGCTGATGTGATGCTAGTTCTCCCCTGTCTCCTCCCAGCATCAAGGAAACCTCCTCCTCCTTCTCTTTTTCCCCCCTGGCAGCTGGCACAGCAGCCCCACTTGGTGCCTGCCTTTGTGGGGAGCCCTCAGCTTGAAGAACAGCTGCTCTTGGCACCCCCTTTCTCTCCTCTCGGGGGCCCCCTTTTCCTTTCCATTGGGCAGGCAATGGATACGTGGACTTCAGCTGGCTTGGAGCCCTGGGTGCTGACAAGGTGGGACCTTCAGGGCAGCTGGAGGACTCTTTGCGCTGCCCAGTAACCACACAGCCTGAGCCCCGGAGCCGATGCGATACAGGTGAGTGAGCGATACAAGATCCTGGGGGCAGAGTCCTGCAGGCAGTCTAATCTTTATTTCCTTGCTGCAACATTACCTGCATATGCAAAGGTAGAAACCCAATGACCCCCCCTTCCTGTGAATAGCTTTCCTTTGGGGGTGGGCAGTGTCCTTTGGTGGGGGCAGACTCCTGATTTCCAGCTTATACTTGTTTCTCGATGAAAAATCCATTTTCTTTCAACTGCCCTTAGCCCCCTTGTAGTACTTGATGTCTCTGCCACCTGCCCTGGACATGTGACATTTCCCCAATGACTATAGTTTCCAAGCTAAGTCTAATTCTACTTTTTTATGTCCTCCCCACCCCATCACTCAAGTCTACATTAGTCTCTTTCTGCTTTAAGACCCAGGCAGTCTGGACAAGTGACAGAACTTGGAATCTTGCGTGCGTCCCCCTCCCCTATCGCCTACAGCTTTGTTGCGGGAGGCGGTCCCCGAAACAAAAGTTCGCGACGCCCGTGTAGCCGGGGTCCTTGTTTGCTGTGCTCAATGCAGCGTGAATGCATTGGAAAAAGGGAGATGGCAGATGGCTGTTGAGGATAATGACACCGTCTTAGGAAACCAGTTGTTCTGTTTAATATTTAACATTCTCCCCTCCCTTGCTCCAAATGAAAAGCAGAGACAGCACTGACACCCCTCTAGACCAACCCCTCCCTTTTTAAAAATGTTTGGACAGAGTTGACTCTCCGGGTGGCTTTCATTTCTCAAGAAGTGAGAGAGACAGAATCCCTCTCCTCTCTCGCTCTCTCTCCGCTGACAGCTTCAGAGAACACGTGGCTGCCGCGGCTGGTGGGGGCAGAGGGGGAAGCGCCCCGCAGGCTGGGCTCCTCTGCCTTTTCCAGGGGCTCCTGCTTTCGGGGCTCCTGAGAGACTGAGCTGGGAGAAGGAACCAGAATAGAATGTAAACAGGAGGACAGAATACCTTCCCAGAGGTAGTAATCTCTGTTGAGGGTAAACGGACAGGAAGGGAGAGCTCATCCGTGTGCCCCATCTCTCCTTGGCTCCAAGCGAAGGTGCATTGAGGGTGGGGGGTCTCCGCTAGGTATCCGGGCTCCATCCTGAGTTTCCTGTTCTGAGTTGACAACTTCAGGGCAGACTTGCCATTTCCCATGCGGGCTCTTTCAAGGACAGTCCTAGGTGGGGAGAGGACGGGGGTAAGGTGGGGAGGAGGAGTCTAGGGTGTCTGTGGCTGACGCTGGCCCCTCATCCCCTACTCGGCTTCTAGTCCCTCCAATACCAAGCCCAGGCTGCAGGAAGTCTCCCAACTCCAGCCATCTTAGTAGCTGACTATTCCGTTGATATTGCTTTCCTCCAAGACACAGGGATTTGCAGAGTTACATAAAGATGTCACTCAGGGCAAATGCCATCCTCCCTCTAGATTAGACTGGTTTAAGTCAATGCTGCCCCTCCCCGTCCCCCAAAGTAAGGGGAAAGACCAGGACCGTGGTTCTGGAGGCAAAGGGCACATTTGACTTTGAACAAATGACTGGGTAAATGACCTGCAAAGTAATGCCAAGTGCAGCTCTTGGACATCACATGCTCCGGCAGAAGGTTTGACTTATTTATTTTATTATTCTTTTCGAAATGTTAGCTTACAGGACCAGAGGGCCCTTGATGGCCAAGGGCAAGTGAGGGAAGATTCTATTCCAGGATCTTTCAATCTCACTGTCTTCATAGTGACAGACAGGCAAGGGCTCTTGGCAAGCTCTCCTACCCCTTCCGGCAAGGCCAAGCCTGTCTGATGGCGGACAGTGAGCCTGACTTAACCGAGTGGGAGGGGCCGCTGGTCAGAATCTCCAGACCTTCTTCTCAAAGTGCAGACCTTGGACCAGCACCCTCTGGGAATGCAGAGTCTTGGGGCCCACTCAGCCCTGAGTTAGAATCTGCATTTGAACGGGATTCCGGAGCAGCTAAGTGCTGGTCAGAGTCTTAGAAGCCCTAGGGGCATCACTCAGCCCCTCTGTGCTTCAGTGTTCCTAGCTGATGATCAGGCTAACCATGGCATCCCAGTGGTAGGGGTCCTGGGAGGCCAGGCCAGGTGATGCTCAGTGCTGGGCACATAGTAGGTGCTCACTAAATCTTGGCCATTTTTTTTTGCTGTTGCTGTTCTTGCAAGAGTTCATCAATGTAATTTGGTTTTTAAAATTTTTTTCTTTATTTTTTATTTTATTAACCATTCAGACCTACTAGAGAATGGACTTGAGGACACTGGGAGGGGGAAGGGTAAACTGGGACAAAGTGACATATATACACTACCAAATGTAAAACCGATAACTAGTGGGAAGCAGTCGCATAGCACAGGGGGATCAGCTTGGTGTTTTATGACCACCTAGAGGGGTAGGATAGGGAGGCTGGGAGAGAGGGAGATGCAAGAGGGAGGAGATATGGGGATATATGTATATGTATAGCTGATTCACTTTGTTATAAAGCAGAAAATAACACACCATTGTAAAGCAATTATACTCCAATAAAGATGTTAAAAAAAGGGAAAAAATTGAAGTATAGTTAATTTACAATGTTGTGTTAGTTTTAGGTATACAGCAAAGTGATATATATATATATATATATATATATATAAAGAATATATATATATATTCTGATTCTTTTCCATTATAGGTTATTACAAGATAGTTTGTATAGTTCCCTGTGCTATACTTGACTACTTTTAAATTTCTCTCTGGAGCAAAGGTGTGTATCCAATTTCTTTACTTTTTTAATTGTAAAATACACCCAACATAAAGTCTACTGTTCTCACCATTCTAAAGGGAACAATTAAACGGCACTTAGTATGTTCAATAATGTTGTGCAACCATCACCTCTATCTAGTTCCAGAACTTTCTCTTCACACCAAAGCGAAGCTCTCTACCGATGAAGCAGTTATTCTCATTCCTCAGTCCCCCAGCGACTGGCAACCACCAATCTGCTTTCTGTCTTTACGGATTTCCCTCTTCTCCATGTTTCACAGAAATGCAGTCAGACAATAGGTGGTCTTTGTGTCTGGCTTCTTTTCACTTCTGATTTCTTCTGTAGTTCATGCTTCAGCTTTCCCTTTCTTCTGCACGTCCCACCCATCCCTCCCCTAAGACATGCAAGTCAGATGAGTATTGGAAACATATTCTGGACCCGACTGATCCACATGTTAATTCTTAGTGACCAAGAACAAAGTGTAGGGAGGCTCATCTTCAAATATTTTTTTCAGGACTGGAGACTGGGCTATTCACTTTTTTTTTTTTTCCTTTTCTAAAAATGGCTCCAATTTTGGTATCCAGCTATTTCCCCCCAGCAAAAACCATCACTACAATTTTTTTTTTTTTTTTTGCGGTACGCGGGCCTCTCACTGTTGTGGCCTCTCCCGTTGCGGAGCACAGGCTCCGGACGCGCAGGCTCAGTGGCCATGGCTCACTGGCCCAGCCGCTCCGTGGCATATGGGATCTTCCCGGACCGGGGCACGAACCCGTGTCCCCTGCAGCGGCAGGCGGATTCTCAACCACTGCGCCACCAGGGAAGCCCTACAATTTCTTTCAGCCTTAAGGGGATGCAGCTTTTAGACGATTTCTTGAGAGTTTTAAGATCCCAAGATGTGCAATAATTGAGTCACAGTGGCACACAGTCGGTACTCAGTAAATATTTGCTGAACAAACGAAGCACATCAGGGCTAATAATTAGCATCGTAATGAGTTAATGTCTTACGTATTAATATGTTTATAACCATCCACAGCCACTGGCTGGCAGAAGTTGCAGAATGAATGAGGGAGATTGTGAAATCCCCACTAACGCAAAATACCAAGAAGTCACAAACATGTATTGAAGGAAAAGAATTCCAAAGATGCAGCTGGTAGGTAAAACTACCCGCCCACTCCTGAGAACACAGAAGAGAGCAAATGCTTAACAGTTTAGTTTTAAGGGAGCAACATTAGAGGAACACTTTCCCCTGGGAGAAGTTTTATTATTTTTTTCCTGGCAGTCTCTTCTTTTTCCTTTTAACCTTCCAGCACCAATAGAGTCAAGCAAGTTTAAGAATGATAAATGGTGTCCGGCGTATAGAACATGGGTCCAATTGTGACATTGCCCTGGACAAGAGGAATAATTGATCTACCTTTTTTTTTTTTTGGCCCTGCGGCTTGCGGGATCTTAGTTCCCCGACCAGAGATTGAACCCGGGCCACCGCAGTGAAAGCACCGAGTGCAAAGCACTGGACCACCAGGGAATTCCCTGATCTACCTTTCAATAAGTGTTCATTGTGTCCTTCCTGCTGGCCAGGCACTGTACTAGGCTTTGAGGATTCAGCAGAGGGTGGAATCATAATGGTAGCCACAGTCATAATAATATCAAACACGTCTTTAGGGAATTACCATGTGTGGGATACTGTTCCAGGCACATTATGTAGAAATGAAATGATTTAATCCCCACAAGAACTCGATGAAATATGTGCTCTCATCATCCTCATTTTACAGATGGGGAAACTGTAGCCCAGAGAGGTGAAGTGACTTGTCCAAGGTCACACAGCAGGAGGGGGCAGATCCAGGATCCAAGCAGGTTGGTTGCAAAGCTGGGGCCATTTCTCTATCAACTCCCATCAGTCATTTGTTGAGGAATCTTCCAAGGGTAATAACTCCCCAGCACCTCTGGCGTGTCTCTCGCTCCTGCAGACAGAACTAGCCCCATGCAGGGAGTGGCAGGTGCTGGAGGTAGAGAGCCATGGGCATTTGTGGGCAGGTGAGGGGTTTGGGCACTGACGAATTATCTTGGAGGCTTCAGAGCAGAAGCATCTTTTGAGCTGGACTTTGGGGGTAGGGAGATAGAAGGGCATTCAGGATGGAGGCAAAGAGTTGCAGAAGTTGGGGATGTGTTCAGGATTGGAAGTGAGGAGTCCTTTTGGGATTGGCCAACAGATGACCTGATAGTCTATGATGAATTGGAGGGAGGAGAGACTCAGAACACAGAGGAAAGTATTACAGTCCATCTGCATGGGGCAAATGAGGGCCTGAACCATGGAAAGTGGGAGAGGAAGTATGAGGTAGAATCAGCAGCCCTGATGATGGGTAGAATGTGGGGTGAAGGAGGGAGAGAGGGAGTCCCACAATGGTTGGTGTGATCAATTCCACTGCTTTTTGGGTTTCTTACAAATCTGACCTCTAGAGGATGCCTGAGAACACCTGAGTCAGGTCAAGTCCCTCCTCTGCTTAGACTCTTCCATGCCTCCTACCTTACTCAGAGCAAAAGCCAAAGTCCTCCCTGTGGTCCACAAGGCTCCATACCATCTGTCCCTGTCACCTTCCTCTATCACCTCCCCCCATTCATCCCCTCACTCGCTCCACTCCAGCCACACAGGCCTCCTAGCTCTTCTTTGAACACACCAGGCACGTTCCAGCCACAGGGCCTTTGCACAGGCTGTTGCCTCTGTCTAGACCGCTCTTCCCCCAGCCACCCTCATGGCTCCTCCCTCACCTCCTTCAGATCTTTACGCAAATGCTTCTTTCCCACTAGGGTCTTTTCTGACCACCTTCTCTAAATGACATTCTCCTTCCCCTTCCTTTTCCTCCTCTCCTGTTTTCTTTCCTCCATCGGCGTGTTTTACTTGTTTATCTTGTTTCTTGTCTGTCTCCCCCTCTAGAATGTGAGTTTCATGAGGGCAGCGACCACGTCTGTTTTGTTCACTGCTGGGTCCCCAGTGTCTACAACACTGCCGGACACCCAGTAGGTGCTTAGTGAATATTGCTGAATGAATGAATGAATGAATGAGTGAGTGATGGGGAGGGTAATAGAGCCATGAAACTGAAGTTGGGAGGAGGATTCAGCTTGAGATTCAGTGGCTCGCATGGATCCTGCCCACCAGCTTAAGCCCTGGAGGTCTCCCATCCTCTCTCCTTCCTAAATCCCAGTCAGTGTCCTGAAGCCGTGAAAACCACCCGGCGATGCCAGGGGATCTGTTCATTCTGGGGGGAGGGAGTGTGTGTATCCCTGTGCTGTGATGGGCAATTGAACGAGCGGGTGAAAAATGAGACCAGCTGTGACATGGTTTCTTCTCACCAGGGGATGGACCTTTGCAGCCGTATTCACGGCTATGCTGGCGCGCTGGTCTCGGCCTAGCCTTCAGCCTTTGCCATCTGGCCTGACATTTTATTTAACTCTGTTCTCCTGCATGTGGGGCAATTCTGGAGTTTGGCCCCAAGCGATGAGAGCTCTTGTTGGCTCTGGCTTTTTCCTTTCACCTTGCTCTTAGCTTCTCGTTGCAAAGGTGGGGTATGGGGTGAATTCACACTGCCTGAGATGGGGTGGCTTTGGGTGGTCTGAATCAGCATGAGAGCTCTGGCCTGCGTCTAGATCTACTCATCGGTGCCCTCAATAAGTGGCTATTTGATGCTGGGAGGCAAGAAAGCTGAAATTCTAGGGTAACTGTGAATATTTAAGTACCTTCAAGAAGATGGGGGGGTGGAATTCTCTGGCGGTCCAGTGGTTAGGACTTCGAGCTTCCACTGCAGGGGGCACGGGTTCGATCCCTGGTCAGGGAACTAAGATCCTGCATGCTGCGCAGCGCGGCCAAAATAAATTAAAAAAAAAAAAAAAAAGATCAGGAATTCCCTGGCAGTCCAGCGGTTAGGAATCTGCGCTCTCACTGTTGGGTTCAATCCCTGGCTGGGGAACTGAACCCCCACAAGCCACGTGGCATGGCCAAAAAAAAAAGAAGGTGGGTGGGTATTTTTGGATCACCTGTTAAGAGTTTTTTTGTTTTGTTTTAATTTATTTTATTTTTGGCTGAGTTGGGTCTTCGTTGCTGTGCGTGGGCTTTCTCTGGTTGCGGCAAGCAGGGGCTACTCTTTGTCGTGGTGTGCAGGCTTCTTATTCTAGTGGCGTCTCTTGTTGTGGAGTATGGGCTCTAGGCACGTGGGCTTCAGTAGTTGTGGCACACGGGCTCAGTAGTTGTGGTGCATGGGCTTAGTTGCTCCACGGCTTGTGGGATCTTCCAGGACCAGGGCTCGGACCCGTGTTCCCTGCATTGGCAGGCAGATTCTTAACCACTGTGCCACCAGGGAAGCCTCTGTTAAGAGTTTTTCTACACTTTTTTTTTTGGTAAAACAGACATAACATAACATTTACCATTTTAACAATTCTTCAGTGGTATTGTGTACATTCATAATGTTCTGCATCACCACCATCCATCTCCAGAACTCTTCTCATCTTCCCAAACTGAAACTCTGTCCCCGTTAAACACTAACTCCCATTTCCCCTTCTCCCAGCCCCTGGCACCCAGCATTTTACTTTCTGCCTCTATAATTTGACCTCATATAAGTGGAATCAAACAGTACTTGTCCTTTTGTGACTGGCCTTCTTCACTGAGCATAATGTCCTCAAGGTGCGTCCATGTGGTAACATGTGTCTGGATTTCCTTCCTTTTCAAGGCCAAATAATATCCCATTGGATATTTTGTTTATCCATTCATCCATCGATGTGCACTTGGATTGTTTTCTGTTGTTACCAGTCAACACTCCCACCAACAGTGCATGAGGGTTCCCTTTTCTCCATATCCTTGTGAGCATATGTCATCTCTTGTCTTTTTGATGACGGTCATTCTAAAGGGTGTGAAGTGATACCTCATTGTGATTTTGATTTGCATCTCCCTGATGATTAGTGACGTTGAGCACATTTTCATGTGACTGTTGGCCATTTGGATGTCTTCTCTGGAAAAAAATGTCTATTTAGTTCCTCTGCCGATTTTTTAATCCATTTTTTGGTTTGTTTTGCTACTGAGTTGTATGAGTTCTTTATAGATTTTGGATACCAACCCCTTATCCCATATATAGTTTGCAAATATCCTTCCCCATTCTGTAGATTGCCTTTTTGTGTTGCTGATGGTTCCTCTTGCTGTACAGAAGCTTTTTAGTCTGATGCAGTCCCACTTGTTGATTTTTGTTTTTATTGCTCCCTGTTAAAAGTTTTCACTTCTAGGTAGAGTCTTAACACTTGCTCCTTACCTGGCTACCTGCTCTGAAGGTTGTCTGTTCAGGGTCCGGAAATCACTTTTACTATCAGCCAAATAAAACATCTGGAAAGTGACGAATGCATTTGAAGGTCAGTTCAAAATGACATTTGGATTAGCTTCGCCTTGGTTGTTAGAATCCACGGTCTGTTGAAGTTCACACTCTTCATCCTAGAACTCAGGAGGGGATACCATTTCTTTCCGTGGGTCTTAGCAACCCTTGTTTTGTCTGGGGCTAGATTAAGATGGCTTATTGACAGATCTTAGCACACAGAGCAAGATTGGAAGGAATGAGACTGCCTAACAGAAGCTCAAACAACAAGTAGCAGAAAGAGAATGAAGGCTGAGAGAGAGAACAAGAGGAAAGAGGTGAGAGGAAATGATTTCTTGCAGAGATGCTATAATTAGCTCTCTTTTTTTAAAAAAAAACTTTATTGGAATATAATTGCTTTACAATGGTGTGTTAGTTTCTGCTGTATAACAAAGTGAATCAGCTATACGTGTACATATATCCCCATATCCCCTCCCTCTTGTGCCTCCCTCCCACTCTCCCTATCCCACCCCTCTAGGTGGTCACAAAGCACCAAGCTGATCTGCCTGTGCTATGCAGCTGCTTCCCACTAGCTATCTATTTTACAGTTAGTAGTGTATATATGTCCATGCTACTCTCTCGCTTAGTCCCAGCTTACCCTTCCCCCTCCCTGTGTCCTCAAGTCCATTCTCTACATCTGCGTCTTTATTCCTGTCCTGCCCCTAGGATCATCAGAACCATTTTTTTTTTAGATTCCATGTATATGTGTTAGCATACGGTATTTGTTTTTTTCTTTCTGACTTACTTCACTCTGTATGACAGACTCTAGGTCCATCCACCTCTCTACAAAAAACTCAGTTTTCGCTTCTTTTAATGGCTGAGTAATATTCCATTATACATATGTACCACATCTTCCTTATCCATTTATCTGTTAATGGACACTTAGGTTACTTCCATGTCCTGGCTATTGTAAATAGTGCTGCAATGAACACTGTGGTACATGTCTCTTTTTGAATTATGGTTTTCTCAGGTTATATGCCCAGTAGTGGGATTGTTTGCTGGGTCATATGGTAGCTCTATTTTTAGTTTTTTAAGGAACCTCCATACTGTTCTCCATAGTGGCTGTATCAATTTACATTCCCACCAACAGTGCAAGAGGGTTCCGTTTTCTCCACACCCTCTCCAGCATTTACTGTTTGTAGATTTTTTGATGATGGCCATTCTGACCAATGTGAAGTGGTATCTCATTGTGGTTTTGATTTGCATGTCTCTAATGATTAGTGATGTTGAGCATCTTTTCATGTGTTTGTTGGCAATCTGTATGTCTTCTTCGGAGGATTGTCTATTTAGGTCTTCCACCCATTTTTGGATTGGGTTGTTTGTGGTTTTGATATTGAGCTGCATGATTAGCTCTCTTTTTAATGAATGCTTTGGTGTTCTCAACAGGATGCCACACCTGTGTAGATTCCCCTTGAATGCAAAGATTTCAGAGCACAAGAAAAACAATCATTGAATGAAGCCAATGTTGCTTCCATCAAGTAGTATATTAGTTAGGGAAAGGCTATGGACTTACTGATGTCCCCCTAAATTCATATGTTGAAGACCTAACCCCCAATGGGATGGTATTTTGAGATGGGAGGTAATTAGGTTTAAACAAGGTCATGAGGTTGGGACCCTCATGATTGGATTAGTGTCCTTATACAAAGAGACACTAGAGAACTCGTTCTCTCTTTCTCCTCCATGTGAGGACACAGAGAGAAGGCGGTCATCTACAAACCAGGAGGAGAGCCCTCCCCAGGAACTGACCTGGTCTTGGACTTCCAGCTTTTTGAACTGTGAGAAAGTAAATGTTTGCTATTTAAGCCACTCAGTCTATGATATTTTGTTATGGCAGCCTGAGCTGACTAAGTCAGGAATGCTGCTGTAACAGGTAGGTTCCCAGTTGGATAAAAAGTTAAACACAGCAGAAGTTTGTTTCTAACTCACCTGATTGCCCTGGGAGGGTGTTCCTATTCAGTGGATGGCTCTCCTCCTCCACACAGTGACTCAGGGACCCAGGCCACCATGCTTTCGTGGCTCTACCACACAGGGGGCCCTTAGTGTCTTCCATATCTAGCCAGGAGAGGAGAAAGGGAACTTATTGAGGGCACACCTGCTTCTTAAATCTTTGGCCCAGGGTGATACTCTACACTTCTGCTCACATTCCATGGGTAAAAATGAGTCACATGGCCATACCAATTCAAGAGGAGCTGGGAGTTTAGTCCCTGATCACTATCTATTCCCCAGGATGTTGCCTTCATTTTGGTGGCAGTATCTGTCAAATTTTAAAATGCACATAATCTTTAAAATATTGATAGAAAGGCCACTTCTAGAATTCATCCTACAGAAAAACTTGTAGCAGCTTCATGGGGACTTATGTACAAAATGATGGCTACAACATTTTAAGGAACAGCAAAAAATGAAAAAGAGCCCAATGTCCACACTAGATAAATTCTATGGAGTCATTAGAAAACCCTATAGGAACTGGTGCGGAATGTCACTTAAGATATATTATTAAGTGCAAAAAAAGTCACAGACTTTTATGTATATATGTTTATGTACATATATGCATCTATATAGATACCTATATATATGGATACATATAAATAATCTCACAGTTTTTACAAATTCTTGTAAAAATTATTCTACATGATTGGGATTGTGTATTAGTTTTTTTGTGCTGCCCTATCCAATGACCACAAAATGACTAGCTTACCAACAGCATGCGTTTATGATCCCACAGATTCCATGGGTTGGAAGTCTGATAGGCGTGGCTGGGTTGCAATCTAGGTGTTGGTGGGCTGTGTGCCTTTCTGGACACTCTGGGAAGAATCCGTTTGCTTTTTCATTCAGGCTATTGGCAGAAGTTGGTATTAAGCTGTTGCAGGACTGGGGTCCTGTTTCCTTGTTGGCTGGAAGCTGGAGGTTGTTCTCAGCTTCTAGAGGCCACCAGCATTCCTTGGTTTGTGGCCCCTTCATCTCAGAACTGATGACCATGGGTCAAGTCCCTCTCATGCTTCTTATCTCTCCTGCTTCACCTTCCATAGCATCTCTGACCTATTCTTCTGCCTCCCTTTTCTACTTTAAAAGGCCTATGTGATGACCTTGGGCCCATAGGGATAACCCAGGATACTCTCCCTATTTTAAAGCACGTAACCTAATTCCACTTTCTTTTGCCATGTTATGTAACATACTCATGTGCCAAGATCATGGGGGACAAAATCCTTCCTACCCCAGATTGTTTATGTTTTGGGAGAAGTGGGCCTGGCAAGGAAAAAGCTCAGTATCAGACTCTGGGTTGGACCTCAGAGAGAGGCCTTGGGAGTCCCAGGAAACCTGGATCTACATTCCTACCTGTCTGCTCCAGGCTGATTGACCTTGAGTGAGCCATCGCACCTCTCTGAACCTCAGTGTTATCTGTAACACGAGGGAGTAGATTTCCCACTTCCCCTGGGACTTGTGTTTGGGTGGGGATATCTGGCTTATATCCCTTTTTCTGCCCAATTCAAAGCTTGATTGTAAGGAGGAAGGGCATATCTAATTTCTCTTAATGAATTTAGTATGATTATTTTAGCTTTAAAAATATTTGTAATGATGTAACAAATATGCAGAAAACTGCACAAATGAATTTTTACACACGTCTGTATACTGTTTCCCCACCATCACCCAGGTAAAGGTTTAAGGAATTTCCATCCCCTCAGTGGGTTGTCAGGTTAAGCAAATTAAAAAAATATCGGAGACCACTAGTTAAATTTGAATTTCAGATAAACAATGAATAGATTTTTATCATAAGTATATCTCATATAGCTAGACATCCTGTGTTTTATCTGGCAGTCCTACCAGTAGGCTCCCTTGTTGTTTTAGCCCAACACCCCTTCCACCCCAAAGGTCAACAATATTCTGACTCTCATCACCATAGATTAGTTTTACCTGTTTCTGAATGTCATATCAGTGGAATCACACAGTGGGTCCTGCTCTGTGTCCGTCTGTGAGATTCAACCACACTGCCTGTGGCATATTCTTTTTCATTGCTGTGTAGTATTCTGTTTGATGGATGCATCACACCCTATTTTACTATTTTCTTGTTGTTGGACCTTTGGGTTGTTTCCAATCTTAAGCTACTATGAATAGAGCTTTATGAACATGACTTTCAGTGGCTAGATGCAGTTAGGAGTGAAATTACTGGCTATTTTTAGTTTTAAAATTTTCCTCCCAAATGGAGAAAAAAGACATCCTCCCACACCAGTGAATAAATTGAAGCCTTGTAGGGTTACATTCCAGGCCCTGCCTGGTCTTATTTTTGTTTCCTGGATGAAGGAACTCGTGGGGCATTTTTGAGTTCCCATCCTCTCTAATGTGTTTAAGGAGCCTGTGAAGTTTTAGAGAACGCTTTTCCTCTACTTTTATTTTAATTTAATTTTTGTATTAAGATTTTTTAAATCACACTTTATTTTTATTTATTTGTTTGGCTGCCCTGTGTGGCTTGTGGGACCTTATTGATAGCTCTCCAACCAGGGATCGAACCCGGGCCCTCAGCAGTGAGAGGGGGGAGTCCTGACCACTGGACTGCCAGGGAATTCCCTTAATTGATTTTTTTATTGAAGTATAGTTGATTTACAATGTTATATTAGTTTCAGGTATACAGAAGAGTGCCATATATATACATATATATATTCCTTTCCAGATTCTTTTCCCATATAGGTTATTACAGAATATTGAGAATAGTCCCCTGTGCTATACAGCAGGTCCTTGTTGTTTATCTTTCTTATATTTAGCAGTGTGTGTCTGTTACTCCCAAAATCCTAATTAGGAATCCTATCCCTCCCCCTTATCTTTCCTCTTTGGTAACCATAAGTCCTCTACTTTTAGGTACCATATCTTTTACTAATTTTTAGTAGTTTCACCTGTGGGTAGTGAAGCCTGGTGCCCAGCCCAGCTGTGTAAATGTCCCTGTCCATGTGGGGGTGGTACACAGAAGGCCCCCAGACTTCCCTGCTGTCCCTCCCTCCCTGCTTTTCCCCCGGTAGCTCCTGGACCAGCCTGTATTAATCAGGAGCATCTCCAGGTACCATCTAGTTGCTATGGCAACTCAGGCTGGTCCAGGCTTGGCAATGGGGGTCAACCCCCACCCCCTCAAGTGTGGTTTCAGTTTGGATTCGGGGAAGTAGACACACGCGATACCTGGTACTTCAGGGAAGTTCTATTCTGATTACATTAACAGTAAGGTTTTTTTGTGGCCTCAGGCTTAATGCCGCTTCTTTTCTTCTATTTGCTTTTCCCTCATTGTCATCTCTTTGCACCGTCTATTCGTGGAACCTGGCTGCTTCTAGGGGAAGCAAACCCCACACGCTTTGCCATTTTCTCTGCACTGTGGTTGGACAAACAGAGAGAGGGAACAGCACACCTCGTCACGGGCCCCCGCAGGTGCCAGGGAAGGACACCTGGCTGGAAGCGCCCGTTGGCCGGGGATGTGTTTGTTTCTTGTGTGTACACACAGGACAGGTGGGGCTCTGTTGTTAAAAGCACCTGTGAGGGCTCTGCAGAGCACTCTGGATGGTGTTTGCTTGAGCAGCTGTTCCCCGCCCTCCCCCAGCTTCCAGGCTCCGCCCACCTGCCACAATAGCCACCTGAGAGCCAATGTTGACCAAGCGCTTTCCATGGCCTGGTGCTGTGCTCAGGGAGCTGCCTTCCCACGGGTTAACCCACTGACCCCTCACAACGGCTCTCTGTACTACTTATGATTATCCCCACCTCGTGCAGGAGAAGACAGAGACTCAGAGGATTAAGTAATGCTGGGGACCACACAGCTAGTTGATTGCGTGCTGGGGTTGGACCAGGCTCTGGAATAAGCCTTCTTTCCCACCACGCTTCATCCCTTCCTTACTTAGGAGAAGTCCTGGAGCCCCGGCAGCAGTTTTCTAGGTGCTTGATGATGTTTTCTTGGGTAGACGCAGCGCTAAGACCATTCATTCAGGTAAGAAATATTTAAGGTGTCAGGGACCCAATGGCAAACGATACAGGTCAAGATCCTTGTACGTACGGCACAAACATCCTGAGATAAAGCCCCACGAGGAAGACCTCATTGGAAGCTGTGATGGGGAGTGCCTGCATCTGACCATAGCCTGAATGATGAGAGGAAGCTGAACCATCAGAGATGATGAGTTGGTCTTCTTAGGAGAGGCTGGGAGAGCTCTCATTTCTTTGAAGCCTTTAAGCTGAGCAAGAGGAAATAGTCAGGAGGGAGATTAGCCTCTATTCCCACACCTGGTTCTTTGCACCCATCTCCTTACACCTCTGGGTGTTGAGGTGACTCTTGCAATATTTGTGCCTGAGATTTAGGCTGCTAATTCTACTTCATTCATGCTGGCCTTCCAGTGGGTTTACTTTTCTTGGACAGACACTGGGAGGCTAGTGGTGGGGGCTGATAGGTGGAAAAAATCAGACTGAGGTTAAAAATATGCTGTTGGGTGAGCTATGGATCTGAAAGCCATGGGTCATCTCACTCCTAGAAGAACCAAGGTCCTGAGTGATTTGCCCTGTCACCTCCCCGCCCTCATCTCCTCTACTCTCCTCCTCACTCACAGCTACCCAGGCCCCTTCGTTTTTCCTTGAGCAAGTCACATACAGCCATGCCTCAGGACCTTTGCATGTTCTGTTCTCTCTGCCTGGAACACTCTTCTCTCAGATACCCAGCAGAACTACTGCATCATCCCCTTCAGACTTTGGCTCAGATGTCACCTCCTCAGTGAGGCCATCTCTGACCCCCTATTTAATACAATAACCAGCCCACCCATCACTTCCTGTCATCCTCTGCAGTGAGCGGAATTGCATCTCCTGCCCCCAAATTCATATGTTGAAGTTCTAACCCACAGTAGCATGTGACTGTATTTGGAGAGAGGGTCTTTTAAAGACATAATTAAGGTTCCTCTTCTCTGCCTACACTCCTGCCAGGTCTCCCTGTGAGTCTATCACATCCTGCCTGGGTCTGGCCAGCTTGGGATGCCCTGTGGACCCCGGGGGCTGTAGGGTCCATGGGAGCCCAGTGGGATGAGTCTGTCTGCCCCTGGGCCTGGCTGCTCCTGCTGGCAGCAGGCGCAGATCGAGAGCTCAAGGATGCTGGTGTCCAGTTTCCCTTGACCTTGAGGACCCGGGAAGGTCATTTGCACCATGGCTATGGCTAGTGTCAGATTGCCCAGCAGTGTTTAAAGAAAGTCAGATGCCTGGATTGAACTCTGCAGAGACACCTTCACACGAACACTGTGCTTCCTGGAATCAATACTTTTGTTTTTCTAGTACCACGTTAAATGCGTCACATTATAAAACATTTTTGTTTTTTTGGCCGCACTGCACAGCTTGCAGGATCTTAGTTCCCCGAACAGGGATTGAACCGGTTGCAGTGGAAGCACAGAGTCCTGATCACTGGACTGCCAGGGAATTCCCATAAAACACTTTTGTGTAACATTGTCTCACTGAGACTCCCAAGGCTTTTAATATCTCCAGAATATATTTTCCAATTTTCCATAAGACTCAAAAGTCATATAAGCTCTAGGAAATCCACTAAAAAGACTCTTCAAAAAGTAGAAGATGGAGGAGACTCTGATGAAGAGAGTGACCATAATGAGTGAGCAGGAAGAGAAGCCTGAGGACGACCCCACTGGGGTCAAAGATTATAAAGACCTGAACAAAAGTAGCTCGGTCTTTTTGGTGTGATGTTATTCAGAAGCTAGGCCTAGATATCAGAAGAAATAAAGTAAACCCCACAAAGGTGAACTCAGGCTAAATGGGGGAAAATTATGGAAGAAAAGCAGCAGGGTGAAAGTGGGAGATAGGTTGGATCTTCTAATGGGAGAGGATAAAGAAGCAGAAACAGAGACGGTGATGCAGATTCTCCTGAAAAAAAAAAAAGTGTTTAAAGAGAAGACTGGCAGTGAGAAATACAGAGTAGTGTTCCGACAGTGGAAGAAATTGAAATTGCCTAAAAAGAGTATGCTCAAATAAATGGATTCCTTTTCAGCAATAAACCTGCTTTTTAGTGGTGGGGGAAGGGGTCAGGTTAAAGAGAGGACTTTTTAAAAAAAAATAAAGTTCTCCTACCATTTGGGGAAAAAAAGAAAAAAAAAAGAGGTAATTAAGGTAAAATGAAGAGGAAATTAGGACACAGACACACCCAGAGGGGAGACCATGTGAAGACACAGGGAGAAGCCAGCCATCTATAAGCCAAGGAGAGGCCTCAGAAGAAACCAACCCTGCTAACACATTGATCTCAGATTTGCAGCCTTCAGAATTGTGAGGAAATAAATTTCTGTTGTTTAAGCCACCCTGCATGTGGTACTTTGTTATGGCAACTCCAGCAAATGAATATACCTTTCCTGCTTAATTGCCCTCCACTGCGCTTTTCAACTCCTAATCCCCACACGATGTACTTATTTTGTTCAGCGTCTACCTCACCCTCTAGAACCTCCATGCCACGAAGAGGGAAACATTCGCATGTCTCATTTACACTGTGTCCCCAGCACCCAGTGCAAGGCCTGCACACAGTGGCTGCTCGCTCAGCGTTTGTTGAGTGAATAAGTGAATGAAATGGAGACAAAGATCTTTTCCGGGCTCTCAGTCCCTCTGGGGCTGAATATCCACCTGATATATTCATGAGAGGCAAGAACTCTGTCCCTTTTCTCTTTTTAAAGAACCAGCCAAGGTGGCAAAGAGCGGGCTCACTCACAGATGGCCATACCCTGTGTGGATTCTTAAAACGACCTTTGAACTCGCCCTTTTAGTTTTCTAAATGACACTCTGGGGCTCACAGGACCCAGGGACCAGCCGAGAGTGAACAAGCAGGCTCTTGATGACCCATTTTGCCGAGGGCAGCACTGAGATGCTGAGAAATACGGGGTCCCACCCTCCGTGGCGGGCGCCTGGGAGGTGGACCGAGTGCTCTGCGACACAGCCTCGTGGTCTTTTGCTCCATGGTGCTGCCTCTGTTGCTGGGCAGCTCCTAAGAACTGGCTTCCCAGACCCGAGTTGCCAAGGAAATACTAAATCCCGTTGGGCCGGGCCTGGGGTGTATTTTGACTTCCTGTAAAGGAGGCCAGCCCCCTGTGCGGTCCTCCGACCTCCCTTCTCTTCCTCCCTGTGTTTGCTCTCTGCATCCCCCTTACCTTCGCTCTTTCTCGCTCTCTTCTCTCTCCTCCTCTAGTTTCATCCCGGGCTGGAGGCAGAAGACCCTGGGATTTCTGCGTGAGGCCCATGGATGTCGAAGTCCTCCCGGGTCCTGGACCCCATGTTCTCGCCCCGCAGTTATGATGCCCTGCACGACCGCGGCTTGGGCCCTGCAGGTACGGACGGCGCCCCCGCGGGCACAGTCAGCATCCCTCAGGACTCGCGGACCCACCTGATGAGCGGCGGCTGCAAGGGCCCTCCCCTGAAGCGGCGGGGCGGCGTGGTGGACCACCGGGATGTCATCTTGGCCCACCAGGCACACAAAATCCACAGCACCCCCCAGGCCAGGAGGAAAGAATGGGAGTGAGTATGCACGGGGTGGACAGCCAGCCCCAGCCCGGGACAGGGACCCGGCTTGGGGAGCAGTAAACGGGGTCTCTTGGGGTCAGGTAACGCTTGTTTCTGACAAGCTTCTGCGGCGGGGTGGCGGAGGTGGGGGTTGGCGTGCGGGGGCGGATTCAGACGGCTGGGCTGGTTGCTGAAATCTCAAATCTCAAATTCCTTCCCAGCCTGTTGATCCATACCCGCCGCCTGGAGTCCCTTCTGTGAACCCCTGGGGCACCCACGGGGCAGCAACAAAGGGGTTAATTATGGGCGTGGCGGGGCGTGCTCGCAGGACTCTGCTCCGGGGTTCCGTGAGTGTCCACTCAGAGGGGTTGGCAAATCTTTCCAATGGGATGGACATTTCCGAACCAGGATGAGAAATGCCACTTTCTGGTTGTGGGGGGCGGGGGGGGGAAGCGGGAATCACACTTCCACCTCAAGCCCTGAGCTTAAACCTGAGAAGTGGGGTGGGCAGGGGGTGGGTGCCGGGTTGGGAGGATGTGGTGACTCCGGTGACTCTGGTCCTGGGACCCCATTCTCTTTGCCAATGACGCCCAAAGTGGGTCTTCTCCTGGGAGCCACCATAGGGTGGAAGGGTGGGCTTTGAGAGCTCTGCTGTGTGGTCTCGGGCAAGTGACCTCTCTGGGCTCGACCACCGCCCCTGAAGTCTCTCTTTCTAGGCTGTTGGAGGGTTGAAGGCGGTTTGTGTGAGGCTCAGTCCCCCCGTGTGGAGGGAGAGCTGGTACTTTTTTCTCTCTCTTTTTCTCAAGAGCTTCTCTGGCCAAGGCTCAGAGCTGAGTGGATTCCTGGGCAGACAGCAGGGAAGTGGGATGTGAATATGAGTTTAGGGCTCTTGGAGCTGAGGCTGACGAGGACACTATCACTCCTGGGGACCCGGAAATCGCTTCTCCCACCCACTTCACGCCAGCCAGTCTGACCTCTAGGAAGCTAACAGTGTCTTCACCAGGCTTCCTTCTGTCTGCTGGAAGGGGGAACTGGGTTATAAATGCCAGTTGGGTTTGGAGTGTGCTGACGAGGAGTGCGTAAGTACAGAGTGCAATGAAAACTGTATTATCGAAAGGAGCCAATGCTCATTTTGAATTGGAGGGCTTCAGGTTAGGTGAGAAAGGTGGAGCCCATGTGGCCTCTGAGGTGGTTTCCTGAGGTTAGGCTGACATCTGGTGGCACATTCAGGCAACATCTAGAAAGGCAACGTGGTGACCAAGCTTTATTTTTTTTCCCCCATGCTGTCTTCCTTTTGACAATCTCTCCTCTCCATCCACACATCTAGCCACCCACCCACCTGTCCATCCATCCACTCACCCACACATCCACTCACCAATCATCCATCCATCCAACCATCCACTCACCCATCTTTCTATCCATCTATCCATTCATCCCTCTCCCCATCCATCCATCCCTTCACCTGCACACTTTTCCATCCATCCATCCATCCATCCTTCCATCCATCCATCCTTCCATGCACACACTTACTCACCCATCTTTCTATCCATCTATCCATTCATCCATCTCCCTATCTATCCTCCCATCCATCCTTACATCCATTCACCTGTCCATATTTCTATCCATCCATCCATCCACCCACCCATCATTTCATAAATGCCCAGGGTGCACCTAATATCTGCAGCTGCAATGCTAAATACCACTCCTCTCTTATCCCCTCTCCAGAACTCGCCTTCTCTCTCCCCTCCCTTCCCATTTATTTCCATTCTTCTCCTGTTTCCTTTTATTTTCTTTCTTTTTAAAATTAATTAATTATTCTTTGGCTACATTGGGTCTTCGTTGCTGCGTGTGGGCTTTCTCTAGTGGTGGTGAGCGGGTGCTACTCTTCGTTGTAGTGGGCGGGCTCCTCACTGCGGTGGCTTCTCTTGTTGAGGAGCACGGGCTCTAGGTGCTCGGGCTTCAGTAGTTGTAGAACGCAGGCTCAGTGGTTGTGGCACTCAGGCTCAGTGGTTGTGGCTTGCAGGCTGTAAAGCACAGGCCCAATAGTCCTGGTGCCCGGGCTTAGTTGCTCTGCGGCATGTGGGATCTTCCCGGACCAGGGCTCGAACCCATGTTCCCTGAATTGGCAGGTGGATTCTTAACCACTGCGCCACCAGGGAAGCCCCTTTTATTTTCTTTTGAAAAAGAAATTTGATTAGTTCTTGCAGAAAATGAGGCTTCTTTAAGGAGTTAGAGTGAGTTATTTCTGCATACCCACTGAAAATAGATTTTTAGGATAAAGAAAAGTGTCACAGTGACTTAAAGAATTTAAAAACCCTGTTGCCCAAGGAAAATGATAACTATAATTTCTAATAATAATGACAGCTAATGTTTATTGGGCACCTACTGTATGCCAGACACTTTTGATCTTGTTGTCTTGTCATAACTCTGCCACGCTGCAGATTCTACATTATCCCCAATTTACAGGTGAATAAAGGGAGGCTGAGAGAGGCGAAGAACTTGCTAGACACTGGCAGAACTGAGATTCGAACCCCAACCTGTCGGAGTCCCAAACTCAAACTCTTTTTTTTTTTTTTTTTTTTGGTGGTATGCGGGCCTCTCACTGTTGTGGCCTCTCCAGTTGCGGAGCACAGGCTCCGGACGCGCAGGCTCAGCGACCATGGCTCACCGGGCGCAGCCGCTCCGGCATGTGGGATCTTCCCGGACCGGGGCACGAACCCGTGTCCCCTGCATCGAGGCGGACTCTCAACCACTGCGCCACCAGGGAAGCCCCAAACTCAAACTCTTAATCATTTGGCTGAAGAGTTTCTACAGCAGCAAGTGGCAGGGATTTTCTCTTAAATAACTCAGAAAATAAAGTCAGCCACATCAGGGAGAAAGAGAGAAGCATTGAAGGGTATTCAGAATCAGGAGACGTTGCTTACAGTGCCATTTCCATCACAACCTCCTTGAATGGCTAACTTATGCCCCAGTTTCCCATTCCAGTCACTTTCTAGGACCATAAAAAGACTTGAAGGGTCTTTATAGCTACAATCTCCAAACTTCTAATCTCCTACCCCTACCAGTAAAACAAACACATTTTCAACACGCACATAATGTATATATTTTTGCATATCGATTATATAAGTATTCTGCTGAATTTATTATATGCACTATAAAATATACATAAAAATAGAAATGCCCAAAGGATGAGACATCAGTGAGATAAGTATGTTTAAATGGTTTTAATTTTTTAAATTTAGTGGTACAAAATACTGTTGCTAAGGTGTTTTGTGTGTGTGTTACACATTTTAATTTTTATTTATTTATTTATTATTTTAAAATTTAATTTTTAAGTTCATTTTTATTTAAAATTTTATTTTATTTTACTTTTTAATTGTATCATTGATTTACAATGTTTTATTAGTTTCAGGTGTACGGCAAAGTGATTATATAGGTAACTATATATATAGTTTTTCAGATTCTTTTCCCTTATAGGTTATTACATAATATTGAGTAGAGTTCCCTGTGCTATACAGTGGGTCCTTGTTGGTTGTCTATTTTATATATAGTAGTGTGTATATGTTAATCCCAAACTCCTAATTTATCCCTTCCCCCTCCCCCCGCTATCGTGTTTTAGAAGTTTGTCTTCACTTTTCAAACACTGTGTTTTGTCAGAGTTCTTTATTCTGAAAATGTTCAAATACACTAAGAGCAGAGAGAAGAGCACAGTGAACCCGACAAACCCATCACCCAAATACACTAATTATCAAGATTTTGTCAGCCTTACATCATAAATCCATTTTCCTTTCCTATTTTCTGAGCTATTTTAAAGCAAATCCCAGACCTTATATGATTTTACAAACTTCAGACTACATGTCTAAAGCACACAGACATTTTCTTACTAATATCACACTGACAAAATTAACAATGATTTTTAAAAAAATATATTTTATTTTATTTTATTTTATTTTTGCGGTACGCGGGCCTCTCACTGTTGTGGTCTCTCCCGTTGCGGAGCACAGGCTCCGGACGCGCAGGCTCAGCGGCCATGGCTCACGGGCCCAGCCGCTCCACGGCATGTGGGATCTTCCCGGACCCGGGGCACGAACCCGTGTCCCCTGCATCGGCAGGCGGACTCTCAACCACTGCGCCACCAGGGAAGCCCAACAGTGATTTTTACATCACCTAATTTCCAGCCCACATTCAAATTTCCCTGCTTGTTTTTTTTACAGTTGATTTCTTTGAGTCAGGAAAGTCTGTGTCTTGCATTTGGTGGCCATATCTCTTTTTTTTAAGTTGTGGTGAAATAGATATAACATAGCATTTACCCTTCTAACCATTTTTCAGTGTGCAGCTCGTGGCATTAAGTACATTCACATTTTGTTCAACCACCACCACCATCCATTTTCAGAACTCCTTTCATTTTGGGAAACTGAAAGTCTGTCCCCATTAAACACTAACAGCCAATCCTCCCTCCCCACATCCTCTGGCAACCACTATTCTACCTTCTGTGTCTATGAATTTGGCTGCTCTAGGGACCTCATTTAAGTGGAATCATACAGTGTTTGTCCTTTTAGCATAATGCCCTTGAGGTTCATCCGTGGAGTCACATGTGTCAAAATTTCCTTCCTTTTTAAGACTGTATACTATTCCATTTTATGGATGGACCACATTTTGTTTATCCATTCATCCACTGATGGACACTTGGGTTGTTTCTACCTTTTGGAGATTGTGACTAATGCTGCTGTGAACATGGGTATATATATATATATATATATATATATATATATATATATATATATATTCGAGACCCTGTTTTCAACTCTTCTGGGTCTATACATAGAACTTGAATTCCTGGATCATATGGTAATTCTACAGTCTTATTTAGTCTACAAGGATTCTCTCTCTCCCACCCCTCACGTTCTCCTATCCCGTTGTGATTTATCATAGAATAAACCACGTCAATTGTCCTATAGAATATGCCCCATTCTGAATCATTTGTTTGAAACTTTATTTTTTCAAATCCTGTTAACTATAACGGCTTTGCCCATCCTTAGGAATCCCACCCAGGCACAGTGCCCACCAAGATGAAGCGAACCATAGCGAACATGACTCCACATTTCAAAATGTCTTCATGAGAATTTAATTTGGAACGTTTTTTGGCCATCTTCTGATAGAGACTCAATGAGATCACTATGGTTTCTATTTCTTCCTGTGAGTGATGGAGTCCTGGTACCAGGAGGGGAGAGTCCCAGCTTTGCCATTTCTCACTGTTCCTTTCTGCTCTTGTTACTATTTCCTTCAACCCTTTCTTTCCAGGCAGGGATCTTCCACTTCACCAGCCAATATCCCAGTCCATCAACCCATTTACACAGGTCTCAGGAGACCACAGTGCATCACCACGACACGGTTCTTTATCCTGTTTCTTGTCTGTCTTGTCCACTAGAATGTCCCTGGCAATGATGCTCGACTGTGTCCCCTGCACCTGAGACCGAGGCTGGCACCCATAGGCACTCAGTAAATATCTGTCGAATGAAGGCACCAGATGAGAATGAATGAGGGAGGGTTGCTCCCAAGCAGCTAAGTGGATTTAGTCAACCATACATGAAAGGTTAATAAAGTCCAGTGCTTCATTGTAGATGAAACAGTAGCAGACATGGAAGTTCGAGAATTTGGTTCCATACTTTCACAGATGTACTCACTGGGGGTGCACCTAACCCACTTTGGAGGTTCTCGCACGAAAAGTTGAGTGAGGAGATGCTGCCTCCCTTCTCCTCCCCTTCACTTCTCCCTCCTTCCTTCCCCTTCCCTCCTCCCTCCCTTCTCCTCTCCATGCACTCTATCTCCCTTCCTCATTCCTGCATCCCTATCTCCTTCCCCTTCCTCCATTCTCCCTCCATCTACCTCCCTCCTCTCATTCTTCTCCCTCCTCCCCCTTTCCACTTCATCCCCCTCCCTTTCTCCCTTCTCCTCTCCCTCCCCCTCCCTCCCTCCTACTCTCCATCCCTCTCCCTCCCTCCTACTCTCCATCCCTCTCCCTCCTCCCTCCCTTTCTCCTTTCTTCTCCCACTTCCTCTGTCCATCTATCTCCCTCCTCTCCTTTGTCTCCCTCCTTTCTCTATCCCCCTCCTTCCTCCCCTTCTCCCCTTCATCCCCTTCCCTCCTCCCTCCCTTTTCCTCTCCGCCTACCCTACCACCTTTCTTCACCCCTTCACCCCTCCCTTCCTCTCCCCTGTTCTTCCTTACACCAATATTTAGGACATTACCTCTGTTCTCAGCTCCATGTGGGGCCTTGGGAACACATCAGTCAATAGTCCGCTCTTTCCAGAATGACACTCTCCACTCAGCAGGAAAAACCAACATGAAACAAATGGTGACAAGCAGGAATAATGCCCAGAAAGGGCCGAGCAAGAGTCTGGGGGCAGCCGGGAAGGCCTCCCTGAGGAAGAAATTTCCAGGCTAGTTCTTCACACACCTTACTGCATTTTTGAACACCTGAGGGAGGGGGTCTTGTTAAATGGAGATTCTGACTCAGCAGGTCTGGGCTAGGGCTTGGGACTCTGCATTTCTTTCTAACAAGCTCCCAGCTGGAGCCAATGCTGCTGTCGGTGGACCACGGTCTGAGCAGCCAGTTCTGAGCCGCCATCATCATCATCATCAAATAGAGGACGTGGGCGGGAGAATGGAGGGTGGAGAGAGGAGAGCTAAGCGAACTGCAATGAGTATCATGAATAATACGCTGAGGTGATAACGATAATATCCAATATTTATGGAGCACTTACTATGTGTGGGGCACAGCGCCAAGCCCTTTATATATATTAACTCATTTAATCCTCATCTCCATTGTTATAAATAAGATGGTGCAGCATGTCTTTGTTTTCTAAAATATTTTTACGTTTCTTGTCTTACTGCATGCACACAATAGAATCATGAAGCAGCTTGGGTAGGTACTGTTGCTGTTATTATTATTATTACTATTATTTTGCTCCTTATGCAGATGGGCAAACAGTTTCCAGGGGTTACCAAGGCATCTGGAGGCTCAGACAGGACAGGGAAGGCATGATCTCGACTCCTAGGTCAGAACTGACCATTTCTAGGATGTGGGGACTCAGGTCTAGCCATCCTGCAGGTCACCAGCTGGGGCTGAGGGTGGTGGCCTGAATTGTCTGGTCCCCAGAGCCTGAGCTGAGAGGAGGGGATAGGCAAGGTGAGGAAGGAGACACTGATTCTTCTAGTGAATCAATTTCCCCACTTATTCTCTGCCCCTCCCCTCCAATGCCTCCGTCTTCAACACCCAACAGAACAGTTCCATGGTTTTCAGTGGGAAAGTTAGGATTCTTTAGGATTATATGAGACCGTTGGTAAAATGATTAATGCCACTGGACCCCAAAGAGAGACGTTTAACCTGAAGGTGACCTCAGTGGTTGTTGAGATTGCCCTAGGTTTGCTATGGCTTCCACTTCACTCAGGTAAAAACTAAAGTCCTCCCCAAGGTCCTCAAGTCCCTGTCACCTTGCCTGTCACCTCCCTGCTCTCACTTCTTTTCACCCTCTACCTTGCTTCCTTGCTCCAGCCACATGGGTCTCCTCCGTGTTCATCAAACCCATCAGGGTTGTCCTGCCTTAGGACCTTTGCACTGGCTGTTCCCTTTACTGGAAGTGCTCTTCCCCCAGATACCCACATGGCTCCTTCCTCACCTCCTTCTAGCCTTTACTTAGAGGTCACCTCCTCGGTGAGCCTTTCCTCACCAACCTATTTAAAATTCAGGCCCTATACATGTCAATTCCCCCTGCCTTACTTTACTGTTCTTATTAGCACCAATGACCAACTCATAGGGATCATATATCTGGCTTTTATTTTGTTGATTATCTGTATTCTCTCCACTGGCTCCACGAGGGCAGGAAGTTTTCTCTGGTTTGTTCTTTACCAGGTTCCCAGCTTCTAGAACAGGCACCAGCAAGCTTAAGTCAGGGGGCCAAATCCAGCTGGACCCCTGTTTTTGTATGGCCCACGGGCTAAGAAACGTTTTTACATATTTAAGTGGTTGAAAACAATAAAAAGAAGAATATATCTTGATATGTGAGAATTCTATGAAATTCAAAATTCAGTAACCATGAAGTTTTATTGGGACGCAGCCGGGTGGGTCTGTGTGCAGACTGTTGCTACTTGGGCTACAGCTACAGAGTTGAGTCTTTGTAACAGAGACTGGCCTGCAATGCCAAAAAAATTTACTCTGAGGCCCTTTGCAGAAGAATTCTGAGCACCCCTGGGCTAGAACAGCTCCTGGCACAGATTAAGTGTTCCATAAGAAGCCAACTTTGGTCATTGCGTGGGGAGACGGAGGCCAGGGGGACCCCACACTCCCCTGAGCTCACCTCTTCTTACCTGCAACTGCCACAACTAGCCACCAGGTGGCACTGTGGCTCCCGAGTCCGGTGAGCGCAGAACAGCGGAGGTCGGGGAAGCGGTCAGCAAACCCTTCCCCATTCCCACTTCCTGGCCTCTCCCTTCCTGCTCGCGGTGGACTGAGAAATGGAACGCAGCCCCAAATCTAGAATCCAATTGTCATCATATAATACTCAGTCATTACATATATGACGATTTGTTTTTTCATGCACAAAGCGCTTGGGAAAGACGACGGGTCCCAGGGCTTGAATGGCTCCCAGGAGGGCTGAAGGGTTTCAGGTGGATCTTGGGGTCAAGTGTGGGGCCCGGCTGTCTTTGGTCTGGGGTGTGGTTGAACTCCTGGGCTGGGAGCCAGATGACAGGAGTTCAAATTGCGGCTCTGACCCTCACTGACTCTGTGACTCTGGACGAGGGGCATTATTCTCTGCTCTGCCTCAGTTTCCTCGTCTGTAAAATGGGGATGACATTAACACCCGTCTCTGGGATTCTGACAAAGGTGAAATTCAATGCATTATTATATAGCAGGCATTTAGAACAGAGCAGGCCCATAGTAAGGCTTGATAACAGTTTGGTATTTTCCTGAGGAGGGTAAACCTTTAGGCATCAAGAGGCCTTAGTTTACACTAAGTTAAAAAAATAAAAGGATAGCAGGTTGTTAAGACATCACAATTAAATTGAAACTTGGTCTTTAAAGAAGACCTGCTTGGGAATCAGAGCACTGTTTTTTTCTTCTTTTTCAAGGGAGGCAGTTGGACAATGCTAGCCTAGTTGATATTAAAAAAAAAAAAAATAGGTCTGGTCCCAGGGAGCTTCTTTTTCAGTGCAGCTGGCTGGTTTTTAGTGCAGAAAGACCCGCCTTTTGTCTTTCAAATTAGCAGCTTTGGCTGCAGCCAGCCAAGGAGGGCCTGGGGAGGCCACGGCCCCCACCTCCCCCCAAGAGATGGTGTCCCTTATGATCTAACAGATTTTCCATGTGAGTCTTTGGAACCCAAGCAGCTTGTGAACAAACGTCCCCCCGGAGTCACCATCTTGCTCACTGCTGCCTCCCATCTTTTTTTTTTTTTTTTTTGTGGTACGCGGGCCTCTCACTGTTGTGGCCTCTCCCGTTGCGGAGCACAGGCTCCGGACGCACAGGCTCAGCGGCCATGGCTCACGGGCCCAGCCCCTCCGCGGCATGTGGGATCTTCCCGGACCCGGGGCACGAACCCGTGTCCCCTGCATCGGCAGGCAGCCTCTCAACCACTGCGCCACCAGGGAAGCTCTGCCTCCCATCTTTTATTCTGCCATCATCACTCCAAAAGTCTGTCCTTTCAACACCGCAAGGTTCTTTTGACAGTGTCTGTGCACTCTTTCTCCAGGCTCTCTCAACTGCTTCCACCCAAGTAGGGTCTGTCACCTTCCTCTCTAACTACACTTTCACCATGATTACTCTCACGTTTGGCTGAGGCTCACTAGCCACGTTTCTGTTCCCTGCTTTTTCAAGCACTTGTTCACCTTAGGACCTTTGCACCTGCTATTCCCTCACCCACCTGGAGTGCTTTGGCCATGGTTGGCTCCTTCTTGCATTCCAATCTCAGCACAGATGTCACCTTCTCATGTAGAGCCATTCCCTCCACACCCTACCCTGCCCGGTGGATCATATCACTCTGTTCATTATTGACAATTATGTATTTTCTCCTAAATTAGACTGCCAGCCACTTGAGGGCAGGTTTTTTGGTCTTTCTTGTCCATTACTGTGTCCCCAGTGCTTAGAAAAGTGCCCAGTGCTTAGAAGGTGCCAGTGTTTTTGGCCTGAAGAGCTGATTGATCCTTGGGAACATGAACCTCTCTATTTTTTTCTCTCTTACAAAAGAAATTTATTATAAGATTTTTTCAGGATACTGTGTTTTACATGTGTTCACAGTATTTTTTTTTACATCTTTATTGGAGTATAATTGCTTTACAAAGGTGTGTTAGTTTCTGTTTTATAAGAGTGAATCAGCTATACATATACATATATCCTGATATCTCCTCCCTCTTGTGTCCCTCCCACCCTCCCTATCCCACCCCTCTAGGTGGTCACAAAGCACCGAGCTGATCTCTCTGTGCTATGCGACTGCTTCCCACTAGCTATCTATTTACATTTGGTTGTGTATATATGTCCATGCCACTCACTCATTCTCACTCTGTCCCAGCTTACCCTTCCCACTGCCCGTGTCCTCAAGTCCAATCTCTAGGACTCTAGGTCCAACCACTTCACTACAAATAACTCAATTTCATTTCTTTTTATGGCTGAGTAATATTCTATTGCATATATGTGCCACATCTTCTTTATCCATTTATCTGTCTATGGACACTTCCATAGACATGCTTCCATGTCCTGGCTATTGTACATAGAGCTGCAATGAACATTGTGGTACATGACTCTTTTTCAATTATGGTTTTCTCAGGGTATATGGCCAGTAGTGGGTTTGCTGGGTTGTATGATAGTTCTATTTTTAGTTTTTTAAGGAACCTCCATACTGTTCTCCATAGTGGCTGTATCAATTTACATTCCCACCAACAGTGCAAGAGGGTTCCCTTTTCTCCACACCCTCTTCAGCATTTATTGTTTGTAGAGTTTTTGATGATGGCCATTCTAACCGGTGTGAGGTGATACCTCATTGCAGTTTTGATTTACATTTCTCTACTGATTAGTGATGTTGAGCATCCTTTCATGTGTTTGTTGACAATCTGTGTATCTTCTTTGGAGAAATGTCTATTTAGGTCTTCTGCCCATTTCTGGATTGGGTTGTTTGTTTTTTTGATATTGAGCTGCATGAGCTGCTTGTATATCTTGGAGATTAATCCTTTGTCAGTTGCTTCATTTGCAAATATTTTCTCCCACTCTGAGGGTTGTCTTTTCATCTTGTTTATGGTTTCCTTTGCTGTGCAAAAGCTTTTAAGTTTCATTAGGTCCCATTTGTTTATTCTTGTTTTTATTTCCATTTCTCTAGGAGGGTCAAAAAGGATCTTGGGATTTATGTCATAGAATGTTCTGCCTATGTTTTCCTCTAAGAGTTTGATAGTGTCTGACCTTACATTTAGGTCTCTAATCCGTTTTGAGTTTATTTTTGGGTATGGTATTAGGGAGTGATCTAATTTCATTCTTTTCCATGTAGCTGTCCAGTTTTCCCAGCACCACTTATTGAAGAGGTTGTCTTTTCTCCATTGTATATTCTTGTCTCCTTTATCAAAGATAAGGAGACCATATGTGTGTGGGTTTATCTCTGGGTTTTCTATCCTGTTCAATTGATCTATATTTCTGTTTTTGTGCCAGTACCATACTGTATTGATTACTGTAGCTTTGTAGTATAGTCTGAAGTCTGGGAGCTTGATTCCTCCAGATCCGTTTTTCTTTCTCAAGATTGCTTTGGCTATTTGGGGCCTTTTGTGTTTCCGTACAAATTGTAAATTTTTTTGTTCTAGTTCTGTGAAAAATGCCATTGGTAGTTTGATAAGGATTGCATTGAATCTGTAGATTGCTTTGGGTAGTATAGTCATTTTCACAGTGTTGATTCCTCCAATCCAAGAGCATGGTATATCTCTCCATCTGTTGGTATCATCTTTAATTTCTTTCATCAGTGTCTTATAGTTTTCTGCATACAGGGCTTTTGTCTCCTTAGGTAGGCTTATTCCTAGGTATTTTATTCTTTTTGTTGCAATGGTAAATGGGAGTGTTTCCTTAATTTCTCTTTCAGATTTTTCATCATTAATGTATAGGAATGCAAGAGATTTCTGTGCACTAATTTTGAATCCTGCTACTCTACCAAATTCATTGATTAGCTCTAGTAGTCTTCTGGTAGCATCTTTAGGATTCTCTATGTTTAGTACCATGTCATCTGCAAACAGTGACAGCTTTACTTCTTCTTTTCCGATTTGGATTCCTTTTATTTCTTTTTCTTCTCTGATTACTGTGGCTAAAACTTCCAAAACTATGGTGAGTAATAGTGTTGAGAGTGGGCAACCTTGTCTTGTTCCTGATCTTAGTGGAAATGCTTTCAGTTTTTCACCATTGAGGATGATGTTTGCTGTGGGCTTGTCATATATGGCCTTTATTATGTTGAGGTAAGTTCCCTCTATGCCTACTTTCTGGAGGGTTTTTATCATAAATGGGTGTTGAATTTTGTGGAATGCTTTTTCTGCACCTATTGAGATGATCATAAGCTTTTCCCCCTTCAATTTGTTAATATCACATTGATGATTTGCATATATTGATGAATCCTTGCATTCCTGGGAAAAACCCTACTTGATCATGGTGTATGATCCTTTTAATGTGCTGTTGGATTCTGTTTGCTAGTATTTTATTGAGAATTTTTGCATCTATGTTCATCACTGATATTGGCCTGTAATTTTCTTTCTTCGTGACATCTTTGTCTGGTTTTGGTATCAGGGTGATGGTGACCTTGTAAAATGAGTTTGGGAGTGTTCCTCCCTCTGCTATATTTTGGAAGAGTTTGAGAAGAATAGGTTTAGCTCTTCTCTAAATGTTTGCTAGAATTTGCCTATGAAGCCATCTGGTCCTGGGCTTTTGTTTGTTGGAAGATTTGTAATCACAGTCTCAACTTCAGTGCTTGTGATTGGTCTGTTTATATTTTCTATTTCTTCCTGGTTCAGTCTCAGAAGGTTGTGCTTTTCTAAGAATTTGTCCATTTCTTCCAGGTTGTCCATTTTATTGGCATATGGTTGCTTGTAGTAATCTCTCATGATCCTTTGTATTCTGCAGTGTCAGTTGTTACTTCTCCTTTTTCATTTCTAATTCTACTGATTTGAGCCTTCTGCCTTTTTTTCTTGATGAGTCTGGCTAATGGTTTATCAATTTGTTTATCTTCTCAAAGAACCAGCTTTTAGTTTTATTGATCTTTGCTATTGTTTCTTTCATTTCTTTTTCATTTATTTCTGATCTGATCTTTATGATTTCTTTCCTTCTGTTAACTTTGGGTTTTTTTTGGTTCTTCTTTCTCTAATTGCTTTAGGTGTAAGGTTAGGTTGTTTATTTGAGATGTTTCTTGTTTCTTGAGGTAGGATTGTATTGCTATAAACTTCCCTCTTAGAACTGCTTTTGCTGCATCCCATAGGTTTTGGGTCATCGTGTTTTCATTGTCATTTGTTTCTAGGTATTTTTTGATTTCCTCTTTGATTTCTTCAGTGATCTCTTGGTTATTTAGTAGTGTAATGTTTAACCTCCACGTGTTTGTATTTTTTACAGATTTTTTTCTATAATTGATATCTAGTCTCATAGCGTTGTGGTCGGAAAAGATACATGATACGGTTTCAATTTTCTTAAATTTACCAAGGCCTCCTTTGTGACCCAAGATATGCTCTATCCTGGAGAATGTTCCATGAACACTTGAGAAGAAAGTGTATTTGGTTGTTTTTGGATGGAATGTCTTATAAATGTCAATTAAGTCCATCTGTTTAATGTATCATTTAAAGCTTGTGTTTCCTTATTTATTTTCATTTTGGATGATCTGTCCACTGGTGAAAGCGGGGTGTTAAAGTCCCCTACTATGATTGTGTTACTGTCGATTTCCCCTTTTATGGCTGTTAACATTTGCCTTATGTATTGAGCTACTCCTATGTTGGGTGCATAAATATTTACAATTTTTATATCTTCTTGGATTGATCCCTTGATCGTTATGTAGTGTCTTTCTTTGTCTCTTGCAATAGTCTTTATTTTAAAGTCTCTTTTGTCTGATATGAGAATTGCTACTCCAGCTTTCTTTTGATTTCCATTTGCATGGAATATCTTTTTCCATCCCCTCACTTTCAGTCTGCATGTGTCCTTAAGTCTGACGTGGGTCTCTTGCAGACAGCATATATACAGGTTTAGTTTTTGTATCCATTCAGCCAGTCTATGTCTTTTGGTTGGAGCATTTAACCCATTTACATTTAAGGTAGTTATTGACATGTATGTTCCTGTTACCATTTTCTTAATTGTTTTGGGTTTGTTATTGTAGGTCTTTTCCTTCTCTTGTGTTTCCTGCTTAGAGAAGTTCCTTTAGCATTTGTTATAAAGCTGTGAACCTCTATATTGATGACCTCTCTATGTCTCTGGCTGAGAGACCTGGAAACCCCTTAGAACAAGTGAACCCCATTTTCTCTTTAGTTCTCTGTCCAGGATATCCTCTTTCCAAGTCTTGCATTCTTACTCAAGGGGGTCTGCCTGGACTAGGAGGCAGACATACAGACAAGCAGCTGTACACAGCATCCAGGGCCTACACAGAGACCAGTCCCCATTTATCCCACAACTACCTTGAGCCCAGCCTTGGGCCAAGGGGCTTAAGGCATGGGCTCAATCGGTCCTTACCCTAGCACCCATTTCACAGAGGAGGGAACTGAGGCACAGAAAGAAAAATAATGAAGCCAATAGGGCAGAACCAGCATTGAAACCCAGGTCTGTTCCAATCCAGATCCCAGGCTCTTAATTCCTCTGCTTACAAGATCATGAACTTGGAAACACCTGGCACATCGTAGAATGAATGAATGAACTGTAATCATTAAGCTTTTCCATGCACTGTAGGTACTAAACTCCACGAAGGCAAGGTCCTTCTCTTATTGATACTTGAATCTTTGGAATTATTCAGCACAGAGCTCTGTGGGTAGAAGGTACGCAATATCTGTTGAATTGGTTGTGTCAAGTCTTGAGATGGGTTCAGAATGAAATCTATAAAATTCTCAAGGCGAGAGTGGCATACATAACCCAGTCTCTAAATCCTGGCCACTAGAACCAGCCTAACAGAGGCCAAATTGGGATAAAATGACATAATTTCTTACCTTCTAATAGTTCCAATTTTCAAAGCCCCTTTGGACAGGGGTTAGGCCTTATAACCTCCTGGGTGAGCCCAAAGCCACAAATCAGATCAGCAACAGTTAAGAAACAGTCCCACCATCTCCCTGAAATTCCACTTTGCAAAGCAAATGTGTTCTTTGGGCATCCAAGGAGGCTGTTCTTGATTGTTTTAAGGTCTTCTGGAGGGCCTCAAATGTGGTACAAAGGACAGATTTGAGGGCAAAAGGAGCTGCCTTCAAATTTTAGCCCATCCTATTAGAGCTGGCTGGTCCTGGGCAAATGCCACAGCCTCTCTGAGTGCTTGGGGAGGTTACAAAAGTACCTGGTCTTGGGGAGTGCATTGACGAGGCAGGGCTCAGAAAACAGGGTCTTGGAAGAAAAGTCACCCTTGTCTTTCCCCTCTTGTGGTCTGGGGACCACCTGGGCAATATGTACCTGTAGCTTCTCCAATCTGCATCTTAGGTCAAGGGATTCTGAATAAGAAGCCCACACAGCTTAGTGGCTCTGGAGCCAGCCTGGCTGGATTTACACTCTGGTTCTATTTGCTGTGTGACCTTGGACAAGTGACCCCACCTCTCTGAGCCTCAGTTGTCTCATGTAGAAAATTCAGAATACAGTAACGTAGGGTTATTACAAGGATTAAACATTTGCAAAATGCTTAGAATGAATGATGCCTGGAACATTATAAATGTTATAGATATGTTACATTAAATAAAATGAACAAATATCTACCCACAACCCCAGGTGTGACCTCCAAAAGGGCTCAGACCTTATCTTATTGATTGTGTATCACTAGGGCTTAAGCACATAGTAGGTGGTCAGTAAAGGTTGAATGGAAGCGGGATGTGAGATTGGAATGAGTTTGTGGCTAAGAGATTAAAAACCTAACCTCTTAATCTAGTGTTGGCAAACTTCTGTAAAGGGTCAGATGGTGAATATTTTCAGCTTTGGGGGTCATGTGGTCCTATGGTCTCTGTTGCAACAATTTAACTCTGCCCTTGTATTGTGAAAGTGGCCACGGAAAATTTGTAAATGAAGGAACATGGCTACGTACCAATAAAGCTTTATTTACAAAAACAGGTGATGGGCCATATCAGTCTGAAGGATGTAGCTTGCTGACCCCTGCTATAAATCATAGTGAGAGTTAGTGGGAACAAAGAGAAGATATTTCAGATGGTGCTTTCTGGAGATGGGTGATGTCAAAAGCCACCAGTGGTCTCTCCTAAGCCCCAACTTGAAGGGCCTATTTATTTTTGTTATGTATTAACATTTATTAAGCACATATTATGCTATTCACATGCTGATCATTGTAATAGGCTCTCTCATACTTTCTTTTAATCTTTAGGACAATCTTGGTGGATATCTTTAATTATCTTTCCCTCTTTTTTAAGTCAGGAAACTAGAGACCAGAGTGGTTAAGAAACTTTTCCAAGGTCACACAGCTCAGAAATGTTTCAGCCCAGCTGGGTCTGTTTCCATGGTTCTGTCATTTTCCTCGCAGGCCAGAGAAGGACTGGAATATTCTTTCAAAGCTGTCCTTTAAAAGGTCACAGCTAGGGCTTCCCTGGTGGCTCAGTGATTGAGAATCTGCCTGCCAATGCAGGGGACATGGGTTCCATCCCTGGTCCGGGAAGATCTCACATGCCACAGAGCAACTAAGCCTGTGCACCACAACTACTGAGCCTGTGTGCCACAACTACTGAAGCCCATTCGCCTAGAACCTGTGCTCTGCAACAAGAGAAGCCTCCACAATGAGAAGCCCGTGTACCGCAACAAAGAATGGCCCCCTCTCGCCACAACTAGAGAAAGCCCGCGTGCAGCAACGAAGACCAAATGCAGTCAAAAATAAAAACAAATAAATAAATTTATTTAAAAAAAAAGTTCACAGCTGGGGGCTTCCCTACTGGTGCAGTGGTTAAGAATCTGGCTGCCAATGCAGGGGACATGGGTTCAAGCCCTGGTCCGGGAAGATCCCACATGTCACGGAGCAGCTAAGCCTGTGCACCACAACTACTGAAGCCCGCACGCCTAGAGCCCTTGCTCCTCAACAAGAGAAGCCACCACAACGAGAAGCCCGCACACTGCAACTAAGTGTAGCCCCCACTCGTCGCAACTAGAGAAAACCCATGTGCAGCAATGAAGACCCAACGCAGCCAAAAATAAATAAATAAATTTTAAAAAAAATGAATAAATAAAAGTTCACAGCTGCACACACAGTTCCTAGAAGCAACCTTGCACACATGGAAGCATTTGAAGACTAATGTGAAAGTGTTGGGTTTTTCAGCAGACACGTGTGATTGGATTTCTTTACAAATTGGTAGGGAGCTTGTGCATTGGGCCTATTGGTAGGCCTACTGGAACATTCTAGGACTTTTCAGTGCTTGCCTCAGAGTAAGAATGCCCCATTTAAAAGAGGCTTCATCGAACAGGGCCAGGCTGGAGAGCTGATTGTGTTTCTTAGCCACGGATTAGTTCCTCTAAGCGCTGCCAATTCTCTTTAGATCTGTGTCTAAGATCTCCAGACCTGAGTTAGGTCTGTGTGCTGGACTCTGGCTGACCTCAGCAGGTTAGCAGCACGGAGTCTTGGATTTCTTTGCAGCGGAAAAGAGTTTTTGGTGACAGTGCATCCGTGTGGCTTTGGCTGACCTGAGGGTAATCAGTAGCAGATTTTTAATTCTGGCAGCTCTCGTGGACTTGAGGACACATCATCACCCCTTGACCCCTTGGAGGGCCTGTTAAAAAAACACAGGTATTGGGACTTCCCTGGTGGTCCAGTGGTAAAGAATCCGCCTTCCAGTGCAGGGGACGCGGTTGGATCCCTGGTTGGGGAACTAAGATCCCACACGCCGTGGGGCAACTAAGCCCACGCGCCACAACGACTGAGCCCCTGCGCCTCAACTAGAGACCTTGTGTGCTGCGAACTACAGAGCCCATGTGCTCTGGAGCCCACACCACAACTACAGAGCACTCTAGAACCTGCATGCCACAATTAAAGAGAGAAAACCCACACACCACAACTATAGAGAAGCCCATGCACTGCAGCGAAGAGCCCTCGCCACAATGAAAGATCCCACATGCCACAACTAAGACCCGACGCAGCCAAAAAAAGGAAAAAAACAACCCGAAACCAGAAAACAACAAACAAACAAACAAGCAAACAAAACACAGGTATTGCGGGGCCTGCTTGGAGTTTTTGATTCAGCAGGTCAGGGCAGGGCCTGAAAATCTACATTTCTCACAAGTCCCCGGGTGATGCTACTGCTGGTCTGGGGACCACACTCTGAGAAGCATGGCTTTAGGTCCGTGGTTCCCAACTTGGGATGCACATTAAGGTCACCTGGGAAGTTTTAAAATTCCCAAAACCAGGCCATACCCCCATTAAATCCCGCTCTGAAAGTGGAGTCCAGGCATGGGAACTTTGGAAGTTTCCAGGTGATTCTAACATGTAGTTATGCTTGAGAACCAAAGTTCGGGTCATCACTCTTCACTTTGCTCATGATACGCTCAGAGGAGGTTCCCAGGCTTACACACAACTAGGAAATTTAAAATCTGTTGGGGGATAAAAAAAAAAAAATCGTGGTGTCTAATTCATTCCTAAGCCAACGTGGAATTATTCTTGTTTGATTCACTGTTTGGATTCTTATTCTTTTGGCTTCAATTATCTCCTCTCTGTGTATTCAGTGCAGATATTCAGCTGGGACACATTGCTCCAGCTGATTGTTCAAATATTAACATATTTCCATACCAGTTGGTAAATAGCCATTTCCCGGAGCCCCCTGAGTTCCCCCTCCAGCCAAGTCCTTTCCTGGGTCCTCCTACACCTCCTAGCAATGCACACTCCAAGGGTGGCGTCTCTTGCTTGTTGTTAAGTATTTCAAATTTCTCCCCAGTACATTTGAACTACTTACCAATATCCGTATCTTTAGTTTCCTTGTCTGAGCAGAGGGGTATCTTGAATAGGTAGGAGGTTGGTTTACAAACTCAGGAGTGTGGGAAAGTGTCTTTATGTTTGGAGAGGGGAGTGGTGCTGATTCCAATCCCGATTGTGACATTGAACAGCTGGGGAAGTCCTCTAACCTCTCCGCTTCAGCTCCGCATACGGTTGGGGTGAGACTTACGTGAATTAATGCATGGACAGGCCTTAGAATGCAGTCTGGTGTGTAGTTATTATCAAATAAGTGCTAGTGTTTGTACTAGTCACCTAGTGCCGTGTAACAAATGGCCATAAACCATGTAACAAGTTCCCACAACCTTAGTGGCTTTAAGTAACACATGTTTATTATCTCACAGTTCTTATGGGTCAGGGATCTCCATGTCACCTCATTGGGTCCTCTGCTTCTAGATCACTCACAAGGCTATAATCAAGGTGTTGGCCAGAGTGGGGTCTCATCCAAAGGCTCGTCTGGGGAAGGATCTGCTTCCAAGCCACACCTGGTTTTTGGCAGGGTTCAGTCCTTGCAAACTATTGAACTAAGGGCCTCGGTTCTTAATTGGCTGTTGGCCAGAGGCCCACCCTCAGTTCCTCCACAATATGGTGGCTTGCTTTGTCGAAGTCAGTATAGAGAGAGACTCTGCCAGCAAGATAAAAGCTGGAATCTTTTGCAATCTAATTACAAAAGTGACGCCTTCTCAGTACATATATACAATGGAATACTATTCAGCCATAAAAAAGAACAAAATAATGCTAATTTGCAGCAACATGGATGCAACTAGAGATTATCATACTAAGTGAAGTCAGAAAGAGAAAGGCAAATACCATATGATAGCACTTATATGTGGAATCTAAAATATGACACAAATGAACCTATCTATGTAACAGAAACAACTCACAGACATAGAGATCAGACTTGTGGTTGCCAAGGGGGAGAAGGGGAGGGAGAGGGATGGGCTGGGAATTTGGGGTTGGTAGGTGCAAACTATTACATTTAGAATGATAAACAACAAGGTCTTACTGTATAGCACAGGGAATTGTATCCAATCTCCTGGAATAAACCATAATGGAAAAGAATACTAAAAGAAGAATGTATATATGTGTAAAACGGAGTCACTTTGCTGTACAGCAGAGATTGGCACAACTTTGTAAATCAACTATACTTCAGTAAAAAGAAAAAGTGACATCTTCTCAATGTTGAGATATTCCATTGGTTAGAAGCAAGTTCCTCAGGAAAGAGAATAATGCAAAGATGTGAGCATCAGGAAGTGGAAACCATTGGTGGCTGTCTTAGAAGCTGCCTTCTGCAGTATTATTATTTTTTTCACTTCTGGATGTAGGTAGTGTAACCTCAGTCATCATTTTTCCCTCTTGGGGCATACGTTTTATGAAATATCAAAGCTTCCAGAAGCCCCTTGAGTCATTAGTGCTCACTGGTTTGAGACCCTCCCATGTCTCAGACTGCAGGGTTCCCTCAAGTTGGAGACTCTACTGCTTCTGAGACAAGTTTGGGACCTAGAATCCTCGGGGTGGCCTAGAACCTTTCCTGAGGGTCCAGCGACCCCAGATGCCCCATGCATCCTTCCCTTTTGGGGAACAGTCTGTATGTGGGGGATTCCCCAACTTCCCAGTTCTCCCACTTGTTGACCCTTCAAGGAACCTAGGGACACTTGGGCACAGCTGATATAATTTCCTAAGTGAGTTCAGGATTTCCCAAGAGTCAAGGAAGGTGTTGACTTCAAAGACTTTTTGTCTCTTTGAGGCAGGAGACCACAACTTTCTGTAATAGAGAGTGTTGTGTTTGAAGAAAAGGATTGAGCAAAGTTATGGGGCTGTGAAGGTTGGGGAGAGAGTCTGGGGAGTCTGGGGTGGGTCTTGGAGATAGTGAGGAGAGTTTCCTGGGGCAGGAGATGGGAAGCAGGGCTGGTGAGGCATGCCAAGGAGGAGGAACAGCGAGGACACACCCACAAGGGTGGGAAAGTACCTTCCAGAGTCATCGAATGAGAGAAAGTTGAGAGGGCTTGAGGGAATGGTGAGAGATGAAGCTGGCCAGATTGTAAAAGCCATTTAAAGCAATAATACTCGACGATTAGTTTTTGGGATTCTTTAGGTCAGGGGTTTGAAAGAACTCAGCTGGCTGCTTCTGCTGGGGTCTCTCACGTGGCTGTGCTGTGTTGATGGCTGGACTGGGCTAGCTAGTCTAAGAGGCATCACTCACATGTCTCTGGTGGCCTCTTTCTCTCCATGGGGTTAGCTTGGTCTTCCTCACAGCATGGTGGCCCTGGATTTTGGAGAGGCTGGATTTCAAAAGCGAGAATGCCAAATGTGAAGGCAGAAGCTGCACGTCTCTAAAGGGAGGCTTCCAGGTTTGAAGGAACTCAGATACCAGGTTGGGGAGCTTGGAATTTATCCTGTTGGGCAGGCTATTGGAGGTCTTCGAGTAGAAGGGAGAAACATCATATTGGCATTTTAGAAAGTAATTACAGAAGAGAGCACCGTTCAGTGAGAAGAACGGAGAATCTGGGAACGGAAACCCCGGTGCTCTTTCTATTCTGTGTGACCATATGTGTGTTATTTAACTTCCCTGAGCCCTCAGCTGTATCATCTGTGAAATAGGATGGTAAGAATCCCCACCTTACATACCCTATGGGGCTTTTAGAAGGATCGAATAAGGAAATATTTGTAAAGTACTTTGTAAACCAGCCAAACTCACTTGTCAGGTGACAGATGATTGGGGCAGGCTTGCTTTAAGGTGATACATTTCACTGAATGCTCAGCTTCCATCCCAGACAATAGGGAGTGGTGTGGCCTGTGGCAAACTGGAAAGCTCCAGCCCCCTCTGAAGGATATGGCCATCATTCAATAGAAGCTGATTGATGCCATGATTTTATGAGAAAAGGCAAAAATTCAGGACTTCCCTGGTGGCGCAGTGGTTAAGAATACGCCTGCCAATGCAGGAGACAGGGGTTTGAGCCCTGGTCCGGGAAGATCCCACCTGCTGCAGAGCAACTAAGCCCGCGTGCCACAACTACTGAGCCCATGTACCAAAACTACTGGAGCCCGTGCTCTGCAACAAGAGAAACCCGCACACCACAACAAAGAGTAGCCCCCACTCGTCGCAACTAGAGAAAGCCCGCGCGCGGCAACAAAGACACAATGCAGGCAAAAAAAAAAAAAAGGTAAAAATTCCATCTTTATATGTAACTCCTGACTTGTTCTTAACATATTTATATCTCAAGATGTGGATAGACCAAGGAAGTTTTTGTGAGCTCTCTGTAGCATCTGCTGTAAACCATAGTACTCAGTGTAGATGTTAGTTATTAATTTCTTGTGGGCTCTTAAAACTGAAAGGCAAGGTGAGCCAGAGGGAGGCCTGGAAGAAGGAAATGCTGTGAATCAGGGAACAGACAGGGTGGATCTGAACTGGGACAGGAATGTGGAGAGTGAAGATGGGGAGACCCAGAAACATGTCAGATGGAGATTCAATAGGGCTCATGAGCTCATTGGCTACGGCAGAGATCCTTAATATTTGCTGAGTCATGGAGCCCTTTGCCGTCCAGTGAAGCCCAGGGATGCTTTCCCAGAGCTGTGTTTTTAAATGCATAAAATCAAACACAAAGACCAATTATATTGGAAATTCATTATCAAAATATCTTAAGCGGTGGATTTGCATACCGTTAACAAATATGCTTCTTTAATAACTGGTAAGAAACGAGATCTGGTGACAGCCCTAACAATTTCAAAGTAGTGATGAGAAGCAATGATATTTTAAGGTATCTACAATAATTGCGACATAAAAATACGCTTTCTGTAGATGACAAAGTCACAGGTGTTGCTAACACTGTCAATACGACTGTAATTTGTTACCTCCATTCATAATTTCAGCTAGAGGTAGTGAAAATTAAGATGTGATTTTTTTTTCCCAATCTAAGTCACAGACTTCCTGAATTAAAAACGAGTTAAGTGCCACCTCATCTAGGAAGTGAAGGAAGAGGTGGGTTCAAAGGGAACTCTGGGGAAGGTCAAGGTGGAGTTACCCAGGAATCTGTGAGAAATTACAGGAGAGAGCATAGTGGTTAAGCCCATGGGCTTGGGAGCCAGAGTGCCTGGGTTCAAATCCTGACCCAACTTCTTTTCAGCTTTATAATCTTAGTGGTGTTCAACAGCACCCCACCTTTGGGTACCAAATCTGGACTCCATTGGCTTGTATGTAAAATTTTGGGCCAACCTCTTGTGCCTCAGTTTACCCAACAGTAAAATGGGGTGATAATTGCATCGCCTACCTCCTAAAGGGTAAAATGAGTTAATTAATATATGCAAAGCATTTGGAACAGTACTTCGTACATAGCAAGTACTTTAGAGACACAGCCATTATTACAGAAGGGATGGAAGTGGATGTTTATTCATTAATCATTCATTCAACACATATTCATTGAATACTTTGAGGCAGAGAACAAATCAGACAAAGACCCTATTCTGATGGGGTTTAAATTCTCTAATGGGAGACAGATGATACACAAATAGATAGATAATGGGATAATTTTAGGTAGTGATAAGTGACAATAAAACATGGTGATGAGGTGAAATGTGACTGGGACTGGACCATCTTAGAAAAGATGTTCAAGGATGGCCAATCTGGTAAGCTGACATTTGAGTTGAATCCTGTATGGAAGGATTCATGCAAAGATCTTGGAGAGGGAATTTCCAGGCAGTGAGAATAGCAAGTGCAAAGGCCCTGAGGCAGGAGTATGTCTGGTGTGTTTGAGGACCAGCAAGGCAGTCAGTGTGACTGGAGCAAGGTGAGTGAGAGAGAGAAAGTGGTGGGAAATGAAGATGGAGGGGGAGCAGCTCCTGTATTATATGTCAGGGATACAAGGATGGATACATCCTAGTTAGTGCCCTCAGTGAGATCAAAGACATAGCCATAGACTGTTCCAGTGAAGTAAATGCTTTAAGAGAGGTATAATCGAGGAATTAGTCACAGCTTTCCAAAGGACTCAAGAGCCAAGACCTAAATTAGGAAATCAACACAAGGACAGAACAAAAATGAAGAGGCATGATCAACCAGCTAAGGAGATTACAATCAGATCACGAAAAGCAAGAGAAGGTAGTGTTTCAAGGAGAATGGGGTACCTAGCATCAGATCCAACAGACAGACAAGTAGACAGAGACTGGGAAGAAATCAGGTATTGGCCAAGCAGGGGATTTCCAGATGAGCAATGGCTCAAAACCAGATGATTGTCTCATGTGAACCGAGGGGTAGGTGGGTGAGCTGTACATCCTTTTTCCTAATCACTGAGCATCAGGATATGGGAGTCATGTTTTGACTCATCTCTTTCTTTCAGTTCTGGTAATCAGTGTGTCATCAAGCACTTTCTGTTCTTGCTTTGAAATGTCTTGCTCATCCACCATTGGTGGGCATCTAAGAACCCCACTTCTGACACCAAGTTCCAGTCTTTGCCAGCCTATGTGCCAATGACCGAACCAACCTCTTTACTATTTTCTCAGATTTCTGTCTCCTCCATCCACTCATTAATTCCACTTTTCAATATGCTGCACTTTCATGCTGCCAAACCTTCCCATTTGATTTATCATCAGACATTTACTCTGCTCCTATGTTGTTCTGGACATTGGAATGGGAATTGGATAGCAATTGTTACCATTTATCAAGCACCTACTGTGCAAAGTCAACTTGGATGAGGTTCTTACTCATGAGGAGTTTACAGTCTGATGGGAAGAGCAATCAGGAAGGCAATGATCAACATAGTCACCAGTGATATTCATCACAGGTGCTATTTCTGGTCCTCTGCTTCCTCTATCTAGAGAATAGGAATGACCACATGACTTGCTTTGGTCAGTAAGATGTGAGTGAAAGTGACTTGAGTCATTTATAGGTGGGAGTTTTAAAAGCCAACGTGTGACATGCCACATTCCCTTCTTCCTGTTGTGACAAGATAAGACTTTGGTCATCCTGGGTCCAAATCACCATCTCCTACCTCCTGTGTTGGATATGCAGCAGGGGCAAGCATTTGTTCTGTTAAGCCCCTGGGACTTGGAGTTGTTATAGCAAAATCAAGCCATCCTGACTATGATCATAGCATTTTTTTTAACATCTTTATTGGAGTACAGTTGCTTTACAGTGGTGTTAGTTTCTGCTTTATAAGAAAGTGAATCAGCTATACATATACATATGTTCCCATATCTCCTCCCTCTTGCATCTCCCTTCCTCCCACCCTCCCTATCCCACCCCTCTAGGTGGTCACAAACCACCTAGCTGATCTCCCTGTGCATGATAATAGCATTTATCACTTACCCAGATACTGCATGCTGGCTTCCCCTTTACTGTTATGACCACATTCTTCCCTTTACTTCTAATTCCTTTCCAAACCCCATCAGTGTTTAAAAAACAGCTTCAATGAAAGCTTCTTTTTTTTTTTTATTGAAGTATAGTTGATTCGCAATGTTGTGTTAGTTTCTGGTGTACAACAAAGTGATTCAGTTATACATAAATATACATTCTTCTTCATATTCTTTTCCATTATGGTTTGTTATAAGATATTGAATATAGTTCCCTGTGCTATACAGCAGGACCTTGTTGTTTATCTATGTTATATACAGTAGTGTGTATCTGCTAATCTCAAACTCTTAATTTATCCCTCCCCTCCTTCCCCTTTGGCAACCATAAGTTTGTTCTCTCTGTCTCTGAGTCTGTTTCTGTTTCATAAATAAGTTCATTTGTATCATATTTTAGATTCCACGTATAAGAGATATATGGTGTTTGTCTTTCTCTTTCTGACTTACTTCACTTAGTATGATAATCTCTAGATCCATCCATGTTGCAGCAAACGGCATTATTTCGTTCGTTTTTAGGGCTGAGTAATATTCCATTGTATATACTTATATACCACATATTCTTTATCCATTCATCTGTTGATGGACATTTAGGTTGAGTGAAGCCTCCTTCAAACATTCATGACATTTACAGTCCCTCTATCACTCTTTAATACCTAATTGTTTGCTGTGGTGGGTATTTTGCCATTGTTTCATAGGTTAGTCTTGTTTTACTATTATGGGATGAATCATGTCCCCCCCCAGATTCTTATGTTGAAGTTCTAACCCTTAGTATTTCAGAGTGTGGCTGAATTTGGAGATAGGGCCTTTAAAGAGGCAATTAAGGTAAAATGAAGTCCTTAGAATGGGCCCTAACCCAACATGACTGGAGTCCTTGTAAGAAGAGGGGATTGGGACACAGACAAACACAGAGGAAGGATGATGTGAAGACACAGGGAGAAGAGGCTGGGAACAAGCCGAGGAGAGAGGCCTCAGACACATTGATCTCAGGCTTCTAGCCTCTGTAGCTGTGAGGAAATACATTTCTGTTGTTTCAGCCTTCCAGTCTGTGGTACTCTGTTACGGTGGCCCTAACAAACTAAGACCTTTACTATGCAGAGCAAGAGCTTCTCAAATGCTGGACCTTTGCACTTTCTGTTCCCTCTTTTTGAAATACTTTTCCCACAGGTATCCTCATGGCTCCTCTCTCACCTTCCAGGCTTCCCTCGAATGTCACCTTTGTGCCCACCTAGAGGGGTGGGATAGGGAGGGTGGGAGGGAGGGAGACGCAAGAGGGAAGAGATATGGGGACATATGTGTATGTATGACATTCACTTTGTTATAAAGCAGAAACTAACACACCATAGTAAAGCAGTTATACTCCAATAAAGATGTTAAAAAAAAAAAGAGAAGCTAGAAATCAGATTTTTTAAAAAAAGGAAGAAGAAGGAGAAGATAGCCGGGAGCCTTCCTGGACACCCCTCTCATCTCCCCAGCCGAGTCAGATGTCTGGGTGTCCCAAGTGGGGAGGGTGTCAGAGATACTCTGACCTTCATCTATTGCCTACAGAGGAGCTAGAACCGATTAGAAGAGCTTTCTCCCTTTTCTCTCTCTCTCATGATCTTATGGGGACCCTTTGGCAAGCTCTCTGAGTCTCTCTCTCTCAGTCTCTCTCTCCCTCCCTCCCCCCCTCTCTCGCACATGCACAGACTTTCTCTCACTCTCATGCCCCCTTCACCCACCCCTGTTTTTGCTGCTCCATCTGCGTGACCTGACCCCAGTGACAGGTCTTAGCCACTGGAGGGGCACGTTCCACGGAAAGCACATATCTTGGGTCAGTTTCCCTGAAAGCAGAGCCTAAGATGGGGATTCTTGAGCTAGAGATTTACTGAGGGGGTATTCTCTGGAGAGACGTCTAAGGCAGTGCTTCTCAAAGTTGGCTGCACATTTTGATTCCCTGGGGAGACTTTTAAAAATCCCGATGGCTGGGCTTTACTCCTTACCAATTAAGTCAGAACATCTGGGGGTATTTCCAGTTTGAGAACCAGTGGTCTATGGCAAATGAGGGAAGCAGGATAGTGCAGAAGAAGAAGCAGATTAAGGATGTGCGTTCAGCCCAAGGTCAGCCTATGCCTGCTGGGGTGGGGGGAGCTCTGGAGCGGGAAGACCACCATAGAACTGACCCCACCCAGGGCTAGGGTACTGGGCTGGGAGCCAGTAGCAGCCCAACTCACAGGAGCCTGGGACTGGGTGTCCCAAGCCTGGTAAAAAGGTACCAGCAGCCTCCTTTCAGGATATAAAAATAAGTTTGATAATACAGGACCGCTGAGATTCCAGGGTTTCCATTTCTGTTTTGGAATCTCATGCCTTTCATCCTGGAAGACATTGGCTACTGAGCAGAAAGAAGACAGCAGGTGCCAATGGGGTGAGGTTGATTCATTTATTGAGTTCCCATAACATGGCCAGCCCTTTACGAAATTTACATTCTCATAGGAAAGACAAGTAAATAAACAGTTGAGCCCAGCATCAGCAAGTCATTTCGGATCAACGCTACAAAGAGGTGCTTTCGGGTGCAATTATAGGTGGGACCAGGGAGAGGAGTGACAATGCCCAACCACAAGCAAGGAAGGCCTCTCAGAGCTGGTGGCACTGAGATCTGAAGGGAAAGAAGGAGGCAGCCACTAAAGATCCGGGGATCAGTGTGCCAGGCTGAGAGAACAGCAAGTGCAAAGGCCCTGAGGCAGCGATGAGCTTAGTGTGTTTGGGGAGCAGAAGGGAGGCAGGTGAGGATGGAGCAGGGTGAGCGGGGGTGCAGTGAGCTGTGGGAGACCAGGTTGGCAAGAATCAGATCTTGCAGATCCTTGCAGACTAGCAGGAGAGGCTGGGCTAGTTTTCCTCAGTACAATGGGGAGCCATTGAAGATTGAAGCAGGAGGGGAACGTGATTTGATTTAGAATAAGTTCAAATAAATAAAATGAGTCACTTTAAAGTGAGCAATTCGGGACTTCCCTGGTGGTACAGTGGTTAAGATTTTCCCTTCCAATGCAGGGGGTGCGGGTTCGATTCTTGGTCAGGGAGCTAAGATCCCACATGCCACGCGGCCAAAACACCAAAACATAAAACAGAAGCAGTATTGTAACAAATTCAATAAAGACTTTAAAAAAAATGGTCCACATCAAAAAAAAATCTTTAAATAAAAAATAAAGTGAACAATTCAGTGGCATTTAGTACATTTAGAACGTTGTGCAACCACCACCCTTATCATGTTCTGAAACATTTTCATTACCCCCAAAGATCACCCCATACACATAAAGCCGTTATTCCCCATTTTCCCATCACCCTTAGCCCTTGGCAACCACCAATCTGTTTCTTGTCTCTATGGATTTATCTCTTCTGGATATTTCAGACAAATGGACTCATATAATGTATGTCTGGTTTATTTCACTTAGGATACAGTTTTCAAGGTCTATTCATGTGCTAGCATGTATCAGAGTCTCATTCCTTTTCATGGCTGAATAATATTCCATTGTATGGCTAGACCCGATTTTATCTATACACTCATCCGTTAATGGATGCCTGGGCTGTTTCCCCTGTTGGCTATTGGTGCTGCTATGAACTTTTGTGTACGTGAACTTGGTTCAATACCTATTTTCAGTCCTTTTGGGTATATCCCTAGGAGTGGATTTTGCATTTTTAAAAGATACCACTGGTTTCTGTGAGAAGAAAAGATTGTTGCGAGTCAAGGGCAGAGCTGGGAGGGCAGGAAGGAGGCCATTGTCATAGTCTGGGTGAGCAATAATGCTGACCTGGCTGAGGGATACAGCAGTAGAGATGGAAAGATGGATTTGGGTTGTACTGGGGTGCCGGCACTGCCAGGACTTACTGCTGGAGACAATGTGGGCGGGCGGCGTCTGGCTCAAGGAAATTCTCCTTAAAGGTTTCCTACGATTTTGTAGTGGAAAAGATCTGAAAAGAACGGCAGCAAGTCTTTATTGAGCCCTTTAGAATCCGCATCACTCAGCTCTTCTTCTGTCACTGAGCAAAGCTCCCCATGGACTCCTGCCCTTTCCTGCTTCTCTGATCCCATCTTCCCCACAACCCTCCTTGTTTTCCACTCTTGGCCCCTCTAGCCTCCCTCTTGCCCCTAAAATCCACAGGCTTATTTTCCCCAGGGCCTTTGCACATGACATTCATTCTGCCTTGAGTTCCCTTCTCTCAAGTTTCACAATGTGACCACTTTTAAGTATCAACTCTGAAATCACCTGCTCAAAGAGACCGTCCCTGGTCCTTGTTATTCTCTATCACACGTTCTCATATTTTTATAAATTTATCTGAAGTTATCTTTATACATTTGAGGCCTTATTGGTTGTCCCTTCTCAACTCATTAGAATATCAGCTCCTTGAGGGCAGGGATCTTTGTTTTGTTCACAGCTAGATCCCCAGGCCTAGAACAGCATCTCACATACAGCAGGTGCTCGATTGTTGCCTCTCTGACTGGTGCTTTGATTGAGTGATCCAAATAGTTCATTAACGTGCATTGGATTCTTCCCAGAAGGGGTCAGAAATTCTGAATTTTCAAGTGGGAGAAAACCTAAAAATACGACCAAAGGAGCCAGCTTGGCGCATTCAGTGTCTTATCAAGACTAAGATTCTAATGAGAGATGCCGCATTGGAGAGGAAATGTCAGCTGTCCTGGGAGGGAGGCTGCTGTGTGCCCTGGAGGAGCAGAGAGTTAAAAATAGAGCATGATCTTTCCTGTTTCATGGGCAAGCGCAATGTGGCCCAAGGGCTTCGTGGCTCTAAGCCCAGCTACAGGGGGGACGATTGGCTGTGTGCCTTGGGCAAGGTCTCTGGTCTTTGTAAACCCATTTCCGTGTCTGGAAAATGGGGACAAGAGAGTCTCCCTCCCAGACGTGTTAGAAGAACCCTAGGAAAGGCTCTTGGTCCAGTGTCTCGTGCGCAGTAAATAAACTCTCTCCAAATGATGCAGTGTTGGGTTGCTATTACAATCAGCTAATAATTATTAGTAACGAATGTCCATGATGATTAATATTATTATCATTAGAATAATCATTAAGACTGTTATAGCAACAATAGTAATAGGGGCAGCTGTAGCATAGCAGTTCAGAGAATGGACAGTTGGCCCAAATGGTTGTGTTCGAGTCCTACTTCCGCCACTCACTAGCTGTGCAACTTTGGGCAAGTCACTTCACCTCTCTGGTCTGGGCCTTGGTTTCCTCATCTGTAAGGTGGGATAGTGATCATATCTGCCTCGTAAGGTGAGTTAATACATGTAAAGTACCTGGCATGTAGATGATGCTAGGAAAGTATTTGCTATTTATTCTTATTCCTAGTCTCGTCACTACTATGAGATCTGTCAAGTTTGAACCTTCCCCGTAATTTGAGATATCTTCTTTGTGCAGAAAAGCGGGTAATATATTAAAACAGCTGTTTCCAGAATAACCTCAGTGGATGGTGCCTACAACCCTGAATGTTTTCCCTCCTCTCTCCTCCTCTCCAATGCTCCCTCCCACTCCCCCAGTTCTTAGGAAGATGCTGACGGTCAGAGGAAGGTGAGGGAGAGAGATTCAGCCTGTGTAGCCTTCAGTAGGTTTGCATTCACACAACTGATATGCCAGGAGGACTTTGGTGTGTTTTGAAATGGTCAAAGTAAATGTCACCAAAGCACTGCATCTCAAGACACCCAATGCCATTGTTCCCACGTATTATTGACCAGGGATAAAGGCTTTCCTCAGAATGGTTTTTCCACACACCAGAAGGAAACGTAAGAAGTAGATGAAAAAGGCAGAGCTGGATTTGCTGAGAGTGTCAACTTGAGAAATGACAGAGAGAGCACCAAGTTTGCCACTTACACTGCTTTCTTTTTTTTTTAATGATTTATCACAGGATATTGAATATAGTTCCTGTGCTATACAATAGGACCCTGTTGTTTATCCATTCTATATATAATAGTTTGCATCTGCTAACCCCAAACTCCCAATCCATCCCTTCCTGGCCCCCCGCCTCCTTGGCAACCAAGTCTGTTCTCTATGTCTGTGAGTCTGTTTCATAGGTAAGTTCATTTGTGTCATATTTTAGATTCCACGTATGTGATATCATATGGTATTTGTCTTTCTCTTTCTGACTTATTTTGCTTAGTATGGTAATCGCTAGGTCCATCCATGTTGCTTCAAATGGCATTATTTCATTCTTTTTTTATGGCTGAGTAATATTCCATTGTATATATGTACCACATCTTCTTTATCCACTCATCTGTTAATGGACATTTGGGTTGCTTCCATGTTTTGGCTATCGTGAATAGTGCTGGAATGAACATAGGGGTGCATGTATCTTTTCGAAGTATAGTTCTGTCTGGATATATGCCCAGGAGTGGGATTGCAGGATCATATGGTAATTCTATTTTTAGGTTTTTGAGGAACCTCCATACTGTTTTCCATAGTGGCTGCATCAATTTACATTCCCAGCAACAGTGTAGGAGGGTCCCCTTTTCTCCACACCCTCTCCAGGATTTGTTATTTGCAGACTTTTTAGTGATGGCCATTCTGACCGCCATGAGGTGGTACCTCATTCCAGTTTCGATTTGCATTTCTCTAACAATTTTGCTTTGCTTTCATCTTCTCTCTCGAAAGAAACGTCTTCGGGGCAGGGGGGCAGAAAGAACAGCCTTGATGAAGGGAGAAGTGAAGCCCAGGATGGCAGCAGGGGCAGATAAGAAAGAGCCCAGCTTCTTTAAACGTCCTCAGCCTGAACACATCCCTTTGGAAGGCAGAGAGAGACTATGCAGAGGTGGTTGGGAAAACTACTGGCCACAAACTTTAAATCATGGAAAATGCCAGAGAAGGATTGCCTGGATCAAGATGAGGCGAGTGAGGTGTTTGCTTTGGGTGCAAAATTTAAGGGGCACCAAAAAAACTCAACCTTTGAGATATATATTTTAATGCAATATTTGAAAATATAAAACTCAATGCAAAAATCCTTCATGAACAGGACGTCCCTGGTGGCACAGTGGTTAAGAATCCACCTGCCAGTGCAAGGGACACAGGTTTGATCCCTGGTCCGGGAAGATCCGAAATGCCGCACAGCAGCTAAACCCGGGCACCACAACTACTGAAGCCCGTGCGCCTAGAGCCCGTGCTCCACAAGAAGAGAAGCCACCACAATGAGAAGCCCAAGCACCACAAAGAAGAGTAGCCCTCGCTGGCCGCAACTAGAGAAAGCCCGCGCACAGCAACAAAGACCAAACACAGCCAAAAAAATAAAAACACAAAAAAACAAAAAAAACTTCATGAACAAAATATCACCATTTTAAATAAAGGCTACATCAGGATTTCTGATTTTTCCTTTGGCCTCAGGCACCAATATGGCTTGGCATGTGTTATAGGTTGACTTGTGTCCCCCCACCCAAATTCCTACGTTGAAGTCCTAACTCCAGGACCTCAGAATGTGACATTATTTGGAAACAGGGTTGTTGCAGATGTAATTAGTTAAGATGAGGCAGACTGGAGTACGGTGGGCCCTCATCCAATACGTCCTTAGGAAAGGAGGAAATTTGAACACAGAGACATGTGCACGTGGGGAGAATGCTATATAAACCTTGTAAGGCTGCCACAGGCCAAAGAACTACCAGAAGGCAGGAGGGAAGCCTGGAATAGAGTCTTCCTTAGGGGTTTCAGAGGGAGCCTGGCTCTGCTGACACCTTGATCTCAGACTTCCAGCTTTCAGAACTGCAAGACAATAAATTCTGTTGTTTAAGCCACTCAGTTTATTAGCAGCCCTAGCTAACTAACATAGCCAGGCAATGTAACTGTTCAATTTTTGTGCCCAGTGAGTACCTTACTCTTTAAAATTTTTTTTTAATTTTAATTTTTTAACTGAACATTGTTTAATTACACTTTGTTGTTTACAATATTTCAGGTGTACAGCAAAGTGATTCATTATACATATATATTTATATATATATT